>NC_044982.1:149727573-150034359 GCF_008728515.1 Papio anubis
TCTTAGTCAGAAATGTTACCATGTTGAAGACCTAAAGAACTTCCTGAAGTATTTACAACATAATTAAAATATTTGAACACAGCGTTCTCTTAATAATTTTTAAATTTTTTAATCCAGAATTGTTGTATCTATTAAAAAATGAGTCAAAATTGAAGCTATACCTAAGTATGTATGCAAATGAGTTACATTGTATAGGTTGCTTGACAGGCTAAACATGCCAAACACGTATGTTGCAGCTAGCAACTCTCTAGGCATGCTCTGAATTTATGGTGTCATATACGTTGCAATTATTGATTTACATAAGTATTGCAATTTCTTTACTAGTGTAACAGATTTTAGCTTGAAAGGACTGTAAACTGAGAGGTTCACTGTAGTTTAAAACTGGCAGCTGGTGAGAAGATGAATTCTAAGCCAGAAGAAGAGGCTCCTGCTGTTTTCTAAAGAGAGTGTCCCTGGGTGATACATCTGCTTTTGAAACATCAAAACATATTTCATTGTGGGATCTTCCAAACATACTTAATCCAGATTTCTTTGATTTTATGTGGCAAAATGAAAAGACATACATTTTGCATTTCCTATTATTACAAAATGTCAAACTCTCTAAGCAAATATTGACTTGTGTGGTAGATAGAATAATGGCCCCCAAAGATGTCCATGTTCTAATCTTCAAAACTTATGAATATGTTACCTTGCATGGCAAAAGGGACTTTTCATATGTGATTAAGTTAAAGATCTTGAAATGGGAATATTATTCTGAACTAGGTGAGTCTAATGTAATTCTAATGTAATCACAAGAAACTTTATAAGAGAGAGGCAGAAGGGTCAGAGTTAATAGGAGATAGGAGGATGGAATCAAGTGATAGGAGTTGTGGCATTGCTAGAGTGGCCACCAGCCACGAAATGAAGGTAGCTTCTAAAGCTGTAAAAGTCAAAGAAGGAATTCTCTCTTAGAGTCTTTAGAAAGAACTCGGTTCTGATGACACTCTGGTTTTAGCCCTGTAAGACCCATTTTCCAGACTTCTGACCTCTAGAAAGCGAGATAATTTGTGCTATTTCAAACCACTAAGTATGTGGTAATTGGTTATAGCATCAATTGAAAACTAACACAATTCATAATTATGTTGTAGACCTCTATTATCTCTAGCAATAATTCCTTTTTGTAGGTACACTTTATTACTGCACATTTTATTCTTAGTCTTACTTTAAGTGATTCATTTCTTCCACATGATGAAGTGATCTGGGAAGACAAAATGTAGTGGTCAGTAGTAAAACTACAAATAGAATGTGTATTGAACATTTACTACATTTGTATTACACTCCATAGTCAACACTGTGTTATACTGTATTTGCTGTATTATTCCACTATTTTAGGTGCTATAAGGACAGAAAAAAAATGTCGTTTTTTCCTTTGCCACAGCTTACAGCCTTGCTGGGAGACATGATAAATTCACAATTGTGTTACCTCCAGGGCCCCAAACACTCTTGCAAAATATGACTAACATCGTACCAAATATAAGGGTTCCTAGAATATTCACCCTAAAAGGTAAGCAACTGCTCTCCTGGTTCACAAAACCATACCTACCCTAGAAGTCTCCTGAAGAGGATTTAATTTATCTCCTTTTAATTAAAAAAATGTGGGTACATAGTAGGTGTACACATGTAAGAGGTATAGAGATATTTTGGTACAGACATGCAATATGTAATAATAACATGATGGAAAATTGGGTGTCCATCTCCTCAAGCATCTATTCATTGTGTTACAAAAAAATCCAGCTATATTGTTTTAGTTATTTTAAATGTAAAATTAAATTATTATTGAGTATAGTCCCCTGTTATCAGATACTAGGTCTTACTCATTTTTTCTACTTTTGTTTTACCCATTAACCATCCATACTCCCCACCAACCCCCAATACCCTTCCCAGTCTCCGGTAACCATCCTTCTATTCTCTTATCTCCATAAGTTCAATTGTTTTGATTTTTAGATCCCATAAATAAGTGAGAACATACAATGTTTGTCTTTCTCTGTTTGGTTTATTTTACTTAACATAGTCATCTCTACTTCCACTCACATTGTTGCAAATGGGAGTCTTACTCCCTTTTCTGGCTAAATAGTACTCCATTGTGTATATGTAGCACCTTTTCTTTATCAGTTCATCTGCTGATGGACACTTAGGTTGCTTCCAAATCTTGGCTATTGCGTACAGTGCTGCAATAAACATAGGAATGCAAATATCCCTTCAATATACTGATTTCCTTTCTTTTGGGTATATACTTAGGAGTAAGATTGCTGGATTGTAAGGTAACTCTTATTCAGTTTCTTGAAGAACCTTCAAACTGTTCTCCGTAGTGGTTTACTAATTTACATTTGCACCAACAGTGCATAAGTGTTCCCATTTCTTCACATCCTTGCCAGCATTTGTTATTGCTTGACTTTTGGAATAAAAGCCATTTTAACCTGGGTGAGATGATATCTCACTGTAGTTTTGATTTGCATTTCTCTGCTGATCAATGATACTGTGCACTTTTTCATATGCCTTATTTTGCCATTTGTGTGTCTTCTTTTGAGAAATGTCTATTCAATTTGCCCAATTTTAAAGCAGATTATTGGATTTTTTTACCTATAGAGTGGTTGGAGCTCCTTATATATTCTGGTTATTAATCCCTTGTCAGATGAGTAGTTTACAAATATTCTGTCTCACTTTGTGAGTTGTCTCCTCACTTTATTGATTCTTTTCTTTGCTGTTCAGAAGCTTTTTAACTTGATGTGATCTCATTTGTCCATTTGTGCTTTGGTCGCCTATGCTTCTGGGGTATTCCTCAAGAAATCTGTGCCGAGGCCAGTGTCCTGGAGAGTTTCCTCAATGTTTTCTTGTAGTAGTTTTATAGTCTGAGGTCTTCGATTTAAGTCTTTAATCCATTTTGATTTGATTTTTGTATAAAATGAGAGATAGGGGTCTAGTTTCATTCTTCTGCATATGGATATCTGGTTTCTACAATACTGGTTATACAAGACACTGGCTTTTCCCCCAATGTATTTTCTCATTTCTTTACCCTTCTATCATCCAGAAAAATGTGATATATGATTTAAGTTTGAATTCTGGTAAATGACAGTATAATCTATAGTCAATGTAGAACTAAAACAGAATAAATAGAAATTGTTTATTGATGAAAAATAAATAAATATTATCCATCTTATTAAAGCACTAATAGTTCATATTTTTACGTGGTGTGAGCCCAAAAATTTCTAGGTCAGTTTCACATAACACCTATATACAATAGGAGAATATCAATTTTGTATTCATTTAATTTCATTTTGATACAGGAATTTTGGTCTACTTTTTTATATTTTGGAGAATAAGTTACATTCAGAAACTGCACATATGATAAGCTGTACAGCTCACGGAATTTTCACAAACTGAATACACCTGTGCAACCAAAACTCAGCTCAGCAGACATTACTAGAACCCAGTCACAGCCCTTTATCTCAGTGGTAACCATTTGTAAATTTGTTTTGCCTGCACTTCACAGAAACACACCATATAGTATGTTGTCTTTTGGCGTGTGGCTTGGTGCACTCAAAACATTTTTTTAAAGATTCTTCCACATTGTTATATGAATAGTAACTGTAATAGTAGTTTTTCATTCCTATTATCATATAGGATTCTGTTATGTGAGTATACCACAATGTCTTTATTCATTTTACTGTTATAAACATTCATGTAGTTTCCATTTTTTGCTGTTATGAATTAAATTCTTGTGAACATTCATGTGCTTTTTGTGAATGTTGTTTATCCTAAAGCGGCAGCCTTATATATTTTAAATTTGGCCTAAAAGTTTCTCCATACGTAATGAACTGTAACCTAAATGGATGTGTAAACACATTGTAACCTACTCTTGAGCCAATCACTGAGTTTCAGCCAAGGAAAGTCAGCCATTTATTTAAACTGTGTTCAAATAAAACAAATGCCAAGCTGTAACCCATCCAGCTGTTTCTGTGCCTCATTTTCTAAATACCACTTTCCTTTATCTGTTCATAAACCTTCTTCAACCATGAGGCAGGCCAAAGCCTCTCTCCAGTTAGGGGTCAGGGGCAGTCCAATTTGTGAATACATCTTTTCTCAATTAAACTCAGTTAAATTTAATTTATCTAAGGTTTTCCTTTTAACATGAATATATATATATATATACACACATCCATGGATATGTGTATATATACACACACATACACACACACACACAGATATATATGAATTTCTGTCTGTTATATACCTAGGAGTGAAATTGCTGAATCATGCGTTCATGAATGATGGCATTTTTTTTCAACTATAGTAAAAAGCTATAATAAGTTCCCTATCTGGTTCTATTTTGAACATGCAAAACTCAAATAAACACCCTCTTCTCTGCCAAGGCCAAGGAACAGGTTGCAATTCTAATTAATTAAAAATAAAACATTTAGTGAGAAGACAGTTTGTGAAGAGGTAAAAGTTTAATGTCAGAAAGTGAGTAATGGGTACTATATCAGTCAAGGCTCAATCAGAAAAGCAGAATGGCTAGAATATAGATAGATTGATAGATTTATTACAGGGATTTGACTTTGTGCAATTATGAGAGTTAGCGAAGTAGTCTCTGAAGGCTCTTGTCCTGTCTCAGACTGGAGCTTGAAGTTCTCAGAGCAGCACGTGGGGAAGGTAAATGGATTTAATGTGGCGAAAGCAAAAAGAAGCTAGAAGCCACAGGCATGAGCTGGACCTTATTATAAGGACAGACTGAAATCCATGTCACTTCTCATGGCCTGTGACCTTGATGGCCTAGGTTTCCTGCAGAAATTGGGCCCTTCATCAGTAGTTAAATACATGCACACCTGCCTGAGGAGTCGAGAAGCTAAAGGATGATCCCAGGAAGGTGGAGCCAACAGATAAGCCACAAGTGTGTGAGGGTTACAAAATGGCTGCTGGTTTTTTCCCACCAGCTGCTCTCTAGTGGCCTTCTACCAGAGCTTGAGATGCACAGAGAAGAGTTCAGCCTCGCCATGTTGAGGCATTACAAAGCCAGTAAGGGGAAAACTGAGAAAGTGAAAATAATTGTGTTAGCTGCCCTTTAAGAAACAGAAATATAGCCTGGGCAACAAAGTGAGATCCTGTCTCTCTCCAAAAAAAAAAAAAAAGAAAAAAGAAAAGAAAAGAGATTTTATAAAACTCACAAGCTGGAGAAAGAGTTACTCTTTTCCCAAGAGTAAAAATAAGACTTCTCCCTTCTCAAACTCCGTGAGCATATTTTAGTCTTCCTCGTTCTCCTTCACGTTCCTGCAGCATTTAACACTTATCAATCAAGACCAATTATTGAAGGCTGTTGTCTGGTTTTGTTTTGCTTTTGTTTTTTGAGATGAAGTTCACATAACATAAATCATTTTAAAGTGAATAATTCAACGGCGTCTAGTACATTCAGGTTTTTGCAAACAAAATCTCTTAAGTAGTTACAAAGCACCATTCATCACCCCAAAAGTAAACCCCCCTTAGCCACATAGCAGTTGCTAGCCATTTCCTCCACTCCCAGTTCCTGGCAACCAACAATCTCCTTCCTGTCTCTATGGATTTGCCTATTCTGAATATTTCACATTAAATGGAGATCTCATACAATGTAACCTTTTGATGGCAAGCACCAGCCAGGTTATCCCTTAATTAAGCTTTAGCCACATTGTAGCACATACCAGTATTCGATTCTTTCTCATGGCTGAGTAACATTCCATCGTATGTATATGCCACAGTTTGTTTACCCGTTCATCTATTAATGCTTACTTGGGTTGTTTCCATTTTTTGGCTCTATGTACTTATTTGCTGCCACCTGTTTTTAACCATCAGTTCTTTTTTTTTTTTTTTTTTTTTTTGAGACGGTGTCTTTAACTCTGTAGCCGGGCTGGAGTGCAGTGGCGGGATCTCAGCTCACTGCAAGCTCCGCCTCCCGGGTTCACGCCATTCTCCTGCCTCAGCCTCCCAAGTAGCTGGGACTACAGGCGCCCGCCACCTCGCCCGGCTAGTTTTTTGTATTTTTTAGTAGAGACGGGGTTTCACCGTGTTAGCCAGGATGGTCTCGATCTCCTGACCTCGTGATCCGCCCGTCTCGGCCTATCAAAGTGCTGGGATTACAGGCTTGAGCCACCGCGCCCGGCCTTTAACTATCAGTTCTATTTAAAGTAGGAAGGTACTTAATGTATAGGTATACACTACTCAAAATAAATAGCAAATAGTTTATCTTACAATTAGCTGTAATCTAATAGATTAATTTTAATCTAATGAAGCTGGGTTCTAGCCAATGGGATATAAGAGGAAGTCATATATGCAACCTCTAGGAGACACCTTTCAAGGGAAGAGAATATTCTTCTCTTCTTCCAATTTCAAAAGTCCACCCCAAGAGCACTGAGCTTCTCTTATCCTGATTAAATTTCTTTCTGCTTGTCATGTGTAACAGTTTCATTTACTGAAGATATCTTGGATTCTGAGAGTATTTCTGAGATAGTACCACCCTGAGGTTGGAGAGTGTAAATTCAGGCAGCTCTACAGGCTCTCATGTCAGTCCTTCCCCAGTCTTCTGTCTAGCTTAGTAAATCTCATTTTTCCATACTTACTAAAGAGCATACAAGGTCAAACAAATTTTTTTTTTTTTTTTTTTTTTTTTTTGAGACGGGAGTCTCGCTCTGTCACCCAGGCTGGAGTGCTGTGGCCAGATCTCAGCTCACTGCAAGTTCTGCCTCCCGGGTTTACGCCATTCTCCTGCCTCAGCCTCCCGAGTAGCTGGGACTACAGGTGCCCACCACCGCGCCCGGCTAATTTTTTGTATTTTTTAGTAGAGATGGGGTTTCACTGTCTCTACTTGAGCCAGGATGGTCTCGATCTCCTGAGCTCGTGATCTGCCTGCCTCGGCCTCCCAAAGTGCTGGGATTACAGGTGTGAGCCACTGCCCCCAGCCAAACAAAATATTTTAAAACCTTACTTAATATGGATTAAATCTAACATTTCCCTTTTTCTTTCAATCTTATCATCTTTTGTAAGAGATTAGACTTAGATATCAAGGGGTATACTTATATACACTATACTGTTCTTTGTATTTCTGATGTTTGCAAATTAATTTAGCAATGGTTTCTAAAATTTTTTCTACTAAATTTCATTAACATAGTAAACTTTACAATTTTTTAAAGTCATAATGAAAATGTTTTAATAACAATAAGTTATTCCAACCAATATTTAGTCCAATGTAATTTCACTACAATAAAATAATGTAAACAATGTAAAAGTTATGCCAACTTATCTATAAAGTCTAGTGCCATTCTGATATCCCAGAGTGGTTTTTTTTTAATGTTCAGATGTTCATTAATGAAATCATTCATTTAACTATCAAATATTTGGAAGCAGGCTAGGTGCTCATGATTCCTTGTGAATAAGACTTACTCCCTGATCTAAATCAGTGAGGGAGACAGACAGACAAATATGCAGCCCGTGCACATATGAGATAGGTGCTTAATGGACGAAAAGCAAAGCTCTGAAAAGAAGCACAGAGATGCAAGCAGCCGACTTTACTAAGTAGCAAAGAGGACTGATTTGAAAATGTTTTGAGACGGTGTGACTTTTGGAATTAGAAGAAATTTAGTACCTAGAGACAAGGGGAAAATATCCCAGTCATGGGGAGCAGCATATGCTGTGTTTATGAATGGCTAGTGTTTTGGTCTGGTCATAGCAATATTTGTTCTGAGTAAGAAGACAGAAAATGGGGGGTTACAAGGTAGGCTGGATTTAAGAGTAAAGACTGACTCTTTGGTATAAGACTTATGGAGGAAATAGGGTAACTAGCTAAAAATACCCAGCACATCTCAGAAAGCCTTTAAGGTGACTTTGGCCAAGTTTTCAGCCTTTAATCAGGACTTGTAAAATTGAATTAATAAATCTATTTCATTTCAATAGTTTTCCATTAAGTGTTCCCTCACACCTCCTTGGATCATCCCCTTCCAGTCTTTGTATTATTTCTCCTTATTTCTTTTTTCTTACCTAATTCTTTTTAGCGAAATAGCTCTTTTTTAAAAGCGTTAAATGCTTCTGTCTTTCTGGTGCTTCATAGTTGTAGATAATACTTGTGAAATATATTTTCTTGAGGTGTTTTGGGGAGGTGGTTAAAAATCATTTGACTCAAATTTCTTTCCCACTGTGTGCCCTTCAGTCCTGGAAATATAAATCCAATTTGTAATTACTCCAATAGTCTCATCTCAGAAACTTTGCCTGACACACCATTCCATATGTTTATGGTTCTCTGAATGAAAAAGTGTTCCCTGACAACCATTCAGATTTTTCCCTTTAATTTCCATTTATGCCTTATTGTCTTATAATGTTCAACTGAAAATATATGTTACAATATTGTGTGACATTATCAGTATTACTTAAGATTTTATATACCCGTATATCAGCCAAACATCAGATAAATCTCACTATTCTCCTTTCGATACATCTTCCTTCCTGTAAGAGGACAGGTAATAGATTCAATTTCTTCTTCATGACAAGTTGACTTTAAGCATTTCTTACAAACTGAAGACGAGATTCAATTTGCATTTTGGTCTGAATTATTTTTAAATGTGAACTGGAAATGGAATTTGGCTTAACGCTTGTACAATTAAAGCAATGGCGCTAACTGCATTACTTTTAAGATGAAACTTATTTCAGGGTTGATTTTAAGAACAGTGTCAAGCCAAGACACAAGACTAATTGGAAGGTCTTGCTAATAAATAACGTTGTTAGGAAAAAGGGGATATTCTGATGATTTGTAATCCTGCAATAATGGCTTCTAAATAGTTAAGATTAGTTTGAGAGATGAGAGCCTTTCCACCCTCTATGCCATATGCCAGCAGGGAACAAAAATCAATCTTGTGAGGACTCTGATTACTTCTGCTGCAAGTTTCTTGTCAGCAGATTCAAAATGTGCAGGGCAATGAATC
Source organism: Papio anubis (assembly GCF_008728515.1). Taxonomy (NCBI): domain Eukaryota; kingdom Metazoa; phylum Chordata; class Mammalia; order Primates; family Cercopithecidae; genus Papio; species Papio anubis. Next base: position 149,736,549 of record NC_044982.1, read on the forward strand.
TTCCACAAGGTAGAGGTGCTGCCCATCAGCTGGAAATCTTTTTTCCCAACTTCTGGTAGAATATCTGCTTGTGATAAATTAGGAGGAGAGGGGAAAAAAATAGAAGACCATTTGGTGCAACAATTTTAATCCTGTGTTATCAGTACAGAGAGAAAGTGACACTAGTTCCTATGGCTTTGAAATGAAAAATGTACCGTTGGAAAGAAGAAGCTTGAAACTTAAGGAATAAATAAAATAATGATCTTGGTCATCTTAAAATACTATGCAGCTTAGTAAAGGGAGGCCCACATTAAGAACTGAGAGTTGAATTAAGTACTAATGTCTGAAGCAAGATGTCTAGATTTGGGTCCACATTGGAAGCAGTGAAGAAAAAGATGTTGAAGTTTATACTAAAAGACACAGGGATTGGAGCAATGAGAGGAACAAGGACAATGTGGTAGGCAGAATAATGATTTCTGAAAATGTTGATTTTAGTCCAGTGAGACCCACATGAGACTTCTGACCTACAAAACTGTGAGATAATAACTGTGTGTTGTTTTAAGCCCCTAGGTTTGTGGAAATTTGTTAGAACAGCAATAGAAAACTAATGAGACAAGATATAAGAATACGAAACAAAAAATAAAAGTGTAACTGTATTACAAATTTCCCATGTTATCATTGCTCATGGGATGCTCTTATTGCTTGTGAAGATACTTTGGAACAACCTTTCTGGTTGTTTCTGGTTATCTTTAAATAGTTTTCAAATACATTAAAATTAGACATGCTCCATGATCTAGAAATTACACTTCTAGGAACTTAATAAAATAATTAAAGATGTGTGGAATGATAACATACAAAGGTGTTTGTAATAGCCTAAAATTGAGAATAGCTTAAATGTTTCACAGTTGAGGTAATATGGATACATTTTGGCATACTCTCAAGCAGCATACTACGTAGTCACTAAAAACTAGTTAAATGAAAACATTGAAATTAGAAAAATATTCTCAACATATTGAATTGACATCAGGTACAAAAGTGTTATACATGGTGTGATAATACTAGTATATAATATTGGGTATGCTGGTGTGATATTGGTGTGATACATCTATAATCACACCAATACTTTATACTTTTTCATATATATCAGCAACTATGTACATGAGTAGTAAGTATGGGTGTATGGAATGTATTTGTATCTTATTCTTAGATTCATAAAAACACAACAAAATTTATCTTTAGATATAAAATTTTTCTGCCTATAGATGTGCGCATGTGTGTATATGTATGCATGTATAAAATTTTATGTATCTATCACTTTTTAACCAACTGACAGTAGAAGTACAAAATATACAATTGTCTGTATATTTAAGCTGTCCCCTACCCAAAGTTGTGGTCCAACTCATTCTGAAACAGGAAAGTCTCTACTAAAAACAAAGAAACTCAAAGTTAGAGTGAATTATATAAGTTTTTTTTCTCTGGGCCCAGGTCACTTAAGCCCAATGTCAGTCATCAAAAAGTTATTTTAAAAGCCTGCAGTTGGTGGGGTGTCAAATACTAAAATATTTCCAGATAGCAATTTGGAAAAATATAGCAAAAGCCTTGAAAAATAATACTTTTTAAACAAGTAATGCCATTTTTAAGAATTTAAAAAAATAATAAGCAAAGGTTCTTACAAATAAAAATATTCATTGAAGACATATTGATGTAGAAAAATAGGGAACAGTCTTAATGTCCAGTAAGAGGGGAGCTGAGTAGTAATTTAAAATAATATTTTCAAAGAGTAATACGTGGGAAAATGTATCCAATATGCTGCTAAGTAAATACAAGCAGGCTGCAAAATTAAATATACAACATAATTCCAAATTAGAAAATAGAAAAACATACCAAATGTTAAGAGCAGTTATCTCTGAGTAATAGAACTGGGTTTTAGATTTTTGAACCATATGTGTATTTGTGTGTATATTGGGGCTTCCGTTTCTTGAACCAGGTGCATATATTACTTTTCTCATTAAGAAGACAATGTTTGCCAGTCAGAGTGCCCAATACTGTCTGGAAGTCAGTTAGATTATTATTCAGAATCCAATTGAAATTGGGGAGTTCCTTTCCGCCTTGACCTGCCTGCCTTGCCAGTCCCTGATATTTGGTAGTCCTTGGTAGTTCATAACTTTGACCTGAGAATCCCTCATAGAGTCCATGGAAAAGTCTTTTTAGAAACACTAGTAAAGACCCATGACCTTTCTTTAGGTAATGCATCGCTTCCTCCTAGACTGAATCTGACACTTGGCCACAGCAGAGGTGCCCAGCATAGTGCTAGCAACAGAGCAGTTAGAGCTAAGAGCTAAGGCACACCCTACAGTAGTGCCCAGAGGAGAGTTTGCCCTGGCCCTCAACTTTGCCTTAGGAACAGCCCACCACACAAGAGAACACTGTTACAAGCTTGCCACCAGGTAAACAGATATCCTTTATATTGTTTCTGGCCATAAGGAGCTGCAGACTGGAGAAGGATCTCAATTTGAGATTTATCTGTCCTGGGTTCTCATTCTCTCCTGGGCCCCACATGCTTCATCATCTGTGTTTCCAGCAATGGGTATTAGGATGCAAACTGGTACATTGTCAGGCCTTTTGAAAGGAATGAGATTAAGAGCCTTGAGAACGTATTTTCTCCAGTAGCTAAAAGACAGGGCCTCCTCCTCCACATGCCCCCTCCCACCTCCAGCACAAACCCTTGCTCATGGTCAGTACTCAGTAAGCATTTTTAATTAATCTAATGACGAATGGCACTTTTAAAAGAATTCTTTTTTTTGTAATGGCCACTTTCAGTGTGTGTATGTGTATGTGTAGGATTATAAAGTCTCTTTTATTCTAATGGTCATGCAAGATGGAAAAAGGTAATAATGTCTTCCTTTTTCAAGGGTTTACTGAGCCTCAGATAAAAGGAAAGAAATAATTCCATCTCATTCTAAGGAAACTACAGAGTCTCAGTTCAAGAGATCAAAGCTGCATTAACTCTTCCAGTTACTGCCATTTACCATTTACTATCATTTAGTGCTCTGGAAAAGGTAATCTGCTAAATAGTACCCAAGTGGCCTGGCAATTTATTAAGTGAGCAATTTATTCTTTTCTTGCTACTAAGATCAAACCTTTCACCATTCAAATTCTCCACATTCCTCGGAGATAACAAGGTGGGAAAATATTCTTGTCTTAGAGATAGGAAAAGTAAGGTTTAGTCTTGAATCAAATCAGCACAAGAAAATAAGAAGAGAAAAAGAAAAGGATTTTCCATTGCTCATCCTAATTCTCTGGTACACATTCTTTCTCTTCTAAATTCAGAACTGAGCTATAGCCTTCTGTTTTACCAAATCTGTGTAAAAGAAGGACTGCCTTGGACTCCATAATAGTGCCAGTACGCAGCACTGTAAACAGAGCATTGGTAGAGATGGGAAAAAATGTGATTAATTCAGTCAATAAAGTGATAAACAAGAAATAGTAAGTTATTAAGCCTCATAAGGCAAGGAGGAGTTGAAAACATTTAAATATATTTATTCTTTGCCAGCAGTTATCAAAAGTAAATATCCCAGCTGCAATCACACTGATACTAAAAACAATCCATTTTTAGACTTTATCCATGCCATCTGCTATTGTTCACATTAGGGGTGAGTGATTCCCACGCATTCCTCCCCCACTCCTGGTCAGATTGAGGTCACATGGCCTCATAAAGCAACGTGCCTCTCTCTCCAGCTTTGAAGAAGTTGTCTGTGACATTAGAGCCGAGATAGTAACAAAGCTCCTGGACTGCTTTATCACACTATCCAGGGCTTCCAGAGGTCCTCCTGCTTCAAGAAAACAGTAGCAGCAATACCCACAGAATGCATGCAAACTTCATGATGACATTGTCTTATATGATTATCATGAAAAATCCTACAAGACAGGTGGTATTACTGACATATAGATGGGAAACATGAGGCACAAAGAGCTACATAAGGTACCCAGGTTCACAGAGTGAGTCCATGATGAAGCCTGGCTTTAAAACCAGGCCTATAAAATTCCAAAACACATCTCTTTGTACATCTCTTTTTATAGATGGCACATCTGGGTTTTACTACACTGTGTGGACTTTTCCAGTAAGAAGTTGAAGAAGTGTCCCAGGACTTGAATTCCATTTTACCATACTCCTCAGAAGAGTAAGAAAGCGTGGAGTAGCAATTCCATGGGTGGTTGTTGCCCAGACACAGGCCATATCCTCCAAAATGTACCAAATTATATGTTCATTAAAACATTTCCAAGGCCATGTGCAGTGGCTCGTGCCTGTAATCCCAGCACTTTGGTAGGCTAAGGTAGGCAAATCATTTGAGCCCAGGGGTTCAAAGTCAGCCTGGACAGCATGACAAGACTTTGTCTCTACAAAAAATAAAAAATAAAAATTAGCCAGTCACAACATAACAGCACGTGCCTGTTATATGTAGTCCCAGCTACTCGGGAGGCTGAGGTGGGAGGATCGCTTGAGCACAGGAGGTTGAGGCTGCAGACAGCCATGATCATGTCACTACATGCCAGCCTAGGCAACAGAGCAAGACTCTCTCTCAGAAAAATAAATAAATAAATTCCAAAATCTGACTTACGCTACAACATAACGCAGCAAAACTGGTATTTGCTGAATGCCAGAATTACGAAATACATTATTATGTTACCTCCATGAGATCTGTAAACTATGTCCTCACCTCATGTAGGAATTTTTAGCACACAATCTGCCTTAAATGAATGCCATGTTGAGTACATAATTTTTAAGAGAAAATACGCAAAAAGCATTATGAGATGTCTACTGTCTATTGTTACATTATTTAAGTAACTCGTTTACTGGTATTTATCAAAAAACTTGTTGCCTTCCAAATTTCACTAGCATGCCAAAATCAGTAACTAAAGCGATGCATGTCAGAGTGACTGGTGGTCTGTCTGACTCACTTCCCATCACCAGTAGAATAAAGCATATTAATTATAGACCCAGGCTAATGGTATCTGCAGTGGTCCCTCGCTATCCCTGGGGATATGTTCCAAGACCCCCAGTGGATGCCTGAAACCATGATGGTACCATTTTTGTAGATTCTGGTTTTTCCTATACATACATACCTATGTTAAAATTTAATTCATAAACTAGGTCCAGTAAGATATTAGCAACAATCATAGAATAGAATTATAACAATATACTGTAATAAAAGTTATGTGAATGCATTCTTTCTTTTTTCAAAATAACTTCTTACACTGTACCGTGGGTAACTGAAACTGCAGATAAGAGGGGACTACTGTATTGGCAGAGCCATGCCCAGGGTTCCATGTAACATCCAAATACAGTATAAAATATACTTTTGGAGGGATATATATGAAAATATGAAGAGTAGATATCCCCAGATGTTCAAATTCCTGCTTATAATGACTGTTTTTTAACCTGATTTGCATTTCTATATTTTAACAATCCTTTTGTAATAATTTTTTTAATTTCCATAGGTTATTGGGGAACAAGTGGTGTTTGGTGACATGAGTAAGTTCTTTAGTGGTGATTTGTGATATTTTGGTGCACCCATCACCCGAGCAGTGCACACTACACCCTATATGTAGTCTTTTATCCGTCACCTCCTTCCCACCATTTCCTCATGAGTCCCAAAAATCCATCGTGTCATGTTTATGCCTTTGCATCCTCATAGCTTAGCTCCCATTTATGAGTGAGAACATGCAATGTTTGGTTTTCCATTCCTGGGTTACTTCACTTAGAATAGTAGTCTCCAGTTTCATCCAGGTTGCTGCAAATGCCGTTAATTCATTCCTTTTTATGGCTGAGTAGTATTCCATCATATATATAGATAAATATCTAGATATAGATATATACACATATATATGTATATATACATATGCAGATATATATGTATGGATCTACATCTAGATATATGGTATAAATCTATATATAGATATATGGTATATATGTAGATCTATATGATCTCAGGCAAGTTATTCTAATATTGCATGCCTCGGTTTTCTCATTTGTAAAATGGGAATAATAACATCCACCTCTGTCATGGCTCATGCCTATAATCCCAGCACTTTGGGAGGCTGGGATAGACATAGAGATATATACCACAGTTTCTTTATCCACTCTTTGATTGATGGGCATTTGGATTGTTTCCACGCTTTTGCAATTGTGAATTGTGCTGCTATAAACATGCGTGTGCAAGTCTCTTTTTTCATATAATGACTTATTTTCCTCTGGGTAGATACTCTGTAGTGGGATTGTTGGATCAAATGGTAGTTTTACTTTTAGTTCTTAAAGGAATCTTCACACTATTTTCCACAGTAGTTGTACTAGTTTACAGTCCAACTAGCCGTGTAGAAGTGTTCCCTGTTCACCACATCCACACCAACATCTACTATTTTTGATCATGGCCATTGTTGCAGGAGTAAAGGGGGTATTGCATTGTGGTTTCGATTTTCATTTCCCTAATTATTAGTGATATTGAGCATGTTTCCATATGCTTGTCGGCCATTTGTATATCTTCTTTTGAGAATTGTCTGTTCGTGTCCTTAGCCCACTTCTTGATGGGATTGTTTGTTTTTTCTCGTTGATTTGTTAGAGTTAATTGTAGATCCTTTTGTAATAAAATTTTGAATATATAAACTACAGGAAAAATATCCTTCCAATATATAGAAACCATGCTACTTAATATCAGCTAAAACTTATCATGCATTTTCTATGTGCCAGCCACTGTTCTATGTGTTTCATATGCAATAGCTTATTTAATGATCACAATAACGTACTGAGGTGGATAGTATTTCTTTTTGAGACAGGGTCTCCCTCTGTTGCCCAGGCTGACGTGTAGGAATGTAGTCACAGCTCATTGCAACCTCGACCTCCTGGGCTCAAGTGATCCTCCCACCTCTACCTCCCAAGTAACTAGGATCACAGAAACGTGCCACCATGCCTAGCTAATTTATTTATATTTTTTTGTAGAAATGAGATCTCACTATGTTGCCCAGGCTGGTCTCGAACTCCTGGGCTTCAGCAGTCCTCCTGCCTAAGCCTCCCAAAGTGCTGGGATTATAGGCATGAGCCATGACAGAGGTGGATGTTATTATTCCCATTTTACAAATGAGAAAACTGAGGCATGAAATATTAGAATAACTTGCCTGAGGTGAAACACACTTAGTAAGTCAAAAAACCAGCATTTAAAAAGCAGTCTCGTTCCAGAGATCGCATTCTTAACCATTGCACCATTTCATCACACAATAGACACATTTAAAGTGAATTAGCAATTATTATTTGGAGCACACCTGAAACACTGAAAAACAGTTAAGAGAAAAGTCTATGAATAAAAAAGAAAGAGACATCAGACATCAGCAGTGATTGTCTTTCTGTGGTAGAATCAAGCAAGGTTTCCTCTTGTTTCTAGTTTGTTTTGTATTTCCAGTATTCATTTAATAATAGTATATCCCTTGTAGTTTTTTCTTCTTAAAAAAAAAAAGTTAATGGAATCAGTCAAAAACTATAATTCTAAGGAGGGCCCTAGAATACTCTCAAGTAAACATACAAATGTTACAGGCAAATCCTATGAGGAGCTTCAAAAACAAATTCCAGAAGTTTAGCATGCCCTTTAGAAAGTAGAGTGTGGAGTCCTAACAAATTCAAACTCTAAATCAGGCCTGCTTCTGAGAAGGCAAGGACAGATAATATCAGCATTAGCCGGACAATCTTCAAGTTATTACAGGAGAGAATCTGAATACAGGAGTTTGGGGAGGTATCCAAGCTCTAAATTAGGCTAGCAAAGATCTAACATGTGTTTAGAAAGGTCTTGTAGGCTTGTGTACAGGTTTCAGCTTCCTTGGGATTCCAAAGCACTTTGAGCCATTAGCCTCCTATTTATGAAGATGATTGATTGATTGAATGATTGAATGATGTGTTGATTAATATGTTCTGCTTTTTTAAAAAGGAAGCTAGCAATAACATATTATGGAGTCTACATGCTTGTTAGAGATGGGCCATAAATTTGGCTCCAAGATTTCTGGCAGCCAACAGAAAAAAAAAGTAAAGCCACCTTACAGTTTTCAGAATACATGATAGAATGAGCCATTTTTCATGAATAGGTCCAACTGGTTTGTACACAACCAACTAGAAATTGTAAATGTTTACACAAATAAGGTGCTGGGTTATGTAATGAACAATATCTTTATCATAAACATAATAATGTGTTTAACAGACGAATTCTATGAAGCCAAAACGTAAGTCAGTCACACACCCACACACACACAGACACACACACACACACACACACACACACACGGTTAGGAATGACAGGCAATATGACGCTGTCCATTCGGTGGTCAGCAAGCCCTTTGTAGCTCTAGTTCAGTCTCCCAGAATGCTTAACAATATTTCTGGTTCTTTATCCTCCCTCTCTGGATTCTTAATTTGTACAATGAGTTGAGTCCCAGGAGCAAACAGAAATAGTCCCTTTTACACACTTGTTGCTGTGGGTTTTCAATATTTATTGACTGTGACGGGGTGGAAATTATTCAGTTGTTAGGTCACTAGACTGTAAAAACTTCTTCAAGTTGGGCTCATATCTCTTACCAACTTTTATTGGTCTATATCTTAATGCCTAGTACAAAGCTATGAATCAGGTGGTCATTTCGTTGTTAAAACGGAATTGATTTGTGATTTATCATTTATTTTTCCAGGGTGGCTGAACTTAAGAAGTAAGTGAGAAAAAAGAAATAACCTTGTGAGCTCAAAAAATAGGATCTCAGGGAATAAACACTCTATTATATACCTCTGGTCAATAATTTTAAACATGTGCCATTTTCCATCTGCATATTTAGAGTTCACTTTCTAATTTTACCTTTGCTTTTGTCTGGAATCCCTTGGATCCAAGAGACTTTCTGTGCTACCAGCTGAGATCATAGTGTTAACAGCTGAAACCGAAGTTTCAGAAATCTTAAGCATGACCTACTCCAAAAACTGTGTGAAAGTCCCCAGGGTATTTACAGTCAACAACCATGTAGGAATGAAAGAAATGAGTAAACAGAGCCTTCCCAGCGACCTCAACAGTCATCTGTTAGCAAAAGGGTCCTCCAGGTGTAAAACTGAGGTCTACAGGGGCCTATGAGTTGAGGGATGTATTAAGCCATTCTCACATTGCTATAAAGAAATACCGAAGACTGGGTAATTTATAAAGAAAAGATGTTTAATTGGCTCATGGTTCTGCAGGCTGTATAGGAAGCATAGCTCTGGCATCAACTTCTGGGGAGGCCTCAGGAAGCTTACAAGCATGACGGAAGGCAAAATGAGAGCAGGCACATCATACGGGGAAAGCAGGAACAAGAGAAAGGAGGTGGGGAACTGCCACACACTTTTAAACAACCAGATCTCATGTGGACTAAGACCAAGAACTCACTTATCACCAAGGAGATGGCCCAAGTCATTCATAAGGGATCTGCCTCCATGATCCAAACACCTCTCACCAGGCCCCACCTCCAACACTGGGGATTATATCTCGTGAGATTTGGAAGGGACTTCCAAACTATCTCAAGGGACGTGCATCAGATAAGCTGCTCAAATTGACACCTCTTCTCCCTGGTATATCCTACCTGCATATATTTCACTATTTGTGAAAATCAATAGGTTTAAGCACATTATATATCCATAGGAAGGAAGGCCCTAATACTTTTTAGTTGCTTTCTGTGTTCCAGAAGAAAAAAATTCTGGAAATCACCTGCTATCATTATATATCCTTTCAGTTCACTTATGCTAATACTCTCATATTTTTATGACTTTAGTGAGAATGGTTCCCACCACTGATTTCGCTCTCCAGCTTGCCACTGATCTTCTCAATTTCCTCCTAATCCAGCCTAGATTGCACAGTCTCTATGCTCACCCTCTTGTGAACATTCTTAACTATCTTGCCCCATTTGCCTTCCTTGTACTAAGCTGGCAATACATCAACACCGATTAACTCATTTAATCAATGTCTGCAAACAAATCATTGAGCATTGCTGAAGAAAATCATGTATCCACACTTAATGACTCCCTTTATTTATGATTACAAATCTTCATACATGATGATGATAATTTGCATGCCTATTAAATTAAATTGTTCTCCCCTCAAAGCTGTCTGTTTAATGCCTTCTGTAATGGTTTTTTGTGTCAACTTGACTGGGCCACTGGGTGCCCAGATATTTGGTTAAACACTATTCTGGGTGTGTCTGTGAGGGTGCTTCTGGAAGAGATTAACATTTGAATTGGTAAAGTGAGTAAAGCAGATTGCCCTCCCCAGTGTAAGTGAGTCACAGCCAATCTATTGAAGGCCTAAATCGAACAAAAGGTTCAGTAAGGGAGAATTTGCTCTCTCTGCCTCACTGTATTTGACCTGGGATGTTGGTCTTCTCCTGACTTTAGACTCTGACTGGAACTTACCCTATCCATTCTCCTTTGTCAAATGGTTCTGAAACCTTCAGACTCCATAACCATGTGAGCCAATTCCTTACGTATTTCCTATATAGAGAAAATCTAGAGAGAAATATAGAGAAAATAGAGAGAAATGTATTTGTTATATGTAGAAAATATATAGAGAGAAATATATATTTAAGAATATAGAGAGAGAGAAAGAAAAAAAAGAATATCTTTCTCAAACCCATTTAGCTCTCTAGCCCCTGCTCCATTTCTCTGCTTCCATTCCATCAAACCGGTGTGGTTTTTTTTGTTTTTGTTTTTTTTAAGAAGGAGTTTCACTGTGTCACCAGGCTCGAATGCAGTGGCGTGATCTTGGCGCACTGCAACCTCCACCCCGGGGGTTCAAGCAATTCTCCTACCTCATCCTCCCAAGTAGCTGGGACTATAGGTGCTGCCACCACACCCGGCTAATTTTTGTGTTTTTAGTGGAGATGGGGTTTCACCATGTTGGCCAGTCTGGTCTTGAACTCCTGACTCCACCTCGGCCTCCCAAAGTGCTGGGATTACAGGTGTGAGCCACTGCGCCTATATTCACTGGCTCCGATTTCTCTCTCCCCAATCTCTTCTCAAAGTACCAAATCCTTTCTATCACCCCATTGAAGGAATCAGGTCTTCAGTGATCTACAGTGACCTACTTTAAACACCATCTTCTTATCCTCATAGCTTATCTCCCACTTATAAGTGAGAACATATGATATTGGTTTTCCATTTCTGAGTTATTTTACTTAGAATAATGGCCTCTGTCTCCATCCATGTCTCTGCAAAGGCCATTATTTTGTTCTATTTTATGGCTTAGTAGTATTACATGGTGTACTTATACCACATTTTCTTTATCTCAGATTCAATAATACCACACTTTCCTAATTTTCTTTCACCTTCACTGGTCACACCTTCTCAATCTTTTTTCCTGGCTTCCCCTGTTCTGTCATTTCTAAATCTAGATCTCTAGTGATCACCAATGCCCTGTCCTTGATTCTCTCTTCTCTACCTACAATCTCTCAAATAATCCCATCTATTTTCCAGTAACATCTATATGTTAATAAAATTTAAATCCCAAGTTAAGACCTCTCTTTGAGCTCTAACCTCCTAGATCCAACTACCTCCTTGATATATCACTTGATATATCCAACTGCCTCCTTAATATATCACAAATGGCACCTCTAACTTACCAGGAGCCAAGCAAACCTATTGGTTTTCCCAGTAGGCACACATATACACATTCCATCATTACCTGCATGCCTCTGCTTAAGTCCTTCCCATGGCTTCTCTTTGTACTTAAATAAAGTAAAAACTTCTCACTATGGCCTACAAAACCCTACATGATCTCATCCCTGCCTCCCTTTTGATGTCATTTCTTCCCAATATTCACCTTGGTTACTGCATTAAGTGTCTCACTGATATTCTGCATGTACCCTAAAATCAGGCTCATGCCTGTCTCAGTATTCTTACATTTGTTATTTCATCTGCCTAGAATGCCTTCTCCCAAATCCTTACAAGGCTGCCTCCTATTGTCATTAAATGCCACCTCCTCAGAAAAGGAGCCAAAGCTGCTAGTATACAAACACACATACACATAAACACACACACACAAACACACACCAGTCACCCTCTCCCAATTAACCTATTTTATCTCCTTCATAGTACTGTATTTGTCATGAATTTAATTTGTCTTCTTTATGTATGTATGTTTATTGTCTCTCAGCAACTAGAAACTAGGTTCCTTGAAGCTCGGAATGTTTTTCTTAGACATTGTTGTATTCCCAGGGTCCATAATACTGTCCAGTATCTAAATATCACAAAAATACAATTTATTTGACTGGTAATAGGAAAAAAATGTGTCTACTTCAAAATAAAATGATCTATTGCAATAAGGTAGTAAGATTAAAAACTATAATGATTTCAGGCAATCAAGAGAAATCTGGGACAGAGGTGGATAGAGAAGAAAAGAGTGATTAGGTCATTACAGATAACTAGTCTTTTTATACAGATAACTAGATATGGTTGTAAACAAAAAACATATTTATACTTCAGAGATATAATGAACCAAATAAAACAACATACCATGTTATTGAACTTAGAATCTCATAGGAGACTGGTGAGTAAAGAAATATATGTTCCCAAACATGAAGCTATTTAAAAGTTCTACAGGTAGTGAGGGATCATTAGGAAAAGAATTATACCAAAGGTCATTTGGAAAACCTTGTAGCCACAGGAATTTCAAAGTCATCTTTGGAACATAGCGATCTAAAAGAAATCATAATTTTAAGACATATTAGTAAAGACATAACTTAGCTTAAAGTTACTCTTCAGTTTACTATTCACCTATCTTAAGAAACCTTCAACTTCCTTCCTTCCTAAAATATAAGTAACATGGAAATCCCATGGGAATCTCTGAAAAGAAGAAATTTAACTTGACTTTAGTATTTGAAGTGCAAAGTAGTGATCAATTAATTTATTAATAATCAGATAATTGAGCAGGGGGTTCCTGAATAAAATGAGAAGTAGAAATAACCAGGAGGACAATGTTAAGAACCATCCCTCAGCTTTATAAACTAATCCTCCTCTAATGGCCCTTTTTAATGTAATTTATAGTTTCATCATTACCCTTTTCGTATTAGTAATTATTTCTAAAATACCAAAGAACCATCTTTTTTTCAAGGTCCTTCCCTCCGTCTGATTTACAACCCAGCTCAAGTTGGACTCTGTCTTTCTGAGGTTTGACATTTCAAAATATTTATTGCTCTTTTCCATTAATGCCTTTCTCATGAATCTGAAGGTGACCGTTATTTCTTTCATCGTGTTGTAATTAAATGGATCAACTATTGCTTTATTATTTCCACTGTTTGTCTGCACAGCACATTAAAACTTTCAGATTAGAAAGTGATATTGAGCACTGTGTGAACTACAACAAACAAATATTTCCGAAAATAGAGGGTCCTCTTGATGCATCACTAAAGGAGCAGTTCCAAGTGAAAGCACAAAATCTTTAATATTTTATTGATCAGATCTAAACCTTCTGCCCAAAGTGGCAATTAAATTTCAATTAAACTGACTGAAAGCATCATATTAAATTTCAGCACTTTACGAGCTATCAGATAATGCTGCAGGACAAATCTTTAGTATGATCACACTCTTTTCAAATTATATTATCCTGTTCATTCACAATAAAAGTGACAGTTTTAGGTATACTTTCAATATTTCTTGAATATAAACCCTCTAATGAACACATTTTATTGCCTTTAAATCAATTATTATTGGATATTTTAATAAAGTGAATTGAGCACTTTGTTTTACACACTGCTTAGAAGTTATTATATTTTGCAGTCTGCACAGCAAAGAACTGAATCAGAGAGAAGACAGAGAGAGAAATGGCCAAATATCTGACAGTGTAGAAGAAATGGAATGAGCCATTTAGAAGGAGGAAGGCTTCCTGTCTCACTCTATAACATTTAATGATATGTGCTAATTAGCATATGATTAATGTTTTTTCTCTTTTTGAAATTTTGGTCTAAGTTATAGAAGTATCTTCTACCACAATAGGAAAAAATGTTAGAAATCACAGAATTATAACACAAATATAGTCTTATGTGTACTTTATTATGGAAATTGAGACCTTTAGGTTTTTGTTTCTTTCCCTTGCCCATTGAATTTATGATTTATAATATTATAGCTCAGATTTTCAGAGCACAGTCCATGTTAAACATTGACCAAGATTGTGCCCATCTGAATGATATACATAGAATCCTGATGCAGTTGATTCTTCATGTTGCTCACCCAAGTAATTAATGCAGACTCCAGACTTAAGCATGCAGTCAAGGTGGTCAGTATTGATTGCCAAGATGGCCAAATGAATGCTTTAGCTCTGTACAGTCCAGATCACTCAGCACATATGTGATATACCACTTCATACTTACTTCATAAAAAGCTCTGTGTACTGGTCCCATTTCTTGCACATATGTACACAAACTGGGCAAACATGGCATAGAAGCACCCTCAGAAAGAGACTAGGTAAAAGAGTGCCCTCCACTTTGAAAGAACTTAGCCACATATGAGGATTTGGCCCTGCTTTGTGACTACAGAGATGTCTTTATTGCAAAAGTTGAAAGGATGCTGGAATAACCTCCGTGTAATCCACTGGAGTATATTACAGTAAAACTTAGATGAAAATCATAATTTTTTTATTGAAATGATTCAATTAGATTACGGTCCCTGAGTTTGAATAATTGGGTCTCAAGGTGACAAGGGAGTTTAACAACTCATTAAAACTATCCCTGTGTAGCTGGATTACAGGACCAACAGCAAGGCTGTTCGCAGAGGTGGCATCAATCTGTAAGAGATGTTAGAAGACCATTTCAATAAATGTGGGACCAGTTAACTCAGGCTTTTGTACAAAACCTATACAGTGGGTAAACTACAAATTGCCCACCTCCTTCAGAAGTAGACAGTGCTGCCAAGTCACAAGTTTAAAACTACTTATTTCTAGCACCATTCTTTCTGTTGAGCATGGTCTTCATCAGCTGGAAATAGGCAGATACAATCAACTATTCACTGTTTACCTGGAATGAGCGGCAAAGTGTCTGCTTTCCAACAAAACCATGTGTTTTAAAAATAAAAAGGAAGCTAATACAAGCAATTTAAAAATAGGAAATACCTGCCTATTTCAGAATACTGATTGTACTTCCAGCAGTTGAAGTGAATTAAGGCCACGGTCTCTATAGAATTTTTATTAAGACAAAATCAGTTTTTCCTGAGTTCAGATTGTGAAAGAATCCAAAGAAATGTTGTGCCAAGTAAGAGCCCACCTATATCATTCGTCATAGACCACAGGTATAGGAATGGGAACTATTAGAAACACATTCTAAATTGTAGTAATTCTCACTATGGGCAAATCTCTATACATATAATTGTACAACTGCAGTCTACTTGGTCTCTGCTTTTAGCTAAGCAGAGACGGTTAACAACAAACAATCTTGCTGGGCGCGGTGGCTCACGCCTGTAATCCCAACACTTTGGGAGGCCGAGGCGGGCGGATCACGAGGTCAGGAGATGGAGACCATCCTGGCTAACACAGTGAAAACCCGTCTCTACTAAAAATACAAAGAATTAGCCGGGTGTGGTGGTGCGTGCCTGTAGTCCCAGCTACTCAGAGGCTGAGGCAGGAGAATGGCGTGAACCCAGGAGGCGGAGCTTGCAGTGAGCCAAGATGGTGCCACTGCACTCCAGCCTGGGCGACAAAGCGAGACTCCATCTCAAAAAAAAAAAAAAAAAAAAAAAAACAGACAATCCTAAAACTGTTCATTATCACATGTCAGTGACTTGTTTTACACATTGGCAAAGTAGTGGTGTAATAGATGAAGGGTGTGACTTGTTTGAACTTTTAAAAACAATAAGCATAGCAGAAAAATATTTCCCAATAAGGGGTGAACCCTTCAAATTGGAATGCCTGGGAGACTGCCCACCCAGACTTCCTCAAGTGAAGCTGACCAGTCCTTCCTTACCCCTCTGCTGCCCTCAGCCAGGCCCTCGATGCAGTGTCTCTCCTCGTTTTCTTGAAAGCACTCAGTGGGCCACTGAAGTGAGAGAACACACTAGGAATTCTACTTATATTGATTCGTATCTAAAAATTAATGGAAATGAATCTTTATTAATACTTAATATATGGTTTGACACTAACAACCTCACTCAGACCAATCTCCCTCTTGACCTCTGTGTCCCAGCTCAAGAGGGAGACAGAGCAAATTGTGGCCTCCACAGGGCAGGGGGTGCCCTCCTGCCTCTCCCAGCACATAATCGTTTGCACTTGCCCAGTTAGACAGGCTTCCAGATAACACTATCTAGTTCTAGCTAAGTTACCCCTCACACCATGACCCTCTGGGTTTGAAAGGAAAACTGTGGTATTAAGATATATGAGCGATGCAAGCACAGGCAACCATTCCTCTTATTCCTAATTGAAGGCATCATAATTCACACAAGTTGAATACAAATTTGGGCAAAAAGGCTTAAAATTATCCATATGATTATTGGAAATATGAGTTAATATCCAAAGTTGCTAATAATGACCTTCACCCTATTCATGAGACAGATATTTCTTGAGCACCTACTACAGGCCAAGCAGTATTCCAGGCCCAGGGCATATGACAGTGGACAAAATGACAGGTCTCTGGTCTCATGGGGAAGAGGGGAAAGAGACATAATAAGCTAAATAAGGAAACCACATAGGGCACTCAAAAGTAATAGGAGAAAAATAAAGCAGGGAAGAGAGATGGGGAACGACAGGGAAGGGTTTATAATTTTAAATGAATTGGTCAGGGCAGGCCTCACTGAAATGATATGTGATAAAAATGATGCAATCATGAGAGTAGGACATATCAAAACCAACCATCTTCTATGCAAAAACAAACATCTACAATTTGAAATTGAAGGTATCAGTGCATTTAAAAAATGAAATGCTGTTTTAAAATTTCTAAGACACATTTAAAAATTAGCTCATTTTTAAAATATGTTTAAAATTCTTGTTTTCTTATTATACTTTAAATAGTTCTGGGATACATGTGAAGAACGTGCAGGTTTGTTACATAGTTATACACGTGCCATGGTGGTTTCCTGCACCCATCAACCTGTCATCTACATTAGGTATTTCTCCTAATGCTCTCCCTCCTCTAGCCCCCCAACTCCCAACAGGCCCTGGTGTATGATATTCCCCTCCCTGTGTCTGTATGTTCTCATTGTTCAACTCCCACTTGTGAGTGAGAACATGCAGTATTTGGTTTTCTGTTCCTGTGTTAGTTTGCTGAGAATGATGATTTCCAGGACCAAAACAGCATGGCACTGGTACCAAAACAGATATATAGACCAATGGAACAGAACAGAGGCCTCAGAAATAACACTACACATCTGCAACCATCTAATCTTTGACAACCCTGACAAAAACAAGCAGTGGGGAAAGGATTCCCTATTTAATAAATGGTGTAGGGAAAACTGGCTAGCCACATGCAGAAAACCGAAACTGGACCCCTTCCTTACACCTTATACAAACATTAACTCAAGGTGGATTAAAGACTTAAATGTAAGACCTAAAACCATAAAAACCCTAGAAGAAAACCTAGGCAGTACCTTTCAGGACATAGGCATGGGCAAAGACTTCATGACTAAAACACCAAAAGCAATGGCAACAAAAGCCAAAATTGACAAATGGGATCCAATTAAACTATAGAGCTTCTGCACAGCAAAAGAAACTGTCACCAGAGTGAACAGGCAACCTACAGAATGAGAGAAAATTTTTACAATCTACCCATCTGACAAAGAGCTTATTCTTTTGCATGTGAATTTTTGTGCATTGTTTAAAAATAAACATATTAGCACAACAGAACCAGTATAATGTTTATAAATAAAGAAGGAAATATTCATATATTTGAGATGAGTTCAAAAGTGTTTACTGATGGGAGTGTGTGATGAAGAAGTTTGGAGAGTACTCTTCTAGACTACAATAAAGTAATTTTTATGAAATGACACTTTGATCACCCCTTGCTTATCTAAAGCATTGTCATAGTTTCTGATTGCCGTGAAAGGTATATTCAGAACTTGAACTTACTTCTACCGTGACCTGGCTGCTTTCTTCTCTCCATCTCACCTTCACTTCAGAGAGACTGAACTTCTCCCAGTTTCTAGAGTAGCCCATGCTTCCTCTCACCTCCTGGCTTTCCCATCACCTATTCCCTCACTTGAGAATACTCTTTTTTTTTTTTTTTGAAACGGAGTCTCGCTCTGTGCCCAGGCTGGAGTGCAGTGGCTCGATCTCGGCTCACTGCAAGCTCTGTCTCCCGGGTTTACGCCGTTCTCCTGCCTCAGCCTCCCGAGTAGCTGGGACTACAGGCGCCCGCCACCACGCCCGGCTAGTTTTTCGTATTTTTAGTAGAGACGGGGTTTCACCGTGTTAGCCAGGATGGTCTCGATCTCCTGACCTCGTGATCCGCCCGTCTCGGCCTCCCAAAGTGCTGGGATTACAGGCGTGAGCCAGGGCGCCCGGCCGAGAATACTCTTTTAAGGACCACCCTCACTGTCAGAAGCTTCCCACATTTCACCTGCTCGGCTGCTCCTTGTCCTTCACGTTGCGGGATGCTTCAGAAATCACTTCCTCCTGGTGGCCTTCTCAGACTAACCAAGTCCAGTTTAGTTGCCCTCATTGGAATTCAACTTCCCCGTGAGCAGTAGGAGGGCACGGACTTACCCTGGGTCACTGCTGTAGTCCCAGAACCAAATCAGTGCCAGTCACATAATAGGCGTTTCATACATATTAAATGAGTAAATGAGTAAGTGAATGGGTAGAGCTACGCATATTTAGGTATTGATACAAATTCCGTATCCTCTGCAATGCTTGTAGAGTTCAGGGTTCCATTGCTTGTACTCTTATGGGAATTTCTCTATATATATATTTATAACAGGACATTTTACCCAGGGTTTTCATTATTTTCACCTTGGATAGCGTAAACACTGATGGAATCTGACAAGCTTATAGTGCATCAGATTGTGCCTGACATGTAATGAACACACCAAAAATATTTATTAAAATATTTATCACATGAATTTATTTGAGAATGTAAGCTACGGTACCCTCAAAAATATTTATTAAAATATTAATCACATGAATTTCTTTGAGAATGTAAGATCCAGTATACACCAAAAATATGTATTAAAATATTCATCCCGTGAATTTCTTTGAGAATGTAAGATACAGTCCTCAATTAGGGCAAACCTGTGTTCTTAAATGACCAATTTTCATAAAGTATAATGTCTAGTACATAAGTTCTGTGATTATATTTTGGACTAGTATTTGCCAATATATAAAACACTCTCATTTACATGTGATACATTTTCAGGATTATCTGTTCTTAGCTGCTTTGCTCATGAAAATTTACAAAGTTGAAATAATTGTTTTCTTACATTTATTTATTTTATAATCACACCATAAATACTGTATATGAGATGATTGTGAAGTAATAATAATGTACCATGTCTGTATAATATATTCCATATGTATGGTGGGTATGTGTGTGGCTGAGGAAGGTATGTACCTAGATGTGTCTTCCCCATGTAACCAAAGGCTGTCCTCACTTTACTGATACCTGGAGGACAAACTTAATCTGAGATGCCACAAAATCTTCTTTACAATGCTCACCAGGGAGATACATAAGAGATTAAATGTGACTAAAGGAACTAGACCTTCCTCCTTACAAAAGACTGATCATATTCTTCCTATTGGTAATTATGTAAGTCTTTCCTTTTCCAAGTTACACTAACACCCCAGTTTCTCATACCTGATAAACTAAAATGACATGATGAAAGAAAAATGTTAAGAGCAGACATACCTGGACTACTCTTGTAGTAGTCAGACTACATTCTTTTTGTGGAATACTCCTGACATTTTTTCACTTTTTTCTAAAAGCAATATTAATTTTTGTGGGATAATAAGAGGAAACCCCTAGCTTTGACCAACGAAAAAAATAAAAATCAATGAATATAAATATAGAAGGAGATGCTGTGTGTTTATAAGAACCTGCTCTCACATTTGAGCAAAATCAGTCCACGAGCAAAATCAGTCCACGAGCAAAATCAGACCACGAGCAAAATCAGTCCACGAGCAAAATCAGTCCACGAGCAATATCAGTCCACGAGCAAAATCAGACCACAAGCAAAATCAGTCCATAAGCAAAATCAGTCCACAAACAAAATCAGTCCACAAGCTGTGTTGTGCTGATAAAGTGCATGGTGTTTGAGAGCATTTTTTCCCATGATTCAGTGTGTTTGGTTTACTTTTAGCTATAAATACCTTTTTCATATAATTCTGCCTTTCCAAGGCATACATATGTAAGCAATCTTGACAAACTAATCAAGCCAAGCTGCTAATAAATTTATTTAATCACTGTTTTTTGCATATCCTGTACCTCCTAAATATATAAATTCCCATATGTAATAGAAGACTAATTTTTATTGCATTTTAATGGAGTGATTCGGCAATTTTTTATGCTTGTGTTTTATTTAACTGCAGTGAAAGCCTTTAGAATAAGCTTCATGTAAGGATATAAGTAGATGGGGAAAAGATGGAGGAAAATGGAGATGGAAGGTAAAAGAGCTTGCCATGCTCAGAAAGTGCTTTGCATTTCATTGAGTCTTACAATTCATTCTCAAGTACAGTAGCTCTGTTGTGTGAGCAAATCTCTTTGCCTAGACCATAATAATTGAACTTTTACAGATTTCTCAAGTACGTCGAAACTGCTGCTAAATCAGAAAGGGTGAACTGAAGCCTGCTCCACTGTACCACACTCACACATCTCCAATGCTATGCTGGATTTATTTTTGACACTAAGAAAAGAACCATGAATTTTTGTCAACTGCAGCATGGGAATTTACATTTGTTCTATAAAATGCACTGAAAGGACCAGCCTGCTCTTTGAGTATGGGAAATGTAATCTATCCAACTCTCAATAAACTTGAGAATATATATCTGGTGAAACCCATCTAAAATGAGATGCAGTCCTGGCAATATGGTGGGCTCAGAAAGGCTGGCAATAAAAGTAGATATACAGTATCTGACATCAGATTGTTTCAAGCTTAATTTCAGTAAAGTAATAATGTCAGGAAAAGAAACGCTCTGTGATGCACAGATTGATATCATTAGATAGAAACTATGCAATGCCTTATGAACACAACCATTTTTGACTTGATATTATATGTAAAGAATAGAGCAATATTCAATGTGCCAGCTCCAGATTTGCAGTTATAGAAGTTGACCAGGATAGTGGCCAGGGA
This sequence comes from Papio anubis, assembly GCF_008728515.1. Classification (NCBI taxonomy): domain Eukaryota; kingdom Metazoa; phylum Chordata; class Mammalia; order Primates; family Cercopithecidae; genus Papio; species Papio anubis. The sequence goes on from NC_044982.1 coordinate 149,757,823, forward strand.
GAAGGATAAAATATGGCAAAATATACTCCTCTGTAAACAAAATCAAATGGGATTATACTACTCTAAAATATGTTCTGTGTAAATGCCCTCCACAATTTGCCCTGGGTAGTGAATAATTGCCCACATTCAATGAGAAGGAGCCTCCAAACACAGAACGTTAAACAAATAATGCATATGTATCATAGTCAAACTAAACAAAAGCACCTCGGTGGCACTTCTAGCCACAACGGCAGAGGTGCATGAAATAATTGGTGAAAGGCGATGGATATATTGAGAAACCCAAGCAATGAAAGCCCAGTGCCATTTATTTTTCTCTTAAATTGCTTTTTCCAGTCAATAAATAATCACACAATCACATCCTACTTCCAGGAGAACATACGTGGTTGCCACCCTTAGCAGGTTTCATTTGTGGGCTCACACCTCTCTATTCAGGATTCCAAGTGTCAGGTCTGCCTTGGGCTTTCATCTTCACAAATGTCAAGTGTGTTTTGTCTTCAAAAACAATGGTGTTTCTGGTTTTACTTGTCCTGTACGAATCACTCTCTGCTCTCCTTTCTCATTTGGAGAAGACATTATAGCAAGTTCAGGTGCAGATCAACTTTGTAAGAAATTAAGTGAGGCATACACAGAAGAGCAAAAGCACACGTAGAAATAGATACTACACTCCCCCCTACACACAGACACACACACACACACACACACACATTTTCTACCCAAATACAGCAAGACGCCCTAACAAAGAGATTACTTGGACATACACCTTTAAAAGCCAAGAAGACAAGTAAATAACCCATAGAGAATTATCCTTTATAATTTTGGAAAATATTATGGCAAGCTTAAATCAATAGCTAATGCCACAATTAAAAAATTATTTCTAAATCCATTTAGTTAAATATTAAGTATGCTCCCTATTATGCTGTGAAATGAATAAAGGAGAGACAGATTACGTTTTTTTCTTTCACCTCCAAAATAATGAAAAGATTACTGACAAATCAATATTGTTGCTATTAATAGTTGCCTCCGTCAGCCATTTTGGGGGAGACGTTATGCTTTTCTCGATTTGTACACCACGAGTCTGTTCTCCATCATTCCCTTTCTCTTTAATCTTGTTTGAGTGTACAGCTCACTCGTCCTTATTTTATTGACTCAATCACAGGCGCACTGTCACTTTTTATAAAATGGTCACTGCAGAATCACATCAAGCAAATTTTTGATTCTGCAGTCAGTAATTTAGTGCCTTTATGGAATTGCAATTTCAGGGCTCACTGCTTGTTTTTCTAAAATGTACTTTAGGAATTAGTTACTCCAGCCACAAATCAGTTGAATTTATGCACAGTTGTAATACAGTTTATGGCCTCATGGTACATTGCTTCAAAAACAGCAGATGTGAAATTATGATAAATATAATGAGTGTTTTTTTGCCTGATCTAGTGGAGTAGAGAAGGATCTGGAGCGTGTTTACCTATCCCATACAGTACATTTAATGTCTTAGTCAGGAGCCCTGACAATGGCTGATTAATGTCCTCATCTCCTTTATTAAAGATAAGAGTAGCACTGCAGTCAGGAGATAGAAAGCACACCATAAATCTTCGTAAAATGAGCAGTCAAATAATCACTCATCAGAAATAAAATCTACATACATTAACACTAACACTCAGCCTTCCACGCACGCTCCCATAAAAAGCAAAAAGAGATGGCGGTCCTGAAGTTTTAATTTGAACTAGTTCTTTAAGTTGAATATTACCAACCCTGTAACCTGGATGCAAAAGCTGGCATTTAAAAGCACATGTGAAAGGAGCAGATGCCTCATCATTACATTAAGAGCATGAAGCAGGCAACAATTAAGCGATTCACTGGAAAGACATAATGCTGATCTATGCTAGCAATTAATCACAGAATACATTAGACAATGATGGGTGACCTACAAATTTTTGACAAAATAATTTTTCATCATGTTGGCGATTTCTTAGCCTAATATGCCTGCAAGGCACAGAGTCAAAACCTGTCATTTATTCCATCTCTCCTTGACAGGCGGCAACCTGTCTTCCAGACAAAATGAACATTATCTGTGCTCACTAGACATTTAGTGCAAGGCTTAGCTTATGACTAATGATAATCGGCAGACAGAAATGTTAGAGTCTGAAATAATGTTCTCTTTGTTAAAGAAATTTCTTGAGGTAGAATTTTTTTTCCGAAAGATGTATAAAGATAAAAACTGGTTTTTATCTGGGTTTTAATGCAACTCGAAGAACCAATATTTCCCTTCTACCAAAATAAACAGAAGGATGTAACAATTTTTTAAATTAACATCTCATTTGAATACCGACTCTTGCCTGAAAATGTCTTATGTGGTTAGGAACTGAGATACAAAGGAAAGCTCAGGAGATAGAGTCTTAAACAAGAAAATATAGGCAAGCTGTTTTGTGTTCCAGGTTTTATTTTGAATGTAGTGGAAATAAGTTTCAAACATCATGGGTGCATGTGTTGCAGAATATAAATAAATGAAGACCGTGTTGAGAAATGGACTCCCACCACTCCTATTTCTCTTGATTTCCATTCATCACTGGGTTCTTCAAAGCCTGAGACTTAAGTATGTTTGGGGAAGGCAATTTTGTACAAGAGAAATGCGTAAAATTGCAAATTTGTTAAATCGATTTAAAATTCCACAAGCAAGTATTTTATCTTGTACTTATAATTAATATAATTGTTTTATATGCTTTGGATGGAGAGAAATAGATTTTTTTTTTTAGTTATTTTTCTTGTGCATTACACGTGCAAACGCCATCTCAGAGGTAGATTTTTCTTTGGATTCAGGCACCAAATTCCTATTAGCCTTAATGGTACTTAGACATGCACACTGATGGCGAATATACCCCCTAGGCTGGAAATTTAAAAGAACAAATGGCAAGGACATCAAAATAGTAAAGTCTAATTTAGATGATCCATAAGCCCGCACAGTTACTTTCCTGAGAAGGCAAACAAATGTTATGCCTTATGATGTTTCCGATTGTTTTGATAGCCCTGTAAATACATCCTCTAGACTCATTAGTTAAAGGGAAAGTCTGTTTTTATCAAGCAATGCAATTTTCGAGCACATGTGTTTGGTTTGAATTTTATTTTTTTCTATTTTGCATAATGTGTTATTGCAAGTTTGTATAATGTAGTTGGTCACTTCAATCACGGCATCTTGCTGTACACCTACCAAATAGCTTGTATGTCATTTTACATATACAAATGCTTATATGTCATTTGTCTCTATTTTATAGAGAAGGAAAACCCAAAAGGTTTTTGACCCCAAATCGTGGTTATTTTATTAGGTTTGCCCCGATTTCCTTCTAGAAAGAATCTGATTGTTGCATAATCCAAAGAAGTACATGTTATTCTGATAAGATGACAGCTGAAGTCCCATAAATTACTGAATTTATCAGTTTACAAAGCCAGATAAATAGTATCTACCTGGCCAAGGAGGGCCTGTTCTGTTAGTGTTCAAAATAATTCAGGGAAGGATATTGAGAAAATTACCCTTTCCCTTCTAAACAGAGCCAGGGCTTCCAGTCCGAGGATCTGGATATACACTGACTGTGAAAGTCAATATTTAAAGGTGTGTCTGGTATCAGGATAGCAAACAACTTTAACCTTTAGGGATCACAAATCCCTTACTTTCCGGCTTTCATTTTATCTTTTGCAAAATAAAGATGAGAGCATTATCACCCTTTTTCCGGTCACTGAGCCTCATCGCTGTCGTGTATATTGATCATCAGCACCAAGCAGCTTCTCAGTGAGGGCCAGGAGAACCTGGATGTTGTAACAGTTCCCCAGCAGGTTCCATCACCGGGGCCCAACAGGCTGGAATTGCCTCCCTGCCAGGACAAAGCTAGTTCTGTGTTTGTTATTCCCCCTTCCATGTAGGAAACCTCCAGAAAATCCTTTGCATTATTCAAAACTGAAATTTTACCTCAACAAAATTATGAATGAGAGATAGGGACCTGTACAGTCAAATGACCATTTGGTACTGATCACCCGTTAAATGTCACAAAAGAGTACATTTCATTTGATTAAAAAATAAATTAGTATATTAAAATCTGGAAGGCAGACAGCTAGCGCAGAGCTAAGGAAGTAGAACTCTGTGCCTCCTATTCTAATCCTGGAAATAGTGAACTTTAGAGCTTGTCCTCACCCCCACTTATTCTCTTTTAGCTATTATTAGATCTCCCTCGTTCCCATATGTGCCCCTTCTCCCTTTATGCCAGCCAACACACTCATCATACACTCTTTCTCTGTAGGTAAAATGGAGACAGAAGAAGAACCAAACGCTGATTCAAACATCTGGTAGATGGATCATAATTACAGCAGAGTTGCTGGGCAGATAAGGCTGAAGACACATAGAAGAAAACAACTATTGGGTGAATTTTGTGGGTATGGAAATGACGCAGCACAGGGGAGCTATGAAGGGGAGCTATGTCTTTGTTCCTGTTTTTAAATCCACACTTTGCTGGTTCAAGAATTGCTTGAAGATCATACTTTTGATTTTCAGTGCACTCCTGAAGTAGGAAAAACACTGACTAGAAGGTCAAAGTCATGACACTACTTTATGTTTGAATTGAGGGGACTTCCTAGCTATCTACTCAGTGCATGAATTCTTCTCAGAAACATTCATATGTAATGGTGTTTTCTTTTGTCTTCCTTCAATGATGTGAAACTTACCCTGAGTAAGACCTTCTTCTCCTAAGAATACAAAAAGTTAATAATAATAATAATAATAATAGTTATTATCAACTTAGCATTTATTAAATACCAAACATTGGAATACATCCTTTACCTGCATGTCGTTTAAATTCATTCAAAGTATTATCAACCCATTTTAGAGATGAAGTAATCAAGACAGAGTTAAGAAACTTCCACAAGAACAGAGGACCACTTGGTTCTGTATGATTCTAGAGGCTGTGCTCCTAACCCGTATGGAATACCACCTCCTTCAAGTATATACACATTTTTAGTCTTGCAGAATAAGCTGATTCCACACAGGTGTAATCTTCACTTTCTCACCTCCTGTTCCACTCCTCCTCTTCCAGGAGGCATTTTTAGCCCAGTTTAACATTTCTAGTTGTCCGGGCTATTTTTCATCTGACTTAACTTCTGTTGCCTCATCTCTTTCGCCTGAGTATTCTCTTAAAATCTGACACTCAGAACAAACTGTAATAATTTTGAAGAGGTCTGGCCACTTTTCCTGGAAGCTATAGTTCTATTTACATGGACTGGGATGAAATGACCTTTGGTCTTAGGCCATATTTTGGAAGTGCTAAGTTGTGTCACTCAGTTGACACTCAAACGTTGCAATCCAAAAACAGTGCCAACTACATTTCATGTGATTATGACACACCACTCCCTGGATTTCCACCTGATCTCATCATCAGTGGGATGTGGAACCTTCACTAGGCTTCAGTTTCTTTGTCTATAAGAGGAGCTAGTTTGTTGGTTTCTCTTCAAGACCTTCTCCAGCTAATATATTAGCTGCTTCTTCTATGCATGTTCCTATAAATTCTCTTTTGCATATTGCTCATTCCTCTACAGGCATACCAAATTGAGCATGGGGTAAGGAGACAGTGGATAGGGCTGACAAAAAGCAGAAAATTAAGGAAAAAGCAAAAGCTTACTTTAAGAAGAGATTTATTGGCCAAGTGTGGTGGCGAGCACCTGTAGTCCCAGCTACTCGAGAGGCTGAGACAAGAGAATCACTTGAGCCCAGGACTGTGAGGCTGCAGTGAGCTACAACTGTGCCGCTGCATTCCAGCCTAGCACCCTGGGCAACAGAGCAAGATCCTGTGTCTAAAAATATATATATAGAAGAGATTTATTTACATTCAGGTCATATTTTATGTATGATGTGAGGAGTGTTGTAAACCTTTTAGAGTTGAAGCTTCTAAGAGGTACTGTCTGTCAGGAAAGCTTTGGCATGTTCCTAGATTGAACAGAAGAAGCAATAATCATTTTTAAAGTGCTAATAAACTGGATTTATTATAAAACAAATTAACTAGGGTCAAGTTCTTTGAACTTAGATCCTATGCAATTGTACTACATACCACCAGAATCAGGTGAGTTTTCAGATCTCTGAATGAAGCAGCATTTTTGGCCGAGTATCTCCAACTTATTCACTTTACTCCTTCCCTGAGTAGAAAATTCGGAGGTGTTGTTTTTGTTTTGTTTTGTTTTGTTTTGTTTTGTTTTTTTGACAGAGTCTCGCTCTGTTGCCCAGGCTGAAGTGTGGTGGTGTGATCTCGGCTCACTGCAACCTCCACCTCCCAGGTTCAAGAAATTCTTCTGCTTCAGCCTCTTGAGTAGCTGGGATTACAGGAACCCACCACCATGCCCAGCTACTTTTTGTATTTTTAGTAGAGATGGGATTTCAAGATGTTAACCATGCCAGTCTCAAACTCCTGACCTCAAGTGATCCGCCCGCCTCAGCCTCCCAAAGTGCTGGGATTGCAGGCGTGAGCCACCATGCCCAGCCAATAGAAATATTTTTTAAATTTTTTAGATCTTTTTAGTGCTGACTGTGTTTTTGATGAGAGGATGGATTACCATAAGAAAGGGAAAACTGTAGATAAGATCTCTTCTAAAAGCTTCGGTGATTGTTGCAGGCTTCCAGCAAACAACAGCCCATGTGTCTTGCATCATTACGTGAAAGATACCCAACTTATTTCTGAGAGCTCCAGAAGTAGATGTTTTTGACATCATTGTTCTGCCTGAATCCAAAAAGGGTAGTAGGAACCGCAAATCAGCTATTCTCATGTTTCAGTCTCATTACTTACTAAATTCATAACAACTACCTATAGAAGTTTCCTATCACCATACTTTTGCCCTGGTTTCTCTTTTCTTTAAAGGGAGTAGTAATTTTGGTTCTTTTCCTATTTTTTTTTTAAAAAAAAAACAGATGTTAAGTTATAAGATAATGTAGATAAAACTTTAACTGATAAAAGAAATATCAAAGGCAAGCTAATATAAAACCTTATTTAATCCAATATTCCAATGATATGGGGCAGCCTTATAATTGATAGACAACTAACATGTAGAAGAAGTCCTCAAAATTAGAATCCAGACTTCTGTTTTTTGTAGAGGGGAAAAGAAAATCACAAATACTTTAAGCACTTTCTACCTGGGTGCCCCCAGACAAACCAACAATCATTTTCATTTTGCCAAAGCCAATGATAACTCTGCGGCATTTGCCATAGTTAACAATTCTCATCTTTCTGGCTTCCATGACACCATGATCTCCTACTTTTCCCAGCATGCCACTAATCCAGCTTTTTAGTTTCTGTTGCTGGCTCTTTCTCCTCTGCAGTCCTTAGGCCTTCATTTGTTCAATCTCTCTCTTTTTTTTTTTTTTTTTTTACTTTGTTGTACTTTAAGTTCTGGGATACATGTGTAGGACGTGGAGGTTTCTTATATGGGTATACAGATGCCATGTTGGTTTGCTGCACCCATCAACCCATCATCTACATTAGGTATTTCCCCTAATGCTATCCCTTCCCTATTCCCCCACCCCACAACAGGCCCGGTGTGTGATGTTCCCCTCCCTGTGTCCATGTGTTCTCATTGTTCAACTCCCACTTACGAGTGAGAACATGTGGCATTTGGTTTTCTGTTCCTGTGTTAGTTTACTCAGGATGATGGTTTCCAGCTTCATCCATGTCCCTGCAAAGGACATGAACTCATCCTTTTTATGGCTGCATTGTATTCTATGGTGTATCTATGCCACATTTCCTTTACCCAGTCTAACATTGGTGGGCATTTGGGTTGGTTCCAAGTCTTTGCTATTGTGAATAGTGCTGTAATAAACATACATGTGCATGTGTCTTTATAGTAGAATGATTTATAATCTTTTGAGTATATACCCAGTAATGGGATTCCTGGGTCAAATGGTATTTCTAGTTTTAGATCCTTGAGGAATTGCCACACTGTCTTCCACAATGGTTAAACTAATTTACACTCCCACCAACAGTGTAAAAGCGTTCCCATTTCTCCACATCCTCTCTAGCATCTGTTGTTTCCTGACTTTTTAATGAATGCCATTCTAACTGGCATGAGATGGTATCTCATTGTGATTTTGATTTGCATTTCTCTAATGACCAGTGATGATGAGCTTTATTTCATATGTTTGTTGGCCGCATAAATATCTTCTTTTGAGAAGTGTCTGTTCATATCCTTTGCCCACTTTTTGATGGGATTTTTCTTTTCTTGCAAATTTGTTTAAGTTCCTTGTAGATTCTAGATATTAGCCCTTTGTCAGATTGATAGATTGCAAAAATTTTCTCCCATGTAGGTTGCCTGTTCACTCTGATAATAGTTTCTTTTGTTATACAGAAGCTCTTTAGTTTGATTAGATCTCATTTGTCCATTTTGGCTTTTGTTGCCATTGCTTTTGGTGTTTTAATCATGAAGTCTTTGTCCATGCCTATGTGCCTAATGGTATTGACTAGGTTTTCTTCCAGCGCTTTTATGGTTTTAGGTCTTATGTTTAAGTCTTTAATCCACTTTGAGTTAATTTTTGTGTAAGTTATAAGGAAGGAGTCAGTTTCAGTTTTCTGCACATGGTTAGCCAGTTTTCCCAACACCATTTATTAAATAGGGAATCCTTTCCCCATTGCTTGTTTTTGTTAGGTCTGTAAAAGATCAGATGGTTGTAGATGTGTAGTGTTATTTCTGAGGCCTCTGTTCTGTTCCATTGGTCTACATATCTGCTTCGGTACCAGTACCATGCTGTTTTGGTTACTGTAGCATTGTAGTATAGTTTGAAGTCAGGTAGCATGATTCCTCCAGCTTTGTTCTTTTTGCTTAGGATTGTCTTGGCTATGTGGGCTCTTTTTTGGTTCCACATGAAATTTAAAATAGTTTTTTCTAATTCTGTGAAGAAAGTCGATGGTAGCTTGATGGGGGTAGCATTAAATCTGTAAATTAGTTTGGGCGGTATGGCCATTTTCACAATATTGATTCTCCTTATCCATGAGCATGGAATATTTTTGCTTTAGTTTGTGTCCTCTCTGATTTCTTTGAGCAGTAGTTTATAGTTCTCCTTGAAGAGGTCCTTCACATCCCTTGTAAGTTGTATTCCTAGATATTTTATTCTCTTTGTAGCAATTGTGAATGGGAGTTCACTCATGATTTGCCTCTCTGTTTCTCTATTATTGGTATATAGGAATGCTTGTGATTTTTTGCACATTGATTTTGTATCCTGAGACTTTGCTGAAGTTGCTTATCAGCTTAAGGAGATTTGGGGCTGAGATGATGGGGTTTTCTAAATATACAATCATGTCATCTGCAAACAGGAATAATTTGACTTCCTCTCTTCCTATTTGAATACCTTTATTTCTTTCTCTTGCCTGATTGCCCTGGCCAGAACTTCCAACACTATGTTGAATAGGAATGGTGAAAGAGGGCATCCTTGTTGTGCTGGTTTTCAAGGGGAATGTCTCCAGCTTTTGTCCATTCAGTATGATATTGGCTGTGGGTTTGTCATAAATAGCTCTTATTATTTTGAGACATTCCATCAATACCTAGTTTGTTGAGAGTTTTTGCATGAAGGTGTGGAATTTTGTCAAAGGCCTTTTCTGCATCTATTGAGATAATCATGTGGTTTTTGTCGTTGGTTCTGTTTATGTGACGTATTACATTTATTGATTTCTGTATGTTGAACCAGTCTTGTGTGCCCAGGATGAAGCCAACTTGATCGTGGTAGATAAGCTTCCTGATGTGCAGCTTGATTCGGTTTGCCAGTATTTTATTGAGGATTTTTGCACCTATGTTCATCAGGGATATTGGCCTGAAATTTTCTTTTTTTATTGTGTCTCTGACAGGTTTTGGTATCAGGATGATGCTGGCCTCACAAAATGAGTTAGGAAGGAGTCCCTCTTTTACTGTTGTTTGGAATAGTTTTAGAAAGAGTAGTACCAGCTCCTCTTTGTACCTCTGGTAGAATTCGGCTGTGAATCCGTCTGGTCCTGGGCTTTCTTTTTTTTTTTTTTTTTTTTTTTTTTTTTTTTTGGTTGGTTTATTTCTTCTCTGTCTATCCATGCTTTGAATTCACTCAGCTCAGTCACATGGTTCTAACCATCATCCATAAGCCAGATGCTTAACATCGACTGTCTATGTGACATTTCCACATAGCTGTATGGAACATATATCTAAAACAAAAACAAAAACAAGATTCCCCCAATCCTACTCTTCCTTTGGTCTTTCCCAATTCAAAAGGAAACTGTTATTAAAAAGTCAAAAAATAACAGATGGTAGCGAGGTTGTGGCGAAAAAGAAGCACCTGTACACTGTTAGTAGGAATGTAAATTAGTTCAACCATTGTGGAAAATGGTGTGGCGATTCTCAAAGACCTAAAGATGGAAATACCATTCGTCCCAGCAATCCCATTACTGGGTATATACCCAAAGGAATATAAATCATTCTATTATAAAGACACATGCATGCATATGTTCATTGCAGCACTATTCACAATAGCAAAGACATAAAATCACCCTAAATTCTCATCAATGATAGACTGGATAAAGACAATGTGGTACATATACACCATGGAATACCATGCAGCTACAAAGAAAAAGAGGAGATCATGTACTTTACAGGGACATGGATGGAACTGGAGGTCATTATTCTTAGCAAAGAATAATGAATAAACTAACACAGGAACAGAAAAACAAATATTGCATGTTCTCATTTATAAGTGGGAGCTAAATGATGAGAACACATGGACACATAGAGGGGAACAACACACACTGGGGCTTTTTGGAGGGTGGAAAGTGGGAGGAGGGAAAGGATCAAGAAAAATAACTAATGGGTACTGGGCTTGATACCTGAGTGATGAAATAATCTGTACAACAAACCCCCGTGACAAAAGTTTACCTGTGTAACAAACCTACACTGGTACCCTGCCCTTAAAATAAAAGATTGAAAAATAAAAGATAAAAATAAAAATAAAGCAATTTTTAAAACACACAAAAAAAGACAAAACCAAAACAGCACTATCTCCCCAGCAACGCCAGCTAAAATCCTAGGAGTCATTCTGAATTTCTACATTTTGCTCACCCTCGGCATCCAATTTTTCATGTAACCATGATAATTCTGCTCCAGAACATATTCTATATACAAATAATTCTATCTCCGCTTTGACCCTCATAGTCCAGACAACCATCTCTGCTTTGAACTAACACAGTGGCTACCCAGCTACCCTTCATCCATTCTTGCCTTCTTAGATCCATTCTCTGCACAGTGGTTGTTGTATTGTTTCAGTATAAGTGTACTGTGTCACTCTCCTGCTTAAAAATCTTCCAATGGCTTCCTATCAGAGAAAAATCCAAAATTTCCTACCCCGGCTTATAAAGCTAACATGTTTGCCCTGTGCCTGTCTCTCTTGTCTCATCTTTCGTGATCCCCTGTTCAGTATGCTCAAGCCACAGAAAACTTTTTTTTTTTTTCCTGTTTCTCAGTCATTCGTGGCTTATTCCTGCCTTACAACCTTTCACTAATAGGAACCTCTGCCTAGGATGCTTTTCTCTCAAACTTTGCCAGCTGACTGCTTCTTGTCATAAATCTATCAGCTTAAACGCCATCTTTTCAAAGAGGCCTTCCCAAATCAACCATGCCAGCTCCGTACAGAAAGATCTTTGTCTACTTGTTCTTAGGCCTCTTGCCAACACCTAGAACATGAGTAGTACATAGTTGACACTCAATAAATATTTGTTGAATGAACGAATAAAATAACTACATTTTTTTCCTAACTGTAAAATAAAGGAATTGAGTTAGATAATTACTAAGGCTTCTCTTGTGTAATCATGCTGGGTAAATTAGTTGGTCACCAGTAATGTGGGCACTTGAGTCTTCTCTGTTTCCATCAATTGATCCATTTGAAAAGATTTTCTCTTCCAACTATGAAAGCTTATAATAACCAATATTCCTGAGCATGACAACACCATACCTTCATGATGTAATATTAATTACAGCTATTTTATTAGCCATAAGCACCAGCACCATTTTTTCAGAGCTCCATTGACATACACCTGCTGTTAGTGTTTGATTTATTTAGTCGTAGCAAAAAATTTACATGCCAATGTAAATAGGGATGAGAGAGGAATACATGCTATTTCATAATTTATCACTATATGAGGTCCTACAGTCTATTTTTTAACAGAAAAGACAGAGAAACACTTCTACTATTAGACTAATACATAATAAAATATATTTGTGTCTCACTTTATTCTCTTCACATACACACTTCCTTTATTTTACTGCCTCTGCATGACACATACCTATTTCAAGATGGTGTGATTTAACTCATTTAATCTGAGCCCTTAAGAACTTTTTTCTGTCCAGTTTTATGATTATTATTACCTATCATATTTTACAATCAGGATGAATTTCTTGAAAACCAATTAAGACTGTAGGTATGTTGTATCCTACTGGATCTCAAAATGCCCATATCAGCTGAGGACTTTGTAGTTATCCCAGCTATGAACAAAACAATAAATGTTCATGTACTTCAAAAATTTATGTGGCTAAAATTTTCCATTTTATATATATCTGTAATTATATCACTTGTTGTTCTCACCCTCTAGATCTTCTTAAAATAAATGACTGTGAGGCCAGGTGCAGTGGCTCATGCCTGTAATCCCAACACTTTGAGAGGCTGAGGCAGGTGGATCACCTATGGTCAGGAGTTCAAGACCAGCCTGGCCAACCCTGTCTCTACTAAAAATACAAAAAATTAGCCGGGTATGGTGGCACCTGCCTATAATCCCAACCACTTGGGAGACTGAGGCAGGAGAATCACTTGAAGTCAGGAAGTGGAGGTTGCGATGAACCAAGATCGTGCCATTGCAATCCAGCCTGGGCAACAAGAGTGAAACTCTGTCTCAAAAAAGGAAAAAAGAAAGAAATGACTGTGTCTTACATACTTCTTTGCTATTCAGAGTCATGCATAGAAGTTCAGTATGAACATGAAGAGTTAAATGTTGAAAACCTAAGTGACTTCTTTTATTTTATTACAACACATGTTCAATATTTACACAGGGAGGGAAACATCACACACTAGGGCCTGTCGAGGGGTGGGGGGCAAGAGGAGGGAGAGCATTAGGACAAATACCTAATGCATGTGGGGCTTAAAACCTAGATGATGGGTTGATGGGTGCAGCAAACCATGGTGGCACATGTATACCTATGTAACAAACCTGCACATTCTGCACATTTATCCCGGAACTTAAAATATAAAAAATACAACGCATGTTCAAGTATTTTTATATTTCATCCACAAACACAAAAATATCAGTGTCATCATGCAATTGCTTCTAGTAATGTATTATACTAAATGGTGGCTATAATTATAGACACACCCCTATATATTTTATGACTACCTCTCTTTTTATTTTTCTTTTTTTTTTTAATGTCAGGATTTATTGGTGAAAATGAAATATACTGTTTTAGAGATTTTATATACTGCAGGAATAAGTACATAAATATTGTCAATATGTGTCCTCTTACAACATAGGAGTGGGGTCTGAATATGATGAATATGATGAAAGAGTCTCTTTTTATTTTTCAAAGATGCCGGTCCATATCCAGGGCTGAGCAAAAGACTCGTTTTTTTTGATCACCTTCCAATGGGTCATTTCTGCAACATTTTCCAAGAATAACAAATAGTCTTAAACACACAGACTCTGTGAACTCATCCTATGCTTATTTCATGTTAGCTACATGAAGGCAAGTTTTACCCCAGATATCCTGTGGGCCCATATATGGGAGACACGAACACATTGTCGTTAATACTTGATATCTGATGGTTATGGGTAGAAACAAACAACCCTTTCCTTTTAGGGAAAATACAAACTTTAAGCAACATTCCATTTATCTACATCAATATTTGAAGAAGTAAATATCTAACAGCACCACCCACATAGTTATTTGTTGATCCATTCCTGTAGTCTATCAATCTTTCTTCAATCCTGTGTTCATGGCTAGAATGATGTAGCAGTGTATATTGTATCTCTATGATAATTTAATTTAACTGCAGCGTGCTAGGGTCTAGATTGCTCCCCTTAGCAGCCAGGGGTGACCGCAAACAGTGCCAGAGCCTAGATTGTTGTCAGCAATAATTTCTGGCTAAAAAGAGGTTTGAAAGAATGTGACATTCTACAGAAATATCCAGCAATAAGAGTCAGAGTGTATACAAGGAAATATATACAGATATTTTAATAAAACCATAAATATTTTTGTCAAAACAGTTGATAGCTGACTAGCTAACAAAATCTCTCATCTGCATTTGCATCTCTGTATGAGTCTGTATGGTCTCTACTTGCTCCAGGCATGTTTCCTTAATGGCTTTATTTATACAGATAATCTGAAAATGAAGTAAATGGCTGAGCTAAATGAAAGTACAAATGGAAAAAAAAATAATTCTGCTAATATACATTCTCTTTTTTCCACCCACACAAAAATAAATTCAACTTGAAATATCAAAGGAAAGAAACAAATGGCTCTTCCTCCCTTTAATTACCACATTTAGGCAGAACTGTTAAGTACACACACCATTTCAGCACATGGCTTGGATGTGAGTGATGCCACAGGGCCCTGAACTAAAATGCTTGACTCAGAAAGTGCTCTTTAGCCATGCGTTCCTCTATCAGCCCTTATTTCTGTGAAGTAGGAATCAAAAAAAAAAAAAAAAGATAGGGATCCCAGCACTATCATGGCAATAACATTCACTTTTTTTTTTCCTTTTATAGGCTAGCGTTGTAGGAAAGTAATTATCCCCCACAAACTGTGAGAAAAAAAGAACTATTTGGTGACACTAGAAAATATATGGGTGGTTATAGAAATGGAAATTTGTTATCATATGATTTTGAATCAGCTTCAAATAATGACTCAAGCATTCCACCCCAGTGATGCTGCTTAGCAATGGCCTACCACAGGTTGTGGGATTTCTGGTTAGCAATTTCACCTCAGTGGTAAGAACTAGTGCAATGTGTACACAATCCGATTGGGAAGAGGAAGAACAAAATTATTCCCAAGGCTGTTTTGGACACTAAACACCATTGCCTCAAGCAAAATGAAAGGAAAAGAAGTCAGAAACTGGTGCGACCGTCCACTAGCTGGCTCTCCAGGAGACCCAGGTGCTGATGACAGAGACATATTCTCAGATATGATCATATTCTTCCTTTTCCTGGAGTGGCATTTATCATCTGTCACAATGTGGTTATTGTCTCATAGTTATGAGAAAGCTCAGGGTTGTAAGGGACTTCAACTGTCTCCTGTTAAGTACGCGAACTCATTCCAGTATGAATACGGAGATGTTCTTTTTTTCATGTTTATGATCTTTTATTTCTTTATCTACTCCAGCAGAAGGCTTTAATAGTAAGGGAGTTCCTAGAAGGAGTTATTTCAAACCATGTACTAGTCACTTGTGGTTTTTACTCACTACTAACTTGGTTTCTACCAAACAAATCAGCACTATCTTCCATGTTTCCTACTGATTTCATAAACATATATCTTGTTTCCCAGATTAAGTTGTAAATTTATCCATGATGAAGTCTGTGTCTCATATGTACGCCATTGCATCTGCCAAAATACCTGCAAGCATGAGTAGTTGGTACCTTTAATGTTCCCATAAATACTTGCGGCTCAGTGATAAAATTGGACTGCTTTCTAGGCATAAGAACAGAGTATAGATATCAATAATGAGAATTTTTGTTTATTCATTTATTTATTCCACAAACTTTACTGAGTGTGTCCTAGGTTGCATCCACAGGGATACACCAATTAAAGAAGAATCTGTCCTGCCCTCAATGAGCTAACAGTTTGTAAGAGGAGGCCAACTGCAAATAAATATTTACAGTGTCTTAGGATACATGCCATGATCAAAGTTTGTATAAGGTTTAGCAGAAAGAAATAATTCACAGAAGTAAAGTTTGACTTGGTTCTTAAAAAGTATGTTTATAAGGTGGAAGATGATGGAAAGAATTTTCAAGGCAAAGGGGAAAATACCAATTGTTCCAGCTGAAATACAGTGAAGATGGGCGTTATGAGAGAAAGAGTTGAAGAGGGAAGTATCCAAAAATTTAAATACACTCTGCCCACAGACTGTGTTTCAGATGTCAGAAATTTCTGTAAGTCCTCCAGAACCCATTCTCTTATTCTACCTCATCTTCATGGTAGAGTGTCCTCTTCCAATTCAGTTCAAAACACTCCATCTGTACTTGAGCACACCTTTATGGAGGACACAAGCATCAGCTCCCCTTCATTCTTCTGCTCATAGCATGAGCCAGATTCTGAAGTTCCCTGCTCAGAAGACAGCCCAGGCCTCTCACACAACTGCTTACACTAACAAAGGCCTAGATGGTAAACCTGGCCCGGGAAGTTTTGTGTGCCTTGCTAAAGCATTTGGACTTTATCCTCTAGTGTAAACAATGGGGAGACTTTTTTATACTTCGTCCAGAAAGCCCTAATGAAAGCATTAATATATAATAGGATATAACTAGAATGGCATTAAATCTAGATCATAACCTTTGATTCTCATTATGGTCTTCTGAGAACTAATGGGATAATTAACTTAAGCCATTAATACAGGTAAACATTTGATCTACTGTTGTTCAGATTTTGGAAACAGAATGTGAATCAAGCCTTGGAAACATACTAACATTCTACCCTGCAGATGTTAGTAGTGTTCAGAGAACCTTTTTCTGATATCCATGTGTCATTACACATGGATGATTTATTAATCATCAGATGTATTTTTAAATACTACACAAATGCAGATTATAATGTGCCAAATAATCACGCACTATAGTGCATGATTTGTATTACAGAGTTCTCTATTTAACACGGGGGTTTCGTTTTTCTGGAGGCAATTTCTTCAGAAAAGATTGGCCTCATGCCTCTGCTGTTTTTCAGTGAGCAAAGCAGCTTTACATTACAGCCTAAGAGAGGGATTCATTTTCTTACCCTAGCCAGCAATCATTGCAATCATTGGTGGAGCACTATCTCCTATCAAACTTCAAGTTGCATTTCAAGTTTCAGTAGTCCTAGTCAATCTATGAAGATGGTATTCCTTTGATGAAACTGCACAGTTAAAATTAGGACAACAGTGCTTAAAGATTGTTTTTTAAAAGTTAATGAGTCTTTAAGAATCCTGTACCTGGTGGTACAGGTGGTACAGGTGGTACAGGTGGTACAGGTTATGTGCCGGCCAGCTCCAGGAATAATCATTCATAGTCATCACAGATTTCTTTATTAGGACTATTGTTCTGCAGGAAATACCTTAAGGGAAGAGAGACCTCTTCTAATTTACGCGAATGTGCCATATGGGCCAGCAGTGCAAGTGTAACACATGATATTTAACTAAACTTATAAATTGGTAGTATTTCTTCTTAATTACCAAACCCATGCACAAACTTTTGATGGTAAACATTAAAAAGGAAACAAAACTGAAAGTATTGGAAAAGTTCAAGTGATGTTTTGTATACTAACTCTGGAAGGAGACTGAAATTGAAAGTAATTTTAAAAATAGTAACATAAGAGTTAAATGGATAGATGAAAACATAAAAAATGCAACTTCAGAAGAAAAATATCACCAGAAAAATATGATTTGATGGTTAAGAGTCACAATGACCTTGAAGGTAGAAAGGCTGGACCCACTCATTTTTGCTGATCATACCTTTATTAACACAACCAAGTTGAGAACAGCAGAAACCTAGATTGTACTGTTGATGATTTAATAGTGTCCAGAAAAATTTTCTGAATCTTTATCCTGTCTTGAAATCCAGCCTAACTGGGAGAGATCGCAAGTCATTTAACCCTTGAGTTGTACCATTTTCCTTCTATCCACAGTAGGGATTAATCAGCTTAGAGCAAAGCACCTTAGAAGCTGAGATACAATGCTGCCCTCTGTGTATTAATATTAAAACAACAGTTGTCTTGACTGCCATAGTTAAAAGATTCTATACAAAGACTTCATTTTTTTATTCTTCTTATTCGTGTTTTTATTTATTTGTTAGAGTAAGCAAATAAGGAAAAGAAAAGAAAATTATATTGGCAGAGGCTGACCTCTATTTTAAGTAATTTGTAGCTAAAAAGCTTACAGACTAAAACATGTAAATATATGCAGATCTGAGAGTAAGACCTCAGAAGTGAAACAGCCGAACAAGATTGAAGAGAATACAGGCCACACACAGGAAAATTGCTGGTGCTCTTAGCAACCTGGAAACCTGAAATGAATTATTATCTGGGTCCTATTGTGACCTACTTAGTATCCTGGGAGCATGTTGGCATAAGAAGAAATTTGGGGCTATAGGAATCACTTATTTACTTGACCTCAAAGAAGCGTGAACCAGTAGGATGCCTGCTGAGTCTGCCCAGTGAGCAGACACAGCTACAGTTATGGCCCAACCACAGCATGCTCAGGTGCTCACCCCACACCACAGACAAAGGCAGCCTGAGCCCATGTCCTTTGCTGAGTTTCTCTTTCACTGGGATATGCTGTATCTAAGTGGTAACCATTCCTAGTGATAGCAGTAGAAAAAAAGGCAAAATGTACACCACCAGTGTTCTCACTCTTTTCAAGTCTCTATTTTCTTTAATTATGTCACCATGAGAAGAACAGAACATGCATTTTAAATTAAAGTTAGAACGAGAGAATAGTTATTGTGAATAAAAGAACAATGCATTTCTTTAAAATGGAGGATATAGGTGAATAGAATTGGGGAATATTTACAACAAGGCCAAGAGAATAAACATGACACTTCCTCAGACTTCAAGCATTCTTGCTAACAGACCGCGACCACATTGAAGAGCTGGGGTGATCCAAAGAGAACATTAGTTCTAGCTGTTGGGGTGTACAGCTGAGGAATAAAATTTAAAAATCTCAATACCACTCAAAGTGCCAGATCTGAACTCAATTAGCCAAACCCTCTGATTTCATGCTTTCACCTCACATTGCTCCCTGCAATAAGTGTTCTTTCAAAGTCTCCTTGAACATAAATTGTTTCTCATAGCACCATGAATCACAGGAGTTTGAGTAAAGTGAACTGAGGTAAAGGTGATTGCTCTCAGCCTTATTTTTCTTTTTTGAGGAGGAATCTACCAAGGAACAAAATTGTGCCCTCCACTTCAGTCAAAGCAGACATGAGTCATCCTTGAAATTGGATCCTACACTTAATTTTGCTTGTGTACATCTAGTGTATAATATATGTCTCACAAATGAATTCTTTCAGAAGAGCCAAAGCCTGAGATGCCATGATTGATGGAAAATTCCAAGTAACCCAATTAACATGAATAAGGAAGTTATCAAATATGAAAACTTTAGGTGAATTAACTGCCATCCAGTATGTTATGATGTGGTGAATAATGGGCATCTGGAGTTTTATTAATGAACATCTAATGGGAAAGATAGAACTGGCACCAACAAGTTTAATCCCCAATAATGTGTAAAACAAGCCTAAGCCAAAACCAGGAGCTCTGTAGGCGCCAGTCCCCATGACCTGCAATAGGAAGCATCTTAACTCACAGGTGTGTTAGCAGAAAGACACATTCCAGCCAGCCCACAATGTTTTCATGGGACAGGAAGCTCAGTTTTAAATTACTGCAGCCATCATTCTCTTATCTTGAACTGGCGTAAGTGTATCTATGTACCGTCCGGAGAATCACCAAAGTCAGTAGTGGTTACCTGTACTTAGCAAGGTAATCGGACAGAGAAGAAAACCCGTTTTCCTGATTTGTGAATAACATTACAGCAAATTCTTGTATATGGTACAGGTATCACCCACAACTGGATATACTTATTTTTTGTTTTTTATAAAAGCTTTAAATTAACAGGATTTCTTAAGCACAGTTAGCCTTACTTGTGGCCACAATAAATGCTGCTTAGGAGGAGCAATTTGAGAGTCTCCAAAATACCTCCATAGCAAGGTTGCTGCTGTTGCCTGAAATTCTCCCATTAAAGGCCCATTAGGCACTGCCCCCTTTTCGTATATGGCTAGCCCCAAAAAAGATAACATGTGCAATCCCCTCTAAGTCAATGGTGAACATTCACACAGAGATGTTAGTTTCCTCCCAACCAAGAGCTACAATGGAGAAAATTTTCATGAAGAGGAAGGAGAAAACAGAAAGATTCTGCTCTGAGTCTGCTGCCTAAGGGGAAATCATGTGGATTTGGATCCCCACATAGCCATGTCATGGAGTTACTAGGTTAAATGAAGGAAATGAAAGAACTCCAACTGAATCTTGCAGTGGCTTAAAAGCATCATGCTCTTCTTGCATCCGATCTTTGCACAAGTTGTTCTTTCATGGAAGTCTCCTTAGTCCAAGAAAGTTTCCCCTCGTTTCTCCTGGCTGAGAACTTTTTAAGATCAGATAAATTATCTTGTTTTTCCTATCACAATGACTACAATATTATATATGTACAATAATTTTTAAATGATAAATGAGGAAATTAGAGTTAAAAAGGTACCTAAGATCAATCTCACTTTGGTCACAATTTTGCCTTGGGCCACTCTAATTTAAAAAAATTTATTTCCCCAGTGTGTCTGTATCATTAAGTTGAAAACACATTCGGCAAAAAAAAGAAAAAAAAAAAAAAAGCTAGTGATGGATACGATCATATATTAGAACTGCATACACAAAACCCTTCAAATCCACATTTAAGAGAAAATTATCATCTTACTAAAAATCATTAATGCTAAAAACAAAACAACTATCAATGCTACTGCGCTTATCTTAGAATATCGTATCATTTAAACAAATGAGAAAAAAAACCAGAAACTCAAGAATGCAATTTTCCTAGTTCATATAATTGTAGCCACTTTGAAAGAAAAAAATTCTGAGATTTTCTAACATTTTTAAATTAACCAAAAGTTCCCCAAATTCTAACTTTCCACTTATAACAACTATTTTTGTTCATTTTCTACTTCTTCTAAACATTCTGGATTTCTTTCAAAATCTCTTAATTTGATATATATTTAAATTTTAACATACCCTTTTCAAGAAGGAGTAAAACACATACAAAAAAAATTAGAGACTAAAAGCTTCAGTGAAGGCTCAAGCCAATATCTGTTGGGTTACATTCTGCTTTCCTGGTGGTAAACCTCTAGTTGACAAGAACTAGTGAATTGAGAGAGAGCGCGAGAGAATTTGTGGGTCATTCCGTTCTCAACTTATTAATGATTGGCACCCTCTTTAAACATTTAGTAATCAAAACCTGGGTCTAGGAGCTTTACAGTATATTCATTTCCTGTTATAAGAAATGAAATAACATTTAAAGTCTATATATTGATTTTCCTTAAGAAAGTGTCCTTAATGGGCTCACTAACAGGAACAAGATGGCAGGGACAGAAATAAAAGCATGGAAACTTAAAATTCTAAAGATGAGTGCTTCTCTTTCCTGGAGTAAATTAATACATAGATTAGAAATTATTGGAAATTCATCATTTGATTAAGTACATTTCTGTTAAGTGAGAAAAGTTTTTGTATTTAAGGTGCTTTGCTCTTTGTCTAAAGGAAGAGAGGAATAAACGGGAAAGAAGGAGGAGAAGAATTGGAGGAAAGGACTGTAGAAGATATTTACATTTGTAGTTGGATGTTATAAGACTTAAGAAAATTGGGGGTTGGTTTCTGATACAAGCTTACTGAAAGGTGATTTTGTAATATGAATCAAAGCTTTCAAAATCTGCATATACTTTGATTCACTAATTCCACTTCCAGAAATTCATTCCAACAAAATTATAAAACAGGTGTGTTTAGATTTATGTATGTGGATGTTAATTGATATGTTATTTATTAAAGTGAAAGCAAATTTAGGATGAGAAGTACTTGATCAAATAAATGGTATTCCATGATGATGTAGATGGATATTTGTTGACATTGAAAAGTATTTTATATCTTTTGTTATGTAAAAAAGAACATTACAAGTCAACATATTTGGTACAATTCCATTTTGTAATATGCTTTTGTGTATTTAATGTATTCTAAGAATATTTTTTCTGAGAATATTTACTCATGTATATGTAATATACACCTGAGACAATATGTGTACCACACATATACACATACATGTATGTAATATACACCTAAGAAAAATAATTAAATACTAAAAGTTGTTATTAATAAAGGTTGAAATCAGTTGTTTTAGTGTTTGCATAGACTTGTTTTTAGTAGCAAACATAATACAGTTAATAAGTATAAGAAAAATAATAAACTATTCTTCAAATCTGTTATAGACATTAAACCCAGAGAAAGATATGACGACAATGATGATATTTGCTTTTAAAGTTGACAACACTATTTTTACTAGTTCAGTTTTTATTCAAGACTAGAAAAAGGCAAAAGTGATTGATCCCTGAAAGTTTTTCTCCATCTAAGTACCTCTCTCAGACTTACTATTTATTTACCACATCTGGGACATGACTACAAATCGGTTTCCAACTTGGGAATACACAAACCCCCCAAACTAATATGTAATACAAATTGTTTCATCATCCTATGGTTAACAATCGTGAAGAATTATTGGTATTATAAATAATATTCAATTGAAATTTTAGAACAGATATGGCTCTGCCTGAGTCGTTTATTGGAAAATCATTTGTTTCACATCAGTTTTGGCATCCAGTATTCAACGTGAATTATGTGGTTATAGCCCAGTTTATTATATTTCTGTTTGTTCCACTGTGTATATATGTGTCTTAGGCTTTAAAAAGGTAATTTGTGCCCTCAAAATGTATTATGTAACAAATTGTGATTCATGCAAATCACTTTGATTTGTTTTCCAAAAATGTAGCCTGCTTCAATTAATCAGTTGCTATTCATTTCATATGTTTCAATTGCACTCACAACAAAAGCTCCAGTGGCTTATCACTTACATGGGGGGCTGGCTTCCAGAGGGTATGAAAGACACAACAATCAGACATTACACCAAGCATACAATTATAGTGTGTGTCCCCACAAACTCCAATAAATCACACATCACATTATGCCAAACTCCCACCTCTCTGAAGTTTCCCGTTACCCGAGCCACCTACCTGCTGTAATCACAGCGTTCTGCAGTGCGTGGGTGCACAGCTTTCTACCTGCTGAGACCTATTCCGTGACTCCCAATGTGTAGCAGGAATCAGCAAGCAGATTGCTATATCTATGTTCTGCAGCCTGCCCATCAGGATAAATGAGTGGCTGGAAGTGCTTCGCTCCTAGGCATGAACTTTGTTTAGGGAGGAAGGGAAGTAAAAGCAACATGTCAATTTCAGTTGTGCTTGGAAATTGATGTTACACAATATTTTCATGTCGATTTTTTATTCAAAATGTAAAAATGGACATAACAAAAATGTACTAGAGATGTTATAAACTAACTCTGGAAAATTCTGTCTTTTATAAAGGTTTTGTTTTAATTATGAGACAAGTTAAAAGGTATAATTACCACACTCATACTTTTACTTAAGTGTAATGTTGTCTCAACCCTATCCCATAGGATGAACTAATAATAATGGACTGGAATTTGCATTTTATATAAGGTATATTATTATTTATTTTCCCAGCAATAACAGGGTACTTAGTGTCATCTAAAATAGAGGGCATTATTAAGCCAAAAGCACTTTTCTATGCCAGCTATTTATAAACTGCATGTGAATAGTTCTAAAATATAGGGTACTGAAATGACTAATTGTGCTGGATAGGTAGTCATTAGGAGTAAAACTGCCCACAAAGGGAAGATTTGTATATGCGGTTCTGATATTGTTCTGTCAACCATTCATTGCCAAGTTACTCTGATGACAACGATGCAAGATTATATTCAGGGACATTTCTTCTGAGACCATTGCTGTGGAAACAAGTAAAGGTCAGAAGAATGAAGCATAGACTTATTTCCACGATGTCCATATACTGAGTCTGAACTGCATTGAGGGAGGATGTCCTCTATGCCATATAATTGGCATCCCTGTGGCATCATATGCAATCATATGGCATACAGCTCTTCAAACCTGTGTGTGTTTTCTTATCGATGAGCCAAATCCCTATTCCAACAAGGTAAAGTTCACAAACAATAGTTAAAAGTATTCCAAAGGAAAACTTTCAACTTTGACATTGGTGCTAATGCATTCTACAGTTCTCAGTTTCTATTCTCATTCTTTTAATTTTTAATAAATTAAAGAAATAAAGAAAAAATAAAAGCGAATGAACATTCATTTGTTGAGAAATTCGTTGTGTTATTAGTAATCAGAACTTTATCCATGGCATTGAATGTAATAATCACAGTAAATCTGTAAAGGATAACAATCCACATTTGAACCAACAAAGGGTCAAAACAGGTAAGCAACAAGACCAGTGTAGCCACGCCTGAGTACTGCAGTCTGTCTTGAGTCTAAGGCCTGTGCTCTTTCTACAAAATCAGGTTTCCTCCTTTGATTTACTATGGAAAAGGAGAAATGCTTAGCTGTAAACTATGATGAAGTATTTGTTTTATTGCATTCCCTATAAAAGATGTTTCTTTGTGAAAGGTATATACAAAATATTTTTAAAATAATGTCCTGATCATCCAATTTCTGTTAAGAAATAGGAAGTTGCAGTAGACCCATTACTGTAGACTGAATAATACTCCCCTCTAAAGATGTCCATCTCCTAATCTCTGAAGTTTGTGAATTATGTGACCTTATACGACCGATATGGTTTGGCTGTGTCCCCACCCAAATCTAATCTTTAATTGTAATCTCCATAGTCCCCACGTGTCATGGGAGTGACCTGGTGAGAAGTGATTGGATCATGGGAGCGGTTTCCCCCATGCTGTTTTCAATTAATCAGTTGCTATTCATTTCATATGTTTCAATTGCGCTCGTGATAGTGAGTGAGTTCTCACGAGATCTGATGGTTTTATAAGCGTCTAGCGTTTCCCTTGCTGGCGCTCACTCTCTCTCCTGCCACCTTGTAAAGAAAGTGCCTGCTTCTGCTTTGTCTTCTGCCATGATTACAAGTTTCATGAGGACTCCCCAGTCATCATGCAGAACAGTGAGTCAATTGAACCTCTTTTCTTTGTAAATTACCCAGTCTCGAGTATTTCTTTATAGCAGCATGAGAATGGACTAATACAATGACAAAAGCACATTGCACGTGTGATTAAGTTAAGGATTTTTTTTTTTTTTGAGACTGAGTCTCGCTCTGTCGCCCAGACTGGAGTGCAGTGGCATGATCTCAGCTCACTGCAACCTCCGCCTCCCAGGTTCAAGCAATTCCCTGCTTCCCAGCCCTGAGAGTAGCAGCTGGGATTACAGGTGCCCAAAGTTAAGGCTCTTGAAACGGCGATATTATCCCGTGTTATATAGGTGGGCCCTACATAATCACAGGGTTCTTCTGAAAGGTAGGGAAAAGGGTCAAAGTCAGGAAGTAGTTGTAATGACAGAACTGGAATAGTGGTCTTTGAAAATGGGGAAAGGACGCATGAGCCAAGTAATGCAGAAAGCCTCTAGAAGCTGGGAAAGGGAGGGGAATGGATTCGCTTGTAGAGCCTCAGAAAGAAATGCAACTCCTGCTAACACCTTGATTTTAGCCCCATAAAACTCGTTTCAAACTTCCTACCTCCAGAATTGTAAAATAATACATGTGTGTTGTCTTAAGACACTGTTTGCGGTAACTTTTTACAGCAACAACAAAACTAACACAACAACTATCCCCACCCTAAAAACTGAAACACAACTGATAAAAGTACAAATTATACTATTTATTTATTTATTTATTTATTTATTGAGACAGTTTCACTCTTGTCGCCCAGGCTGGAGTGCAATGGCCTCAGCTCACTGCAACCTCCGCCTCCCGGGTTCAAGTGATTCTCCTGCCTCAGCCTCTCAAGTAGCTGGGATTGCAGGCATGTGCCACCACGCCTGGCTAATTTTGTATTTTTAGTAGCCGACGATTTTTTAAAACCTAAGGGAATTAAATTTTAAAAGGGACAAGTCCTTCCAAAAAGTAAATCACCTGGCTGCTCTTATTGCTGGGGAACTATAGTAGAAGTAGAAAGAGAAACTCATCTTCCATTGAGGGAGGTAAGGAGAAACTAGCACATTTAACAAAAGGTGAATGTGGGTTAGTGTGACAGACTGCAATCTCAAAGAGCCCAGCTCCTTTAGCCCAGGTTCACAGAGTGAATCTGTACCCACCCACCAACTCTTTTCTACGAGGCCATCACTAAATTCATGGGAACAACATGCCAAAGAGTGAGGGCAAAAAAGAGAACTGAGAGAAATCTCTCCAGCAACAAAGCCTTAACCAAAGCAGAAGACAGAGGATACCAAAGGCTGCAGGAGGTGGGAAGGGGTGGCTGAGTAGGACAGAGATTCCTCCTGAATTGCACAGGATATTAACTGCGTCTTTCACTGACTTCAAGGCAGTAGTATTCCATTGAAGGCTGGAAGCAGGGCAGAAGGGTAGACAGAGATTTCCTCAGGCTCAGAAAAACAGGACAGGTCTGGAGACCAAAAGTAATTCCCAGTAACTCAAAAAGCTGAGAGTTGACTTTTAAAACATGGAGTATCTCAAGAAAATTACTGGTGTTTCTTTCTCAGGACTTGCTGAAAGGAAAGTGCTACTCCTGCCTGCAAAGTGTTCCAGTGGTGAATTGAATCTAACTAAATCTACCACTAAGCTTATGTTCAGCTCAACTACAGATTAGATTGACTCAGCACCCATCCTAGCAGCCCACTAGAGGAAGAGAATGCCATTGACTTGTGGTAGCTACTATTCTTGAGACAGAATGACTGCCTTACATTAAAAATTATACAACATGTGAAGAAGTAGAAAAATGTGATGCATAGGAGAAATGACAGTCAACAGAAACAGGCTGACAGATGACCCAGATGTTGGATTTAGCTGACAAAAATGTTAAAATAACTATGATAAATATGTTACAGAATCTAGTAAAACTTGATGCAGGAAGAGATTGAAAGTTTTAGAAGAAATATTAAACTATAAAAAGGAACCAAGTAGAAATGCTAGAACAATATAAGAGCAAAATTCATTCAAAAGGCATAAGAGTATACTGGACACATCAGAGGAGAAGATCAGTGAGTTGGAAAACAGGACAATAGAAATCATCCAAACTAAAATACAAAGAATAAACAAATCTTAAACAGGAGATCCAAGACCTATTTAAAGACATCAAATCATATATGTATAGAGTTCCAGAGAACGAATAAGGCAGAAGAATTATTTTGAAGAGATAATGGCTGTGAATTTTTCAAAATTAATGAAATATATCAACCCATGAGTCAAAAAAAAAAAAAAAAAAAGCAAGTCTCATGTAGGATAAATACAAAGAAAGCTACTATAGGCAAAACATAGCCAAATTACTAAAAAACAAAAGAGAGAGTATCTGAAGAATGGTCATGAAAAAAGAGATACATTACATGTAAGAGAAAAGACTGGTAAGAATAATTACTGATTTCTCATCAAAAAAGGAGACCAGAAGGCAATGAAATAATATCTGTAAAGTACTGAAAGCAAAAAATAGAATGCTATAGATAGCAAATATATACCTCACAAATAAAAACAAAATAAAAACATTCCAGACAAAGTAGAGAGGATAATTCTCAAAAATCTGTTCCATAAGATGTTCTAATAGAAATGTTTCACTATGAAAGAAAATGATACAACTTATAAGCCTGAATCTATATGAAAAAAATAAAGACCACCAGAAAATAAATTAAAATTAATATGTATCCACTATCTAGGTAAATATTTAAAATCTTTTTTTAAATTTTTTTATTTCTTTTATTTTAGATTCAGGGGATATGTGCGCAGGCATGAATATATTGCATGATGCTGGGGTTTGGGATTCCATTGAACCTATCACCCAGATAGTGAGCACAGTACCCAATGGATAAATTTTCAACCCTTCCACCCTTCCCTCCCTCCCCACTTTTGGAGTCCCTGGTGTCTATTTTTTCCATCTTTATGTCTGTATGTACCCATTTTTAGCTCCCACTTATAAGTGAGAACATGTGATACTTGTTTTTCTCTCTGTGCATTAATTCATTTAGGATAATGGCCTCTAGCTACCTCCATGATATTGCAAAGGACATGATTTTATCTTTTCTTGACTGCATAGTATTCCATGGTATATAAGCACCATTTTTTTTTGTCTGCTCCACAGTTGATGGGCACCTAGATTGAGTTCATGACTTTGCTATTTTGAATAGTGTAGCAATAAACATATGGGTGCAAGTGTATTTTTGGTGGAATTATTTTTTTTCCTTTGGGTAAATATACAGTAGTGGGATTGCTGGATGGAATGATAGTTCTCTGAGAAATCTCCTTACTGCTTTCCACAGGGACTGAACAGATTTACATTCCCACGAACAATGTTTAAACTTTGCCTTTTCTCCACATCCTTGCCAAAAAATAACCCTTTTTAAATACATCAATATGTAACTTTTATATATAATATATAGTATATAAGTCACATTTCTATGCATATATATTTAATACACATTAAGACTTGACAATTTAAAGAAAAAATTACAACAATGTACTTGGGGTAATAAGACATAAAAAAGTTACATATGTAACGAAAGCACAAAGGACAAGAGGAAGGATAAATATATGCTGTTGTAAGATTTTTAAATTGTTCGCAGAGTAGTATTTGGAGGTAAACTGTAATAAATTAAAGATAAATATTATACTCTCTAGAGCACACACTAAAAAGTAATAAAAATAGTCAACAACTAAGAAAACAAAATGGAATTCCAAAAAGATATTCAACTCACCCAAAGGTAGAAAAAGAGGAACAGAGGGAGATCAGATAGTATAAATTGAAAATAAGTACCAAGATGATAGAATTAAACTCAACTATGTAAATAATTACACTAGCTATAAATGTATTTTATGAAAAGGTAGAGGTTTCAGGCTGGATTAAAGAGCAAGATTCCACTATATGTTGTCTTTTAAAAATATACTGTAATTATGGTGTGCAGATAAAGACATTGCACACTATATAGACAACAGATACAGGTAGAAAGAAAAGAGTGGAAAAGGCTGTTGTGGCTGTCAGGCAAAACAGATGTTGACAAGAAGAGATACAGAGGAATGTTTTCAAAATAAAAGAGACAATTCAGTAAAAAGCAATAAGAATTCCAAATATATACGCACTTAATAACAGGGCTTCAAAATACATCAACCTAAGATTCCATCAGTGGATGACTGGATAAAGCAAATATGGTGTATATACAAAGTGGAAGACAATTCAGCCTTAAGAAATGAGGAAATTCTGTCATTTTTGACAACATAGATGAAACTAGAAGACATTAATTGAAATAAGCTAGGCACAGAAAGACAATTAAGACACAATCTCACTTATATATGGAATCTAAAAGAGCCAAACTCATAGAAGCGGAGGGTAGAATGGTAGTTATTAGGGGTGGGAACAGGAGGATAGTTAGGGAGATGTTGTTCAAAGATACAATGTTTAAATTAGGAATTTAAGAAATCTATGGTACAAATTGTTGACTGTAGTTAATAATAATTTATTGTGTACTTGAGAACTGGTAAAACAGTAGATTTTACATGTTCTTGGCAAAAATAAATACGTGAGGTTAAAAAAATACATGAGCCAAAAAACTGATGAAACTAAATGAAGAAATAGACAAGTCCATAATAATCATTGGAGATTTCAACACCCCTGTCAGTAATTGATAGACCAATACAATAAAAAAGAATCAGTAAAAATATAAGAATTCTGAATAACATCATCAACCAAACTGAACAAATTAATATTTATAGAACATTCCACTACACAACTCCAGATTATAAATCCACTTGAAATTCACATGAAAACCTTAACCACAATAGATTACATGTTGGGTCATAAAAGAAGTCTGAGAAACTGTCAAGAATGAAATTGTACAGAATATTTCTCTTACTACAAAAGTATAAAATTAAAAACCAATAAGATATGCATAAAGCCTCAAACTTTTGGAAGATATTAAGCTAAACACATCTTTAAAACTCCTGTGATTTTAAAAAGAACACAATGAAAATTTTAAAAATAGTATAAACTGAATAATGATGAAAATACAAAATATACTGGGCGTGGTGGCTCACACCTGTAATCCTAGCACTTTGAGAGGCCAAGGCAGGCGGATCACCTTAGGTCAGGAGTTCGAGACCAGCCTGGCCAAAATGGTGAAACCTCGTCTCTACTAAAAATACAAAAATCAGCCAGACGTGGTGGCAGGCACCTGCAGTCCAAGCTGCTCAGGAGGCTGAGGCAGTAGAATCGCTTGAACCCGGGAAGTGGAGGTTGCAGTGAGCTGAGATCACACCACTGCACTCCAGCCTGGATGACAGAGCAAGACTCCATTTTAAAAAGAGAATACAAAATACAAAAATTTGTGAGTTACAGCTAAAGCAGTGCTTGGGAGAAATTTATGTTTGAATTCCTGATTAAAGAAGAAATGTTTAAAATAAATGACAAATAACTATTATATCAAAAAAGATACCTGCACTCATATGTTTATAGAAACACTCTTCACAGTAGCAAAGATATGGAAATAACCTAAGTGTCTATCAACAGATAACAGGATAAATAACATGGTGTATGTGTGTGTATGTATATACAGTGGTATATATACTATATATATAATGTGGTGTATATATATAAATCAAATACCACTCAGTTATTTAAAAAAAAAAAAAAGAAAAAAGAATGAAGTCCTATCTTTCGTAGCAACATGGATGGAACTGGAGACCATTATCTTATGTAAAATAACTCAGAAACAGAAAGTCAATACCACATGTTCTCAGATATAAGTGGCAGTGAAATTATATGTACACATACATATAGAGTGTGGAATAATAGGCACTGGAGATTTGAAAAGTGGAGAGAGGGGGAGAGGTGGTGTGAGGGATAAGAAATTACTTGATGTGTACAGTGTACACTCAGGTGATGATGTTATACTAAAAGCCCAGGCTCCCCCATTGTGCGATATATCTAAGTAACAAAACTGAACTTGTACTCTCTAAATCTATAAGAAATAAAACAAAATAAAGTAATGACATAGAAAACAAAAAATACAGAAACTAAACAACAACTTAAATGTTAGTTCCTATTAAAGCTGGCTGGAAAAAAAAAGAGAGAGAGAGAATAAACTCAATTGTCACTGTTCAGAATGAAAGAGAGAATACCACTACAGGGGCTATAGCTATTAAAAGAAAATAAGAAGATTTTTAAACAATTTTATGTCAATCTAGTCAACAATCTAGATGAAATGGAAATTCCTTGAAAAATACACGTTACCAAAACTGACAAAGAAATAGAAACACCGAATAGCCCTATATCTAATAGAGTAAATAATTTGAAATAAAATTCACTGCCCTAGAAAAAAATATGACGCCCTTATGGTTTAAATAAAGAATTCTACCAAACATTTAGGAGGAAATAACACCAAGCTTATAAAAACTTCTTTACAAAATAGAGAAGAAAAATATATTTCCTTACTAGTATGGAACCACAATAACCTTAATTACAAATTCAATAAAAATATTATAAAACAAAAAAAGGGGGAGAGGATAAAATTACAGATAAAAATCATTCATGATTATATACAAAAATCCTCAACAAAATATTATTAAACCAAACCCAACAATATATGAAATAGATGAGATGTACCATAATCAATGGCATGTGTATCAGGAATGCAAAGTTGATTTCACAGTCTAAAATTGATCAATGTATTTCATCACATTAACAGAATAAAGATGGAGGTCAAATGATAATAAGTGCAGAAAAAGTATTTAACAAAATTCAATGCATGTTTATGATAAAATTATTAATAAACTAGAAATAAAATAGATTTTTCTCAATTTGATAAAGGTCATCATCAAAAACTTAAGGTTAACATCAAACATAAAGGCAAAACACTGATTACATTCTCCCTAATGGTACAAGATGGCCTGTTCTCACACAGTGTCTTAATCTTGTAGTTCATCAAAGTTCTAGTCAGTGTAATAAGGCAGGAAAATATAACAAAAGGCATACAGGTTAGAAAGGTAGTAAAAAGAAAACTGTTCTTCTTCCCAGATTATAAGATACTTATGTAGAAAACCCTAAGAAATACGTGGGTGGCAGTGAAGGGGGGAGACAAAGCTACTATAACTAATGTACAAATTTAACTCATTTGTTAGATACACAATTAAGATTAAAAATCAGTTTTATTTCTTTATATTAGTCCAAAAAAATGAAATTTTTAAAAATATAATTTATAAAGGCATCCCTAAAAATCAAATATCTAGAAATAGTCTACCAAAAGATGTATATCGTGTCCATTTTGAAAAACATAAAACATCACTAAGAAACTTTTAAAAGATCGAAATAAATGGAGAGAGATATCATGTTCTTGATTTCAAGACTTTATATTGCTAAATATTCATTCTCCCCACATTGATCTATGGATCTCACAAAAGTGACAAGTACCAGCAATATTTTTTGAATAAATTACCAAAGTGATTCTGAGATTTACATGGAAATGTAAATGAGATCCAAAACACCTTGAAAAGAAAAATGAAGTTAAAAGAATTTTCACCATCTGAGCTCAAATATTACCCAAAAGCTAAAGTAATCAAGACAGATTTTGTTGGAATAAGGACAGGTTAATGGACCTACATGTAAACATGCATTGATTTTCAACAAAGGCAAAATATTCTTTGAAGAAATCAAAGTCTTTCTAACAAAATATGCTGGAAATCCTAGACAATCGTCTGAAGAAAAAAAAAAAAAAAGACCTTTGACTCCTATCGGATACTATACCCAAAAATCAATTCAAAATGTATTATAGACCCAAACATAAAAGCTAGAAACCTAAGCCTTCCAGAAGAAAGCAGAGGAAAGTAGCTTTGCAACCTTAGAATAGGCAAACATTTCTTAGATTCCAGGAGGATATCTTAAGCCAACCAAACACCTTGGTTTTTACCCAAGAATGAAAATATAAGCCAACAAAAAGAATGTTTAGAGAAGCTATTTTCATAGTAGTCAAAACCTGGAAACAACCTAGATCTTTATCAACAACATCGATAAACCAATTGAAGCATAGTCCTACAATGGAATGCTACTCAGCAGTAAAAAGGTAATAATTACTGATTCATACTATATGTTGAGGAAAAGAAGCCATCTATAAAAACTGACAAACAGGTAAAACTCACCTATGTGAATGAAACCCTAAAGTGGTTGCCTCTGGAAGAGAGATTGACTGGGAGGGAGCATAAAGGAATTTGCTAGTGTGGTGGGAATGTTCTATATCTCGTTTTGGGTGGTGAGAAAATGGGAGAATAGTCCCCGCCTTATCCAAGTCTGCGTTTTCTGCAGTTTCAGTTGCCTGCAGTCAACTGCAGTCTGAAAATATTAAGTGGAAAATTCCAGAAATGATTCATAAATTTTAAATCCCACACTGTTCTGAGTAGTGTGATGAAATCTTGCGCTACCCCATTCCATTTAGCCTGGCACGTGAATCAGCCCTTTGTCTAGCGTATCCACTCTGTAGAAGCTACCCATCTATTAATTAATCTCTTAGTAGCCATCTTGCTTACCATATAAACTCATGTTATTACCATGCTTCTGTTTCAGTAACCAGAAACTTTTTTTTTTTTTTTCTTATTAATGGCCCTAAAGTGGAAGAGTAGTGATACTGGCACATAGTTATAATTGGTCTGTGTTATTATTCATTATAGTTGTCTCTTACTGTGCCTAATTTGCAAATTAAGCTTTATCATTAGTAGGTATGTATAATTAAAAACATAGTGTGCAAGGTATGGCATTATCCCTGGTTTCAAAATCTACTAGGGGTTTTGGAAGTATCCGCTGTGGATAAGAGAGACTACTGCATAGAACTGTCAAAATTCATAGAATTGAGTATGTGAGATATATCCATGTTATTATGTGTAAAACATACTTCATTTTTATTGAATGTAAAAATTATGGATTCACTTACCTGAGGCACTAAATAATTCTATAACATACTGGCAATTGTCTTTGCAAACATTTCTTAACAAATCTTAAACTGAGTTAAGATTTCTTAACAAATCCTAAAATGAATTATATTTTAAATATAATCAAATGACTACATTTTACTCCCATTTGTGGAAAACAGTAGATAAAAAAATAAGTTATTTTACCATGACAAGGAAATAATCAGCTAGATATAAATACGTTATTTCACAGAACAAGTTGCCTTATTCCTTCCAAATAAATATCATTTTTTAAAGGCGAGTCGGTTATAGATTAAAAGAAACTTAAAAGAAATATCAACCCAATAAAGCGTACGTGCTTGGACCTTGTTTGGATCTCTTTTTGAACAAATCAATTATTTTAAAAAGATATTTGTTAAACAATTGAAGAAACTTGAGCACAGACTATGTATTAGATGATGATAAAGTTACTAACTTTCTTAGATGTGATAATGTGATACTGTGGCTACACTTTAAAAAATCTCTCATCTGTTAGCAATATGTAGTGAAGTACTTAAAGTGAAATGATATTTGGCATTTCTCTTAAAAGATCCTAGCATAAATAAAAATGTAGAGGAGGATGATAAATGAAACAATATTAGTAAAAACTGGACAATTATTGAAGACAATTTGTGATGGGAACAAATGGATTAATTAGACTATTATTTTATTTTGTGTATGCTGGAAATGTACAATAATAAAAATTTTAATATATTATCATTAATGAAAAGCAGATCACTCTTCGTTTTTCCTTTTTAAACATATCCATTTTTATTTTGGATTCAGGGGGTTCATACACAAATTTGTTACAAGGATATATTGCATGAGATTTGAGCTTTTTTTGATCTCATCACCCAGATAGTGAATATAGTATCCAATAGAAAGCCTTTGGCCTTCTCCTTCTCTCCTTTTGGAGTCCTCATTGTCTATTGTTCCCATCTTTACATCTGTATGTACCCAAGATTTAGTTTCCACTCATAAGTAAGAGCATGCATTCTTTGCTTTTCTGTTCCTGCATTAATTTGCTTAGGATGGTGGCCTCTAGCAGCATCCATGTTGCTGCAAAAGACATGATGTCATTCTTTGTATGGCCGCATAGTATTCCATGCTGCATATGTACCACATTTTCTTCTTTTTCTTTTTTTTTTAAAAAAAAAACTTTAAGTTCTGGGATATATGTGCATAATGTGCAGGTTTGTTACATAGGCATACATGTGCCATGGTAGTTTGCTGCACCTATCAACCTGTCATCTAGGTTTTAAGCTCTGCATGCATTAGATATTTGTCCTAATGCTCTCCCTCCCCTTGATCCCCCCCACCACCCGACAGGCCCTAGTGTGTGATTTTTCCCCTCCCTATGTCCATGTGTTCTCATTGTTCAGCTCCCACTTATGAGTGAGAACATGTGGTGTTTGGTTTTCTGTTCTTGTGTTAGTGTGCTAAGAAAGATGGTTTCCAGTTTCATCCATGTCCCTGCGAAGGACATGAACTCATTCTTTTTTGTGGCTGCATAGGATTCCATGGTGTCTATGTGCCACATTTTCTTTATCCAGTTTATCATTGATGGGCATTTGGGTTGGTTCCAAGTCTTTGCTATCGTAAATAGTGTTGCAATAAACATGACTGTGCATGTGTCTTTATAGTAGAATGATTTATAATCCTTTGGGGATATACCCAGTAATGGAATTGCTGGATCAACTGGTATTTCTGGTTGTAGATCCTTGAGGAATTGCCACACTGTCTTTGGCAATGGTTAAACTAACGTACACTCCCACCAACAGTGTAAAAGCGTTCCTATTTCTCCACATCCTCTCCAGCATCTGTTGTTTCCTGACTTTTTAATGATCACCATTCTAACTAGTGTGAGATGGTATCTCATTGTGTGTACCACATTTTCTTTATCCAGCCCACCATAAAGGGGCATCTGGGTTGATTCCATGACTTTGCTATTGTGAATAGGAGTGCAATGAACATGCAAGTGCATGTTTTTGTTTTGTTTTGTTTTGTTTGATAGAATGATTTATTTTCCTTTGGGTGTATACCCAGTAATAAGATTGCTGGGTCAAATGGCAGTTCTATCTTTAGTTCTCTTTCTGGAAAAGTGTCTATTCATGTCCTTTGCTCACTTTTTAATGGGGTTGTTTGTTTTTTTCTTGTTGATTTGTTAAGTCCTTTACAGATTCTGGATATTAGTCTTTTGTCAGATGTACAGTTTATGAATACTTTTTCCTAATTCTGTAGGTTGTCTGTTTACTTTGTTGATAGTTTATTTTGCTGTGCAGAAGCTCTTTAATGTAATTAGGTCCCGCTTGTCAATTTTTGTTTTTGTTGCAATTGCTTTTGTGGACTTGGTCATAAATTCTTAGCTAAGACTAATATCCAGAAGATTATTTCCTAGGTTTTCTTACATTTTCATGGTCTGATGTCTTACATTTATATCTTTGATCCATCTTGTGTTAAATTTTGTATATGGTGATAGGTAGGGGTCTAGTTTCATTCTTCTGCATATGGTTAGTCAGTTTTCCCAGCATCATTCATTGAATAGAGAGTCCTTTCCTTATTGTTTATTTTTGTTGACGTTATCAAAGATCAGTTGCTAGTAGGTGTGCTGCTTTATTTCTGGATTCTCTGTTCTGTTCCATTGGCCTGTGTGTCTATTTTTGTACCAGGATCATGTTGTTTTGATTACTGTAGCCTTGCAATATATTTTAAAGTTGGGTAATGTGATGCCTCTGGCTTTGTTCTTTTTGGCTTTGGATTGCCTTGGTTATCTGAGCTCCTTTCTGGTTCCATGTGAATATTTGAATAGTTTTTTCTAATTCTGTGAAAAATGACATTGATAATTTGATAGAAATAGCATTGAATCTGTAGATTGCTTTGGGAAGTGTGGACATTTTAATGATATTGATTCTTTCAATCCATGAGCATGGGATGTTTTCCCATTTGATTGTATCATCTTGGATTTCCTTTTGCAGTGTTTTATAGTTGTCCTCATAGAGATCTTTTGCCTCCTTCATTAAATGTATTACGTATTTTTGTGTGTATGGCTGTTGTAAATGAGATTGTGTTCTTGGTTTGGCTTTCAGCTTGAACTTTATTGGTATACAGAAATGCTACTGATTTTTGTACATTGGTTTGTATCCTGATATCAGGATACTGATTTTGCTTCCTGAAACTTTACTGAAGTCATTTGTCACTCTAGGAGCCTTTTCGTGGAGTCTATAGGGTTTCCTAGGTATAGAGTCATATGATCAGTAAAGAGAAATAATTTGACGTCTT
This sequence comes from Papio anubis, assembly GCF_008728515.1. Lineage (NCBI taxonomy): Eukaryota > Metazoa > Chordata > Mammalia > Primates > Cercopithecidae > Papio > Papio anubis. Next base: position 149,795,107 of record NC_044982.1, read on the forward strand.
GTTTTCCTATTTAGATGCCTTTCATTTATTTCTCTTGCTTTCTTGCTCTGGCTAGGCTACCAGTACCATGCTGAACAGGAGTGGTGAGAGTATACACCTTTATCTTGTTCCAGTTCTTAATGGAAATGCTTCCCGCTTTTGTTTGTTCAGTAGGATGTTGGCTGTGGGTTTGCCATAGACGGCTCTTATTATTTTGAGGTATATTCCTTCAGTGCCTAGTTTGTTGAGGATTTTTATCATGAAGGGATGTTGCATTTTATGGAAAGCTTTCTCTGCATCTCTTGAGATGATTTTTTTTTTTATTTTTAATTCTGTTCATGTGGTGAATTGCATTTATTGATTTGTGTATGTTGAACTGACCTTGAATCCCAGGAATAAAGCACAGTTGATCATGGTGAATTAACTTAAAAGTAGGTCACTCTTATCTTCCAATGAAAAGTATTGCTGGCTATTACTCAAGCTCTTGTTATTCAGAAGCTTCCACATTACACATAAGTCATTCATTATTTTATGTTGCACTGAACTTTTTAAGTCACAAAATAATGAACACTAATTAAATAAAGCAGATATAATTAAGAAAATCAACATTTTATTCCTGTTTATAGCACAAAAATAACTTCATATGACTATATACATACATGTGAATATTATGTTTGTATATATACACATAGATATGAATGTATCTGTGTGTATATATGTGTGTGTGTATATATATATTACATACAAAGAGGGAGATATTTTTATGAATGAAATACCATTCCTTGTCTTCCCCCAAAACTAAAACAATAAACCCAATATCTATGAAGCCCTATAAGCTGGACTTTTTTCCCAGAAAGTTTCATGATTTTTCAGATATATAAAGTGAATAAAATAGATTTTTACTAACACCAACTTCTGAGCTCTAGTGTGCATATTTAAACTTATTGTTGAGCATGCACAGAGCTAAAAGTGGAGGTGGACTGTCTTCCCCATTATAATGACAATCTGCATTTGACACATCGATAATGTCTTAACCTTTTACTCCCCAAAGTAAAGACTCCTACTCTCTTCAGATCTTGTATTACTACCTCAAAAGACCTCTTTTCCACATCTTTTTTTTTTTTTACTTTTTTATAATATCCTGAAGTTTTTATATAAAAATATTTGATGGCTAATAGTTTCTTTGACAATGTTAGTCACATGTTGATTATGTGCTTCTATGTTTAGTGTTAATTTTAGTACAGTGATTTCCTTCATGTGAGTATACTTTTAGACATAGGAAGTCAATCACTGGTAGTGGCGCCAATAATTGGGCATAAATCTCTGGATCAACTTTTTGAATTGATTTGGGGCTATAATGAATTGGAGTCCAAGAAATATACAAATAAATGCCAATTGAAATTATACTGATGGAAACATGATGCTCATTCTAGTCCTGGCTGTGCTTCTAATATGTTGTGTGACCTTTTTTCTTTTCTTGCAAATTGAAAGTAAGTTTATTAGCAGAGTAAAGGAATAAAAGAATGGCTCTGCCATAGACAGAGCAACCTGGAGGGCTGCTGGTTGCCCATTTTTATGGTTATTTTTTGATGATATGCTAAACAAGGCGTGCATTATTCATGCCTCCCCTTTTAAGACCATATAGGGTAACTTCCTGACATTGCTGTGGCATTAGTAAACTGTCATAGTGCTGATCAGAGTGTATTAGTGACAACAACCAGAGGTCACTCTTGTGGCCATCTTGGTTTTGGTGGGTTTTGGCCACGTCCTTTACTGCAACCTGTTGTTATTATTTTTTAAATTATACTTTAAGTTCTGGGATGCATGTGCAGAACGTGCAGGTTTGTTACATTGTTATACACATGCCATGGTGGTTTGCTGCACCCATCAACCCATCATCTACATTAGGTATTTCTTCTAATGCTATCCCTCTCCTAGCCCCCCACCCGCTGACAGGCCCCAGTGTGTGATGTTCCCCTCCCTGTGTCCTTGTGTTCTCATTGTTCAGCTCCCACTTATGAGTAAGAACATGTGGTGTTTGGTTTTCTGTTCTTGTTAGTTTGCTGAGAATGATGGTTTCCAGCATCATCCGTGTCCCTGCAAAGGAAATGAACTCATCCCTTTTTATGGCTGCATAGGATTCCATGGTGTATATGTGCCACATTTGCTTTATCCAGTCTAACATTGATGGGCATTTTGGGTTGGTTCCAAGTCTTTGCTATTGTAAATAGTGTTGCAATAAACAATACGTGCTATTGTGAACAGTGCCACAGTAAACATACATGTGCATGTGTCTTTATAGTAGAATGATTATCCTTTGGGTATATACCCAGTAATGGGATTGCTGGGTCAAATGGTATTCCTAGTTCTAGATTCTTAAGGAATCGCCACACCGTCTTCCACAATGGTTAAACTAATTCAGACTCCCGCCAACAGTGTAACAGTGTTCCTATTTCTCCCTCTCCAGTGTCTGTTGTTTCCTGACTTTTTAATGATTGCTATTCTAACTGGCGTGAGATGGAATCTCATTGTGGTTTTGATTTGCATTTTTCTAATAACCAGTTATGTGATCTTTGACAAACCATTTATTCTCTCCAGATTTTTTTTTTTTTTTTTTTTTTTTTGAGATGGAGTCTTGCTCTGTCGCCCCGGCTGGAGTGCAGTGTCACGATCTCGGCTTACTGCAACCTCTGCCTCCCAGTTTCAAACTACTTGCTTGAGGCAGTTCTTCTCCTGCCTCAGCCTCCTGAATAGCTGGGATTACAGATGCGCACCACCACGCCCAGCTAATTTTTGTATTTGTAATAGAGACAGGGTTTCACCATGTTGATCAGGCTGGTCTCGAACTCCTGACCTCATGATCTGCCTGCCTCAGCCTCCCAAAGTGCTGGGATTACAGGCGTGAGTCAACAAGCCTGGCCTGTCTCCAGACTTTAGTAGTCTCAGAGTGGAGCTCAGACAAGACTCAGATGAAGTTGCTGTGAATACACTCAGAAAGAAGGCCAGCTTCCTCAAGGCCAGAAGCATGGTTTGTTGGTGTCTTACAGACTCACACACACACACACAACAGTCTAATGAAAGCTCAATTTAATCTGCATGTACTCCACAAAATCTTTCCTGATCCCACATTTTTCACCTACCCACATCCCTTCTGTTCATTCCCAGGGGATTTGATCTGCACCTTTTTTAGTATACCTATTACCTTTGACCTAAATTTCTGCCTTTGGAAAGATTTTGAGTCATTGTGCAAAAATCCCTGTGCTTTGGAGCCAAAAAAAAAAAAAAAAGAAAGAAAGAAAAGAAAAGAAACTCCTTTTTTCAACCAAAGTCAAGGACCCAAAGCCTCTGGACCTATTTCCTCATCTATTATAATGTATTATAATAACTCTACCATGTAGACTTATTATGAGGATCAAATGAGATTCCCTGTGACCTTAGTTGTGTTCAGCAGATAGAAGAATCTCCACAATTCTTAGTAGTTTGTATTATTTATAATTATTTTCACACATCCCTGATTCTCACACTCCCTGTAAGTTCTTGAAGCGTAAAAGTTGTCCCTGATTAGTTCTTCCTACATAGTTAGTTCTTAAGAATTGTTTAGGAAGGAAGGCAGGAAGAAATGAAGAAAGGAAAGAAAGACATTATACATGGATAAGAATTATTAAGTAGCATCTCAAACAAAATGTGTTTACATAACCCAGAAATCAGGACAAGAAATCATATTGGATGATTAGACTCTCTTTGCAGGGACTGCCACTCAGTAAACATTCCAGAAGAAGGACTCGTGTTTTAGAAGTAATTTTAAATATACAAGTTGTGTTTATTAGGAAAAGTAGTAGTTTCTCATAGCTTTACTACATTTCATTTTCCACACTGTCCAATCAATAATTTAGTGTTGAACAGGACAAATTCCAACTGTTAATCTTCAGCAGTGCTGCAAACATTGTTGGAGGATTTCTGAGCACCAAAGAAGTAGAGAATAAACCAAAAATGAAAGAGCAAGTAGAGAAGCAGGAAGCAGAGAGATTCTAAGGAAATGCCAGGCCAGAGGTCTGGGTGACTTTGGAGGATAAGAAGCTTAAATCTACCTGGATGTCAATAAAATACTTCTTGTTTCAGTTCTCCTAGAAAACTGGTATCTAATTCTGCATTCGCAACAGCATTTGCCTGACTGGCCGACTATAGTTATGCCTACAAGTAGAACAGGAAAACAGAATAAATCCTATCTCAAAGAAAACATACAAACATTTTATTTCTTTCCAGACTTCCAAAATGCAGTACGGATAAGAAATTTCCAAGTGCTCAGAGCAAAAAAATTATCTGAAATGGCAAATGCTACAATCTCAAATGTGTAAAGGTAGATAGGGTCTGCTTGACTCTCTGGATCAAATTGAATTCAATATTCCAAGTCTAGTTCACATCCAAGAACATAAATTATCATTACCACAGAAAATAAACATGGGAAATGATCCAGATGTATAAATAGTGATATATAAATTAAGTTTAGAAAAGAGAAGACACATTAGGATATAATCATGTCAAGATGGTCTGGCCAGGTATAGTGGCTCATGCCTGTAATCTCAGCACTTTGAGAGGTCGAGGCAGGTGGATCACGAGGTCAGGAGTTCCAGACCAGCCTGGCCAACATGGTGAAACCCCGTCCTTCCTAAATATACAAAAATTAGCTGGGCGTGGTGGCATGCACCTGTAATCCCAGCTACTCAGGAGGCTAAAGCAGGAGAATCACTTGAACCCTGGAGGCGGAGGTTAAGTGAGCGGAGATGGCACCATTACACTCCAGCCTGGGCAAGAGGGTGAGACTCCATCTCAAAAAATAAAAATAAAAAAGAAAGATGGTCTAAGTTGGCATTGCTGGGCTTGTAGTGATCCATATAGCCACATTTTTGTGATGTGATTACAAAAGTAAAACTTTCTATTCCAAGTAGTAGTCTTACAAATATTTAATTTTCAAATTTCCCCAGGAAATCATTTTCCCTATCACTCACTATCATAAATGATCCTTTCTCGATGTGTTTAAAAGAGACTTTGAAGCCTGACCTTATCTAATTTCATGGAAGTTTGTGACTTAAATCTTGACAGACAGATCCCAAATAATGAGGCCATCTTTAAAAAGCTCAGCCTTCTAGAGCAATGGGCTCCCAGAAGATATAGGAACCTAGGTGCCATTAATAGAAACTCGTATTTATCATGTGGTCTAGCTTTCTTCAATTTACACACACCGCACTGATTGTAGAACAAAATTATAATGAAATGTATTTGCATGTATAACCTAAGGCAACTGCAGGTAGCCTAGAATTTCTGGGCCATATCCAATTCAATATAATTGTATTCCTTTTAACAAATTAAATGTCACTTAATTTGTATACCTTTGTAAAATGTTTTGTATCATAAATTCATAATTTAGGAAAAATGTATCTGCAACGTTGAGTCCTGTTTTTCTATTTACCAAAATGCCTTTGCCATTCATAAGACATATTCCAAACCTAAATCCCTTTCAACTCAAGCTGCTGTCCGAGAAAGTAACCTTCAGAAGACAACAACCCCCTGAGACCTACTTTACTCCCGGTCAGGCATAGTCAGGGGCTAGCGTGGAATAACACAAGTCATTGACCATTTACTAGTTTTCCACTGCATGCTGGCATATGCTCAATTCTGAGCAAATTATACTTACTAAAGCCTTCCACGTTAGTTCTTAGGCTTCAAAAGGACAGCTTTGTGTGTGCGTCAAACTCTCCAATGAATAAGAGGACTGAGAGCTACCTCTAACTTGTCATTGGCAATTTCCCTCGAATAATGATCCCCTAAGGAATCCAGGAAGGTGCAATATTTATCAGGCTCCTCCAGGATAGCACCAGAAATCGACAAGAAAGGCTCCATTTTAGGAAAATTTTCTTGAATGATTTAATGGATGATTTTTCTCTTTTCCATTTTTTTTCACATTCTAGAACTCCTGAAAGGGTCCTCTAATTTTCTTTTCAATCATATTGTTTTTCTCTTTGCCTTTTACGTCTATTTTATTGGAGATTTCTTCACCGCATCTTCTAAGGTTTTTTTTTTTTTTTTTTTTTTTTCATTTCTGTTATCAGTTTTTTACTTTGCAATAACTCGTTTTCTGTCTGATGTTCCTTTTTTTTTTTTTTTTGAGACTGAGTCTCGCTCTGTCCCCCAGGCCGGAGTGCAGTGGCCGGATCTCAGCTCACTGCAAGCTCCGCCTCCCGGGTTTACGCCATTCTCCTGCCTCAGCCTCCCCAGTAGCTGGAACTACAGGCGCCCGCCACCTCGCCCGGCTAGTTTTTTGTATTTATTTAGTAGAGACAGGGTTTCACCGTGTTAGCCAGGATGGTCTCGATCTCCTGACCTCGTGATCCGCCCGTCTCGGCAGTAACCTATTATTTACTTCAAGGATGCACGATGTTATCTTTTGGAGGATACCAATGATCGTTTTTTGAAGTTTTCTTCTCCCAGCCTAAGTTCTCTTTTCCCCAGGTTGCATTTTTAAGTGTGTTCTTTTGTGTCTCCAGCTTTCACACTGAAGGCTTTCCTCGAATGTCCATGATTCTTGATTTCCCACTGGTATCCAAGAGTGGAGCTCTATAAACTGATTTGAAGAATGGACTTTGTAAAAGTGAAACAGTGAGTTTCACTATGTAATGATCTGGTTTAGTTTTCTTTATCAGAGTAATGCTGAGGTCAGTATCTTTAGTTCTCGCCTCTTGTGCTATTGTGAATTCCAGAGAAGAATCCTACAAGCCCCTGACAGAAAGGTACAGTTGTAGCTGCAAAGGTGCTGGAAACCAGGTAGAAGTCAAGCATTAGGAATAAAAACTTGTGGTCTTTCATTCAGGTGGAAATACTTGTGTTTTTTCAGAGGGTACCTACCTCCAGACTCAACTTGAAACAGACTTGCTTTAAGCAAATATATAACATTTGTAAAGGAATTTTGCTTTCTTATTTCATTTTGCTCTAATCACAAAAAAAATTGTTCTAATATCCATTTATCCACTCACAGATGCAAATCAGTTATGCTGATTTTATTAACAGTACTTTGAAAAATTAAGCAAGCTGAGTTTGCAGAAGTGCTAGCTGTTGTTTTTTGTTTTGTTTCACATTTTTAATCACATCCTCCATAAGACTGCATAATTATGTCTTGGTTCTAATTTATGATAAATACAACTAATTCAAATATTTAAAAATAATTAATGACAGCCTCAAAAAGAGCAAGATAAATGAAATCTCCAAAACCGTTAAATAAACTTCAATATATCATCTTATTTGGCTTGACCAACTCTAAGATGTGAGTCTTTACTTACATACTCAAGAACTAAGAAGAAGAAGAAAGAAGGGAAAAATTACTGTTTTAAAAAAAAAAAGAAATAAAAGTGATATGAAATTTCAGTTGTTATTTAATGCAGGGACTCAATATATTGTTAGAAGAGTCATTCATTTACTAAGCCTTCCTCACAGAGCATAAAAGCCATGGAATGAAGAAATGGGTAGTTCTGATGCTTATAAGGTTGTCTTTCGACACTTGCAGGTTAATATTTTTCTCACACATGTATTTAAGTTAATGTGCAAATAGATGCTGAGCACCATAGAAATGAATAACATTTCAGCTAAAATTTCTAACAAAGTTCTAGGGGATCACTGTGGATTATCATGAGAGTATAAAATCTCTGATAGCTGCAGACTCAAGAAGAGTCCACAACCGCTTACAGGTTCTTTTCCACTCTCATCCACTGAGCACTGAAGAGAGTATGAGCAGGGCAGGAGACCACAGAAATCCTCTCTCAGTAGTATCTACCTGGGGAAGGAAACAACCACTGCAATGGACAAATCCCATAGCTCTACTATGCTCTTCTCTTGTATGGATGAAAACTGGAAGTCAGTGGGCAAAGGGCAGCAGACCTGTTGTTCCCAGAGAACAGGTGAAGACCCATTGATTCTGGATAAAGGGTAAAAGAAAAAGATTCTATGCCCTTGGAGAAGAGATAGAAACCCATCTTCGGCCCAAACTATTGATAGTCTCCTAGAGCTGGTGGGGATCAGGAGGTAGCATAAAACTCTTCCCCACACAAAACCCAAGTCAGAGTTCAGCTACTACATGGAGGAGTAGCAGGATCACTGAGAGAGCCAACTATTGAGGCCCAAGGATGGAGGGCATGCCTAAAACTGAGTCTGGGCTAGGAGACAGAGAATCACTTCTACCACCACCTCTAGGCTAGGAAGCACTGAGTAATGAGAAATGGCAGCCTTCTGTTGCAAAAGGAGCAAGAGTATGGAGACAAAAACTCCCTCTTAAGCACAAGCTCAGAGAAAAACAAAAGTAGAAGATGAAGAGGACTATAAAAATCTTCCAGTAACCCAGCTTATATCATATATATAAGACAACGTTAGAGAAATTTGCAATTGATTGTATACAGAAGATACAGGAACAACAGCAAAACACAAATGCAGCTCAAATCCTGAGTACATTGATGCCAACTCCAACATTAATAATTAGGAGAAGTGGCTTGCTCATTTCTAGGCATAAATGCTGTGGACTTTAGTCTTCACTGTTCTACATATAAAGTCAGCGTTCAAAAGAAAATATCCTATCAAGAGACTAAGCAATCAATAGAACCAGACCCACAGATAAACCATATGTTGAAAATATCAGGTAATAAAAAAAAATCCTTAACGTGTTAATGGCTCTATTTTTAAAAGTACACAAAGTTTTTAAGAGAAGGGCAATTTCACCCAGTATATGGAAAAGTCTAATGGAATTGCCAGAAATAAAAAAGCATGGAAACAAGATGAAGTATGTCTTTGACAGGCTCATAAGTAGACTCAACACAACTAAAGAGAGAAATATAAAAGAAATGTGATCATACAAAACCTATATATAAGTACATCTGGAAACAATCTGTCTTAGTCTGTTCAGGGTGTTATAACATAGTGGCATAAACTGGGTGACTTATAAACAACAGAAATTTAGTTCTCTTAGCTCTTGAGTCTGGAAAGATCAAGACCAAGCCACTAGCAGATTTGGTGTCTGGTAAGGGCTCACTCTCTGATTTATAGATGGCCATCTTTGTCTTGTGTCCTCTGTGGTAGAAGGGCCAAGGAAGGCTTCTGAGGCCTTTGTTAAGAAGGCATAAATCCACTCTCAGTAGCATCTACCTGGGGAACGAAATAACCACTGCAGTGGAAAACTCCTATATCTCCACAGATGAGGGCTTCATTTTCACGACCTAATCCCCTCCCACTGGCCCATCTTTTAATACCATCACATTGAGGGTTAGGTCTCAGCATTCAAATTGGGTGGTGTGAGGGGAGACACAAGCATTTAGCCTATAGCACAATCTAAATACCCTTCAATTAGTGAATGGTTAACTGTGGAACATCCATACAATGGAACATTACTTAGAGGTAGAAATAAACAAAATATAAAATGAAATGAATGAATCAAAAATATTTTACTGATCTACCCAAAGCAAAAGAAATTGTTATCCCAGCATTTTGAGAGGCTGAGCCAAGAGGATCACTTGAGGCCAAACATTCAAGACCAGCCTGAGAAACATAGTGAGATCTTGTTCCTGGAAATTTTTTTTAAAGACACCTGTACTTGTATGTTTATCTCAGCACCATTCACAACAGCAAAGTCATGGAATCAACCTAAGTGCCCGTCAATAGATAATTGGATATATACACCATGGAATATTACATAGCCTTTATATAAAGGAATGATTCATGTATTTTGCAGCAAAATGGATGGAATTGGAGGTCATTATCCTATGTGAAATAACTCAGAAACAGAAAATCAAATACTGCATGTTCTTATTTGAAGTTTGAGCTAAATAATGGGTACACATAGACATACAGAGGGAAATAATAGACTCTGTAGACTCCAAAAAGAGGGAGGGTGTGGGAGGGGTAAGGGTTGAAAAGTTTCTTATTGGGTACAATGTTCACTATTTGGGTGATGAGTATACTAGAAACCCAAACCTCACCATTATGCAATATATCCAGGCAACAAAACTGCACGTGTATCCCCTGAGTCTATTATACACACAAGTGTGCGCACACACACACTCACTTACTGTCTCTCTTTACTGAGCAAAAGAAGTTAAACACAATAGAACATATACTACTTCATTTGCATAAAGTTCTAGAACAAGCAAAGCTAATCTAAAGAAACAGAGAACAGATTGGTGGTTGCCTAGGGCTGGGGGTATTAACAGAATGTCTGGGAATGGACGCAAAAGAAGTTTTGAGGGTGATAGAATTATTCTATAACTTGATTGTAGTCACAATTACATGGGTATAGACATTTGTCAAAACTCATCAGCCTATACATTGGTGAAATCAGTGGATTTTATTTGTGTATAAATTATTAAAAATCTGTATTTTAATTTTTTATTATACTTTAAGTTCTGGGGTACATGTGCAGAATGTACAGGTTTGTTACATAGGTGTACACGTGCCATGGTGGTTTGCTGCGCCCATCAACCCATCACCTACATTAGGCATTTCTCCTAATGTTATCCCTCCCCTAGCTCTCCACCCCCTGACAGTTCCCGGTGCATGATGGTCCCCTCCCTATGTCCGTGTGTTCTCATCGTTCAGCTCCCACTTATGAGTGAGAACATGTGGAATTTGGTTTTCTGTTCTTGTGACAGTTTGCTGAGAATGATGGTTTCCAGTTTCACCCACGTGCCTGCAAAGGACATGGACTCATCCTTTTTTGTGACTGCATATTATTCCATGGTGCGTATGTGCCACATTTTCTTCATCCAGTCTATTAATAGACATTTGGATTGATTCCAAGTCTTGCTATTGTGAATAGTGCCGCCATAAACATACATGTGCATGTGTCTTTATAGTAGAATGATTTATAATCCTTTGAGTATATACCCAGTAGTGGGATTGCTGGGTCAAATGGTATTTCTAGTTCTAGATCCTGACGAATTGCCACACTGTCTTCCACAATGGTTGAACTAATTTACACTCCCACCAACAGTGTAAAAGTGTTCCTATTTCTCCACATCCTCTCCAGTATCTGTTGTTTCCTGACTTTTTAATGATCTCCATTCTAACCGGTGTGAGATGGTATCTCATTGTGGTTTTGATTTGCATTTCTCTAATGACCAGTGATGATGAGCATTTTTTCATATGTCTGTTGGCTGCATTCCTGATGAACATCAATGCAAAAATCCTCAATGAAATACTGGCAAACCAAATCCAGCAGCACATCAAAAAGCTTATCCACCACCATCAAGTCGGCTTCATACCTGGGATGCAAGGTTGGTTCAACATATGCAAATCAATAAATGTAATCCATCACATAAACAGAATCAATCACAAAAACCACATGATTATCTCAATGGATGCAGAAAAGGCCTTCAACAAAATTCAACACCACTTCATGCTAAAAACTCTCAATAAAATAGATGGAACATATCTCAAAATAGTAAGAGCTATTTATGACAAACCCACAGCCAGTATCATACTGAATGGACAAAAACTGGAAGCATTCCCTTTGAAAACCAGCACAAGACAAGGATGCCCTCTCTCACCACTCCTATTCAACATACTATTGGAAGTTCTGGCCAGGGCAACCAGGCAAGAGAAAGAAATATAGGGTATTCAAATAGGAAGAGAAGAAGTCAAATTGTTTCTGTTTGCAGATGACATGATTGTACATTTAGAAAACCCCATCAGCTCACCCCAAAATCTCCTTATGCTGATAAGCAACTTCAGCAAAGTCTCAGGATACAAAATCAGTGTTCAAAAATCAGAAGTATTCCTACATGCCAATAACAGACAAACAGAGAGCCAAATCATGAGTGAACTCCCATTCACAATTGCTACTAGGAGAATAAAATACCTAGGAATACAACCTACAAGGGATGTGAAGGACCTCTTCAAGGAGAACTACAAACTACGGCTCAAGGAAATAAGAGAGGACACAAACAAATGGAAAAACATGCCATGCTTATGGATAGAAAGATTCCATATCATGAAAATGGCCTTACTGCCCAAAGTAATTTATAGATTCAATGCTATCCCCATCAAGCTACCACTGACTTTCTTCACAGAATTGGAAAAAAATACCTTAAACTTCATATGGAACCAAAAGAGAGCCCACATAGCCAAGACAATCCTGGGCAAGAAGAACAAAGCTGGAGGCATCATGCTACCTGACTTCAAACTATACTACAGGGCTACAGTAACCAAAACAGCATGGTACTGGTACCAAAACAGATATATAGACCAAAGGAACAGAACAGAGGACTCAGAAATAAAACCCTACATCTAAAACCATCTGATCTTTGACAAACCTGGCACAAACAAGGGGGAAAAAGATTCCCTATTAAATAAATGTTACCAGGAAAACTGGCTAGCCATATGCAGACAACTGAAACTGGACCCTTCCTTACACCTTGTACAAAAGTCAACTCAAGATGCATCAAAGACTAAAACATAAGACTTGGACCATAAAAATCCTAGAAGAAAACCTGGGCAATACCATTCAGAACGTAGGCATGGGCAAAGACTTCATGTATAAAATACCAAAAGCAATGGCAACAAAAGCCAAAATTGACAAATGGGATCTAATTAAACTGTAGAGCTTCTGCACAGCAAAAGAAACTATCATCAGAGTGAACAGGCAACCTGCAGAATGGGAGAAAATATTTGCAATCTATCTATCTGACAAAGGGCTAATATCCAGAACCTACAATGAACTTAAACAAATGTACAAGAAAAAAGCACACAACCCCATCAAAAAGTGGGCAAAGGATATGAACAGACAGTTCTCAAATGTATTTCAATTATTTTTTTAAAAATTAAGGCCATGGTTGTTATTGGTGAGGAGAAAAATCATCTCAACTCTTTTTTTTTCTAAACAAAATCCTGGATTTACTTTATTAACTGGAATCTTCTATATGAATTACTATACAGATGCGGATATTCAGCGAAAAAAAACTTACCTCCCCACAATACAATCTCCCTTTAAAGATCTCATAGAGATATTCATGCATGTCAAAAAGGTCTTAAACTGAATACAGTGTTAACTCTAAAGAAAATGCTGTTTCCTGGGCTCTGTATTCTACCTAATAGACCTATTCATTTAATGTAATCCCTCAACCTTCCAAGGGTTAAATGCTTAATAATTACAAAATAAGAATGCCCCTGGAAGGCTGCATCTGTTGTGTTAAGAACTGATATAACGTTAAGTTTCAAAAGCAGGATTCAACTTAATATGAACATTGACAACTATGACAAATAGCAAATATGCATAGAAAAGAGATTGAAAGAACACACACCAAAATGATAACTGAGTTGTGGACCTACAGGCAATTATTTTCTCCGTTATGTATTGGTATTTTACAAAGTTTATATAATAATAATGTATCATTTTGTGATAAAAAAAATAAGCAAAAATCATTTCTAATTGTTTAAGCACAACTGAAAAGATGAATAGGTTTCTCATTGTCCTGCATTATTTACCTGAAAGTTTTGTGCATCTGATACTGACAATGTTTTAAGGTGAGCAAAAACGATATGCTTTAGCTAATATTAAAATTTTGTTTTCATAAAGCAGATTAATGGGACCTGAGTATCTTTTTTCTTCCCTAATTTTGAAAGAGGACTTTTTCTGCCTACAGTTCCTACTTTCCTGCACAAAGCACTCGGGATTTAGACAGCTGTATAAACATGTGTTGAAAATTCATATATTAGCAACAGAAAATTAAGCAGAAGCAGAGAGCATATCCTACATGCATCTGGCCTTAGATCCTCTTCCCCAAGGACACTGACCTCTGGATAGCGTTGACAGGGAAGGTCATTTATCTATCCTAAGAAAGCCTGCCAGCACTTTCCTTGAACTCATAAAAGGGTAGGGTGGTCAGTAGCAGCACTTCACTCTTAATCTTCCAAGTTGCTACCAAGTTACTCATCACCATTACTAGGCCTTGGAGATGTTGTCCTTATTTTTGCATTCAGATGTCTATGTATTTCTTTACTATCTACAAACTTCAAAGTATTCCGCCTTGTTGGGCGATGGCCTGGTATTCCAGTGCTCAATCTGCAGGTGACTAACATACATCTGAGGTCCCTAATCAGAACTCAGACAATTACACCAGATAATTACAAACCAGAGGCAAACTTACTAACAGGATAATGCTGACCAATAACTGAAAAAGAAGAAAATTGTCTCAGCACTATTCTTTATGAAGCAAAGGTATAACCTGGATTTTTATGAATATGAAGGAAGATGTTGCAAACTCAGGTGGAGGTCTGTTTGAGTGCTTCAAAGCAATTCCAGACCATCAAGGCAACCCTGTGGTGTCAACACTTTAATATTGATATGGGCTTCCAAAGCAAACCCCAAAGCGTGCCATGGCACACTGTGTCTTCATTACTTTCTTGGTCCTCTCTGACTTGTTTTACCTAAATAAAGTCCTTGTCTCCCCCTTCACCCTGTTTGTTACAATGATATTCCTGACTCCTTGGTAGTTGCTTCTTTTGACCAGGTTAAGAATTGGAGATCATTTATGTAAAAATTCAATAAATGTTATTGTTATCGTTACTGTTTTCATCAATGCCATAATCTACCTTTATCTTTCCCTCTTCAGGCCTCTAAAAGTTTTTTCCATCATATCACATTCCAAATCTTCTTTTTATGCATTTTAGACCCTTGCTACTCAAAGTGCATCTACAGACCAACAGCACTGGTGTTACTGTTAGAAATGCAGTATCTTGGGCCCACACCAGGCCTGTGAAAACAGAATCTACATTTTAACAAGATGATTCCCAGACATGCTGTGGTAGAGAAGCGCTGTGCTAGATCACTCATAGCTGGAATCACTTTGCTTTTCCAGTCTTCCTCTATTCCCCATGTGTGTCCTCTAATATAAGCAAGCTAATCTTGAGAGACTTTGCCATTTTGTGCTTTCCCCCACTGTCTGCTAAGATGCCACTTTTCTATGACTGTCCAAATTTTACTAGTTCTTCAAAAGTCACCTCTAGGTCAACGTTTTCTTTGAATGACAAGTCTTGCCCACGTTGTTTTCTTGCCTGACCTCAGCACCCATTGTCTTGCTCACATACACTGGCACTTAATTTTATTCAGTCTGCCATATTATTACAAACTGTTGTCTTTGTTTTGTTTTATATCTACTAGTTTCATGTAGAAGTTCTGTTTCCACAAAATGATGACAGGGACCATAACACACAGTCTCTATTCAGTATTACTCTCACATTCAGTGCTTAGAAAATATTGTTGGATTGGTTTGCACTAAGTTTCTCAGAAATCCAACAATAATTGAAATGTGAGACCTGCAAACTGACAATATGTTTACAACATTACAATTTTTCTGGTATCAGAAATTAGTATTTTGCAAGCCATTCTTATAATTGGAAATCTAAGGAACATAAGAGTATAAAGATTCAGTTTTACTACAGCATTTAAATTATTCATGCTGAATAAAATAATTATCCAATTTTATATTAATTCAATAAATATTTATTATTGCCACAAATGAGGTAAATTTCTAGAAATTTGGCGTAGAACCATGTATAAAACAAAATACGATACCAGCCCTTGTGAATCTTACATTCATATCGCCTATGTTTAAGAGTGGATCTTGTATCTGACTCTATATTTAATGGAAATACAGTTCTAAAATATTGTTCACACTCAATTGTTAGTATCACTAGGGACCTATTACCATTGAATATTTTTCTTAGAATGCAAGATTTGAATATAAAATAGAAGGCATTATAAATTATTTATATATTATCTGACTTTTATGCCTAATATAATTTTTACATAAATGAAAAAATCATCTTCAATTTTTAGTTGGTACAGAATGAAGTAAAATTCCTTAAGCAGGAGGCATATAAGCTGATTTTATCCCTCAAAATGTTTTTGTTTTGTTTTATTTGAATTCCTTCAAAGGATGTGTGTGTGTGTATGTGTGTGCGTGTGTGTGTGTATGTGTGTGCGTGTGTGTGTATGAAAGACAGTGCATGCACACCCACCCCCCAAACTCTCTCAGTTAAAGGCTGATATGGTTTGACTGTGTCCCTACCCAAATCTCATCTTGAATTCCCACGTGTTGTGGGAGGGACCTGATGGGAGGTAATTGAATCATGGGGGCAGGTCTTTCCTGTGCTGGTCTCATGACAGTGACTAAGTCTTATGAGATCTGATGGTTTTATCAAGGGGAGTTTCCCTGCGCAAACTCTCTTTTCTCTTGTCTGCTGCCATGTGAGACGTGCCTTTCACCTTCTGCTATGATTGTGAGGCCTTCCCAGACACATGGAACTGTAAGGCCAATAAACTTCTTTCTTTTGTAAATTGCCCAGTCTGGGGTATGTCTTTATCAGCAGCATGAAAACTGACTAATACAGGAAATTGGTATCAGTAGAGTGGGTGCTGCTGAAAAGATACTCAATAATGTGGAAGCAACTTTGGAACTGAGTAACAGACAGAGGTTGGAACAGTTTGGAGGGCTCAGAAGAAGATAGGAAAATGTGGAAAAGTTTGGAACTCCCTAGAGACTTGAACGGCTTTGACCAAAATGCTGATAATGATATGGACAATGAAACCCAGGCTGAGGTGGTCTTAGATGGAGATGAGGAACTTTTTGGGAACTGGAGCAAAGGTGACTCTTGTTATGTTTTAGCAAAGAGACTGGCAGCATTTTGCCCCTGCCCTAGAAATATGTGGAACTTTGAACTGGAGAGAGATGATTTAGGGTATCTGCTGGAAGAAATTTCTAAGCAGCAAAGCATTCAAGAGGTGACTTGGGTGCTGTTAAAGGCATTCAGTTTCATAAGGGAAGCAGAGCATAAAAGTTCAAAAAATTTGCAACCTGACAATGCAATAGAAAAGAAAATCCCATTTTCTGAGGAGAAATTCAAGCTGGCTGCAAAAATTTGCATAAGTAACAAGCAGCCAAATGTTAATCCTCAAGGCAATCAAGAAAATGTCTCCAGGGCATGTCAGAGGTCTTCACAGCAGCCCCACCCATCATATACCCAGAGGCCTAGGAGGAAAACATGGTTTTGTGGGCCAGGACCAGGGTCCCCATGCTGTGTGCAGTCTAAGGACTTTGTGCCCTGTGTCCCAGCTGCTCCTGTTGTGACTAAAAGGGGCCAAGGTAAAGCTCAGGCTGTTGCTTCAGAGAGTAGAAGCCTCAAGCTTTGGCAGCTTCCCTGTGGTGTTGAGGCCATGGTGACCAGAAGTCAAGAATTGAGGCTTGGGAACCTCCGCCTAGATTTCAGAAGATGTATGGAAATGCCTGGATGCCCAGGCATAAGTTTGCTGCAAGGGTGGGACCCTCATGGAGAACCTCTGCTAGGGCAGTGCAGAAGGGAAATGTGCGGTTGGAGGCCCCACACAGAGTCTCTACTGGGGCATCACCTAGTGGAGTGGTGAGAAGATGGCCACTGTCCTTCAGACACCATAATGGTAGATCCACTGACAGCTTGCATGTGCCTGGAAAAGCTGCAGACCCCTCAACACTAGCCCATGAAAGCAGTTGGGAGAAAGCAGCTGGGAGAGAGGGAAAAGCCACAGGAGTGGAGCTGCCCAAGACCATGGGAACCTACCTCTTGCATCAGTGTGCCCTGGATATGAGACATGGAGCCCAAGGAATTCATTTTGGAGCTTTAAGATTTGATTGCCCCTCTGGATTTTGAACTTGCATGGGGCCTGTAGCCCCTTTGTTTTGGCCAATATCTCCCATTTGGAACAACTGTATTTACCCAATGCCATAACCCCCATTGTATCTAGGAAGTAACTAAGTTGCTTTTGATTTTACAGGCTCATAGGTGGAAAGGACTTGCCTTGTCTCAGATGAAACTTTTGACTGCGGACTCTTGAGTTAATGCTGAAATGAGTCAAGACTTTGGGGGACTGTTGGGAAGGCATGATAGTTTTCAAGTGTGAGGACATGAGATTTGGGAGGGTCGGGGTAGAATGATATGATTTGGCTGTGTCCCCACCCAAATCTCACTTTGAATTCCCACATGTTGCAGGAGGGACCTGGTGGGAGGTAATTGAATCATAGGGGCAGGTCTTTCCTGTGCTGTTCTCGGGATAGTGAATAAGTCTCACTAGATCTGATGGTTTTAAAAATGGGAGTTTCCCTGCACAAGCTCTCTTTTCTCTTGTCTGCTGCCATATGAGACATGCTTTTCACCTTCTGCCGTGATTGTGGGGCCTTCCCAGACACATGAAACTGTAAGTCCAATAAACCTCTTTCTTTTGTAAATTGCCTGGTCTCGGGTATGTCATTATTAGAAGCATGAAATGGACTCATGCAAAGGCCCTAGCTCTCTTTTTTAAATAGATATTTTATCAAAGTATAGCATATAGTAAAGTTCGCAAATCTAAAATGCATAGCTCAAATAATCTTTTAACACTGAAAACACTATGTAGCCATCTAGATAAAAATATAGAATATTACCAGCACCCCATAACACTTTTATGCTCCCTCTCAGTGCTTATTACACCCAAAGGTAAACATTGACTTAGTTTTAATCCCCCAAATTTAATTTGCCTGTTTTTGAATTTTGTAGAATATACATACAAGATATATGCTTTTGCATCTGGCTCCTCTTGCTCAAAATAGAAATATTCATCTATATTCACAGAGTAGTTTATTCTTCTTTATTGCTGTATAATATTTTGGTGAATAAATATACCACAATTTATCCAGTCTGTTATTGATGAGTATTTAGATTGTTTCCTGTTTAGGGCTATTAAAAATAATGCTACAGTGAATATTCTTACAAATGTCTTTTGTTATATATTTTTACTCATTTATAATGAATATATTTCCAGAAGTGGAATTTTTAGGTTAAAGGATGATGTATCTATTGATAGGGATACTGCTAAGTAGTTTTTGAAAGTGATTATACCAATTGATTCTCCAACCAACGTGATATATTAGTTACGGTTGTTCCACATCTTTGTCAACACTTGACATTGCCAGGGGTTTTATAAAATTTTATTTTAGTTCTGGAGGGCATGTATCAATATTTCTGTTTAGTTTTAATTTGCATTTAAGTTGAATTTTGAACAATTTGATACATGCTTCTTGGTCGAAAGGATACCCTCCTTTAAGGATGTTCAAGCCTTACACATTTTCAAATTGGGTTGTTTTTATTTTTCTCATTGATTGCCAGGATTTTTAATGAATACTTCCTTTGTTTATGTATTAGCTTTCTCAATGTTATGCCACTTAATAAACAACCTCAAAAATCTCAGGTTGTTATAACAACAAATATATATTTCATGCTCACTTTATGTGTTGGTTGCAGTTCACTTATCTTCTGGACTCTGCTGGTTGAAGCTAGGCTCATTTTCCCTTGGTTCAACTTGGCTGCATGCGTCTTCTCACTCTAGGAAACAAGCTGAAGGTGGAGCTACTATCTGAGATATCCAGTTCTCGTGGTTGAAAGTCAAAGCAAGAGATGGAGCTAGCAGAAACTAGCAATGTCTCTAAAAGCATCTATTCAGTCATGGAAAATGTCATGTCCATTTACATATCACTGGCCAAAGCTAGTCATAAATTTCAGCCCAAAGTAAATGGAGCCGAGAAGTGCATTTTTTCCAGAGGGATGGATGAGTAAGGGAGTGGAGACAAATAACCATGAGCAATAATACAATGTTGAATACACTGTATTACAAATACCTTCTCCCACTCTCCCTAATAATGTCTTACAATGAACAGAAATGTTTAATAATAATGAAGTACAACTTAACAATATTTTCCTCTAAGGTTTGCACTTTTTGTATTTATTTAAGAACTCTTTCCTTCTCATAACGACATGACAATATTCTCAAATTATTCTATATCAGATATTTTCCTTAAAGGGCCAAAGAGTAAATATTTCCACTTTGCAGGCCATATAGTCTCTGTCACAGCCACTCAACTCTCAAGTAGCATAAAAACAGTCAGAGACAATATGTAAATGAATGGCTATGGCTGTGTTCCAGTAAGACTTTATTTACAAAAATAGGTGGTAAGCCGGATTTGGCTTACAAGCCATAATTTTCTGCTCATGTTCTATGTTATCCTCTAGAAGACTGGTCCCCAACCTTTGCGGCAGGAGAGGGGAGATGGTTTCTGGGTGAAACCCTTCTACCTCAGATCACCAGGCATGAGTTAGATTCTCATAAGGAGCACTCAACCTAGATCCCTTGCTTACGCAGTTCCCAGTAGGGTTGGGCTCCTATGAGAATCTAATGCCGCTGCTGATCTCACAGAAGGCAGAACTCAGGTGGTAATGTCCACTAGTCCACGGCTCACCTCCTGATGTGCCGCCCAGTTCCTAACAGGCCACAGACCCATCAGGGGTTGGGGATCCCTGCTCTCGAAGCCTTATTGTTTAATCTTTCATAATTGCATCCACAATCTGTCTGGAGTTGATTTTTTTGTGTTTGATTTGAGGTAAGAGAACTATCATTTTATATATATATACACACACTATATACTAGTGTATATATATATACACACTAAATATATATATACTATATATAAAATATATATACTAAATAGACTAAATATGTTTATATAATATATATACTATAATATATATACTAAAAATACAGAAAATTAGATGTGTGTGGAGTGTATCTGTAATCCCGGTTACTCAGGAGGCTGAGGCAGGAGAATTGCTTGAACCCGGGAGATGGAGGTTGCCGTGAGCCGAGATCGCACCACTGCACTCCAGCCTGGTGACAGAGTGAGGCTTCTTCTAAAAAAGAAAAAAAGAAAAAAAAAAAGAAATTTAATCTTCTGGACAGGTAGAATATGGAATGATTACTCTGATCCACTCAAAGCTTGTATTTCTGTTTGTTTTTGGTCCTAGGGCTCAGATATTCAGGGACCCTCAACTGAAGCCAAGGTGGCTTCATAGCCCCTCCTCCACAGTCAGTCCAGAACTTCAGATCGGGTCTCCCCTGAACTCTGAAACTGCCAAATCTTCATTTGGCTATCTACTTCTTAACAGTTGCTTTCTACTTGGTTTGGCTGTCTCTTGGCATTTAGCTTCACTCAAGTATAGCTTAGGAGTTACAAGTGCCTCTGAATTCCGTATGAATCACGAGACTTGTTTGCAGTTTCCTTTTCTCTGGGATCTTGGCCCCTTACATCCTGGCTATCCTGGTAATCCTTAACCCCAAATTTTGTCTCCCCAGCCCATTGAAACTAACTAGCTCTAAACCAGTACTTTCAGTTCAGCCTGTATGCTCCATGCTTGGAATCAGCAGGTTCTCTAACCCTTAAGTAACTGCAACTCTTCCACTAACCTAAACAGTAGAATACGGGCAGATTAGGTCTGGCTCATCTAAAGGTGTTTCCCTTTTTTCTGGATGCTTTGATTGCTCCAGTGCCTTCAAACAGCTATTTCTCTCTCTCTCTCTCTCTCTCTCTCTCTCTATCTGTGTGTGTGTGTGTGGGTGTGTGTGTAGTGTGTGCTTTTTTTCTTTAGTGAATCTTTTACATTTGTTCTGTGAGAAGGCTAGTTTATTATGGACAGTAGCAAAATCCCTGCATTCCTTTTAATTTTGCATCTGGCCAAATATATGTATTTATGCATTACGCTTGTACCCACAGGCATGTAGGTTGTTGATTCCTGGTCTCTTTGAGCAATGCAATGAATGAGTGCCTGGGTCAGAATTATGCATCTTTGCATAAGAAAGTGCTAAACACTCTTCCCTTGGACTCTTTAGCATTCCTCAATATAACATTGCACACCTCACAAAAGGCATATCCTAAAATCTGTACTTTGACAGATTTTAGTCACCTTTTCTGGATTAATTTCATTTGTTTCCATTAATTCAGAGGCCCTGGCTATTGTAATAAACCTGAGTATAATTAGACTAAAAACCAAAAACAAAAAAGCAATTTTAACCTAAACCTGAGCTGGGGGGTTGGGGGACAGAACTAACAGCATTGATTATTACTTACACATACAACTAAAGACTAAAATATCTGAGTTTTATATCAGTTATCTGTCTTACCCCTAATATGTCTAGTTGAGACTTATCTTTATCCCCTGACCAGTCTGACCCAATTCCTCATCACTCTCGTATTTTTCCTATGCCTCAATGGCAGGCTTTCTCCGTCGCTTGTCGACTTCATGTGTGTGAGGGCTGTAAAAAGAAGCTAAGTCGTTCTGGCACAGTAAAGAAGTGTGGAGGCAGTGCTGAACAGCCAGAGGACACAAGAGCTGTACCGTAGTATACTGTTTGTCACTCTGATGTGAACAATGGCCATGAAGTTATTAAACAGATTGTCCTGGGTTTTTCCTCTCATTAGTATTTTAGCATTCCCTCTCATGCCATTGTCCCAGGTTTCTTTTCATGATAATCTCTTAATTATTGTGCAGGCCTGGGGAGAAGGATGCACCCACTGCAAACCATGCAATGGTTCAATTGTTCAAAGCCACTTGGGTATTCATTTATTTGTTCCTAGGTTTATAATTTAGTTGTGTTAACTCATGGAAAATGCTCCGGGACAGATTTAAATCATAACAGACAGTTTCCATTTTTCTCTCTGAAAATCAAATGGGAAGATGTTTTTAAATGGGTAGTTAGAGGTTTGCCCAAACATGCTTGGAATGTGTGTTTACTTAGATGTAGGGTAATGTAATTTTTAACAAGTCCAAGTGCCTTTGTCAAAATAAGCAAAAAACACCTAGTATGTTGCATGGACAATAATAGGCATCAAAAGAACGCTGCTTTCTTGCAGACAAACATAAGTTTCTTACAGGATAAATAAAATTTCCTTAAATATTTATGAAAAACAAAACTTTTCATATAAGACCTGCTGTCAAAAAAAGTCCTTTTCTTTCAGCAGGTCAGTCTCTTTACTTGTGTCAATATTTTAAAATATAAAAGACAATTCCAATTTAAATTGGATTTAGGTTTTAGTTTTAGCTCTATAAACTGAGTGTGTTTGTAAGTGATGCTTAAATACTTCACATTCTATTCGTTAAACATTTATTGAGTAACCATTCAGATACTGTCAGATACTGTTTAGGCACTGAGGAAAAAGAAGTGAAGAAGAATGTAAGGTTCTTGAAGTTTATCACGGTGAATTCCTCTTTAAAATAATACGTAACATCCCTTTAGTTTTTACCTCATTTTTGTATTAAAAGCCCCAGAATTGGAGTTAAAATATCTTACTATTCAAAAGAATTGGACTGTGCAGTCATAACAACTACAGTGCAAGGTTTAACTTTACCCTTTATTCAGCGAACTGTTTCCTTCTTATTGACAAACATAAAAATACTTATACGTGTATAGCGCTTTTAAAAGTTCTTTCACCAATATAATTTAATGTAGGCCTTATAATACTCTGTGAGGTAGGCAGAGCAGATATATTATCTACATTTATAGTTCAAGAAAATTGAGGTTGAGACAGACAAACGATTTGTACCAACTCTCATAGTTAGGATGGATCCCACATCCGGTTCTTTAATTCTCCAGGGTACTCCTTAGGACACTCTTGAAGCTTTCTAGATATTTTGAGGAGAAGACTTGAATACACGAAGAGTCAAAGAAAAAAAAAAGCATCAGGCTATTTCTGAACAAAGTGACTATTTCTGATTAGGTTCCCAGTTAAGATAACTGGGAGCCTATAACTGTGCAAAAGACTTTTATTAGAGTGTATTTTAAAAAGAGACCTTTATTATTGGGATTAAAGCCACTTAAAACTGTGCAAAGTATTTTGTACAAGTTGAACAAAATTTTTGGCACAGTTCTCAACCCCAACAGCTTGGAGATGCACATAGGCCATGCCACATAGGACTCTAAAGCAATTGCTCACGGTCATACACTAATTTCCCTCCATGCTTGTCTCTGTTGAGTCCTGCCTTCTCCATGGAGCTCCTCTGATAACAGTCAGCAATGAAGCACCATGAAGGATTTACACTAGTTACATCTCAAGCTCAATCCTTTCCTGGAACCTAAGGCTGCCTAAGCAAATGCCACTTTGTTACCACAGTTTCTTTACTACCAGACTGTTCTATAAGGTGGTTGAAGTCTGAAGGTTTTAGATACAAAGGTGGTTGTGTAAGTTGGGTAAATTTGACAGTTTAAATATAGGCACCAATACAATATTTGAAATGAGTTGTCTGGTCATTAGCCTTGAAAAAGGGTTTATTTTTTAAAGTTAAAACAGTAAATTTTTTGCCTCATTCCTTAATCTCTTGCTAACCTTTATTATAGTTTAATGGGCCACTGTGATTAGGCAGCTGGGCTTTGCCAACGTGGTCACTCCATAGGAAAAATGCTCCATGGAGACAGGACTCATGCCCGACCTGTGTGGCCGCTGTTGACCTGCTTTGACACACTACAGGTAGTTCTTTCCCTCCTCTGGTTGACGAGAAAGGACCCATCCTTCTGAGGGCCAGTGGGATGACAACCTTTCTCCTCTTCCCCAAAGCCTGCCTGCCTAAATGGTGGATAAATAGCCATCCTCCTTTCATCAAGATCCTCCCCCTTTCTTTCTTATTGGGCCTTGAGAGTAGACAAGCTTTGTCCATATTTTCTCTCCATATGTTCACTCATTTGGAAAAAGAAAGAAACAGAAAGACAGAGAAAGAGAGAGAAAAAAAAATATATATATATGTATATGTGTGTGTATATATATAAAATATATATGTATATATAAAACATATATAGAAAAATATGTATATGTATATATAAATATATCTATGTATTTATATTTTTATATATATAATAGATTAAGAGAAAGAGAGATAATCTATTATATTTCTATTCCCACTCTGGAACTGAAAAATAGATTTTAATCAGACTCGTAGAAAGAGTAAATAAGGCAAAGACATTCACTTTCCTCACAGAGTTATATTAACACTACAGTATCTCCAGTATTAATTCTGCAGAAACTCTAGAACACAGCTCTAAGGTCATTTCAGTTGATCCTGGAACAACACAGCAATTAGGAGTACTGACCTCTCGTGCAGTTGAAAGTCTGCGTGTAACTTTTGACTCCCCATAAATACTTATTGGGGAGTCAATACTAATACTTATCTACTAATAGCCTATTGTTGACCAGAAGCCTCACCCATAACATAAATGGTCAACTAACACATATTTTGTAGGCTATATGTGTTATATACTGTATTCTTATAATAAAGTGTGAGACTGGGTAATTTATAAAGAAAAAAGGTTTAATTGACTCACAGTTCCACATGGCTAAGGTATGCCTCAGGAAACTTAACAATCATGGTAGAAGGCAAAGCAGGCACATCTTACATAGTAGCAGGAGAGAGAGAGAGAGAGAGAGAGGGAGAGAGAGGGAGAGGGGGAGCAGGGGAGGGAGGGAAAGAGAGAGAGAGAGAGAACAGAAAAGAGCCCCTTATAAAACCATCAGATAGTGTGAAAATTCACTATTTCAAGAACAGCGTGGGGGAAACTGTCTCCGTGATCAAGTTACCTCCCACCAGGTCCCTCCCTTGATATGTAGGGATTACAACTGAGATGACAATTTGAGAAGAGATTTGAGCAGGGACTCAGAAAAACCTTATCAGAGAGAGATTCTTCTTCTTGAGTTCATGGGCCCCATTTGAAACCACTCTTTATCAACAGGGCTTCAGCTGGCAGATGATTTCCCCTTGGCTCTGTGGCCAAGCTCCTCATAGTTAACCGGTAGCACCTGATGGCCACTTGCCACTCAGTTACTTTATCAAAGTCCCAGGAGTATAGCTGCCTCTTGAGTACATCCTGGTTTTATTTCATTCCCTCTTTTGTCCCCATTTTTCTCTGCATTACTTGTGATTCTCTATGCATTTTACAGATGTGTGTGTAACATTCCTTACTGCATATTTTCCTAGTAGGTAGGCATTTAGATGTTTCTTTCCTTTTTTTTTTTTTTTTTTAATTGTTTGTTGAGATAAGGTCTCACTCTGTCACCCAGGCTGGAGTGCAGTGGTGCAGTCTTGGCTCACTGAAGCCTTGACTGCCTGGGCTTAAGCAATCCTCCTGCCTCAGCCTCCCAAGTAACTGAGACTACAGACACATACCGCATGGCCAGCTAATTTTCATATTTGCTTTTTTTTAGAAAAGCATCTTGCTATGTTGCCCAGGCTGGTCCCAAACTCCTTGCTTCAAGTGACCCTCCTGCTTCGGCCTCCCAAAGTGCTGAGATTACACGTATGAGTCACCATCTCTGGCCTATGATTGTTTCTTAAACTGACACTTTTTTTTCTAATTATTTAAGAGGACTCTTTTAAATAGAAGAAAAGATCACATTAATAATGTTAACACTAGTTAGTTCTGAAAAAAATACAGACTAAGTTCTCTTCAATTCTTTAAACGTGAACTTCATTCTCCTTTAACCCTCCATTCCAAGGCATGTGCCAGAATGATAGGCATTACCCGCTGAGCACAGTGGCTCACGCCTGTAATCCCAGCACTTTGGGAGGCCAAGGCGTGTTGATCACTTGAGGTCAGTAGCTCAAGACCAGCCTGGCCAACATAGTGATGAAACCCCATCTCTACTAAAAATTCAAAAATTAACCAGTCATTGTGGTGCACGCCTGTAATCGCTGCTACTCAGGAGGCTGAAGCAGGAGAATCGCTTGAACCCAGGAGACAGAGTTTGCAGCGAGCTGTGAGTGCACTACTGCATTCCAGCCTGGGTGACAAAATGAGTGAGACTCTGTCAGAAAGAGAGAAAGAAAGAAAGAAAGAGAGAGAGAGAGAGAGAGGGAGGGAGGAAGGGAGGGAGGGAAAGGGAAAGAAAGGGAAAGGAAAGGAAAGGAGAAAGGAAGGAAAGAGAAAGAAAGAAAGAAAGAAAGAAAGAAAGAAAGAAAGAAAGAAAGAAAGAAAGAAAGAAAGAAAGAAAGAAAGAAAGAAAGAAAGAAAGAAAGAAAAGAAAGAAAGAAGGGAGGAAGGGAGGAAGAAAGAGAAAGAAAGAGAAAGAGAGAGAGAGAAGGAAAGAAAGAAAGAAGGAAAGAATGAAGGAAAGAAGGAAGGAAAGAAGGAAGGAAGGAAGGAAGGAAGGAAGGAAGGAAGGAAGGAAGGGAGGGAGGGAGGGAGGGAGGGAGGGAGGGAGGGAAAGGGAAAGAAAGGGAAAGGAAAGGAGAAAGGAAGGAAGGAAGGAAGGAAGGAAGGAAAGAAAGAAAGAAAGAAAGAAAGAAAGAAAGAAAGAAAGAAAGAAAGAAAGAAAGAAAGAAAGAAAGAAAGAAAGAAAGAAAGGAGGAAGGGAGGGAGGAAGAAAGAGAGAGAGAGAGAAGGAAAGAAAGAAAGAAGGAAAGAAGGAAGGAAAGAAGGAAGGAAGGAAAGAAGGAAGGAAGGAAGGAAAGGAAGGAAGGAAGGAAAGGAAGGAAGGAGAAAGGCATTACCATAAAAGAGCAGGAATGCTAGATTTTATTTTATACATAATTAACTTTAAATTCACAAAATGATCACAGATGCCTTTAAAATGGAAAAAAATAAAATGACTGAAATATTTGTTGACATTTATTTGGTGAGAAAAGAAAAGCTCTGGAACACACGTATGTTAATATTGGTGATCATCAGAGCCAGCTTCACAAGCGTGTGACCTGTGCACTCACACGGGACCCCACACTCAGAGCACTTGATTTAATGCTCTGTCATCACCATCTTGAATTTTTTTATTATTATTTTAAGTTCACATTGCCTTGCAGGATGTTCAGGCTTGTTACATATGGTAAATGTATGCTGCACCTATCAACCCATCACCTAGGTATTAAACCCCACATGCATTAGCTGATGCTCTCTCTCCCTCTGCAACCACCCACCAACAGGCCCTAGTGTATGTTTTTTCCCCTCCCTGTGTCCATGTGTTCTCATTGTTCACTCCCACTTATAAGTGAAAATATGTGGTATTTGGTTTTCTGTTCCTGCTTTAATTTGCTGAGAATAATGGCTTCCAGCTCCATCCATGTCCCTGCAAAGGACGTGATCTTGTTCCTTTTTAAGGTGGCATAGTATTCCATGGTGTATATGTACAACATTTTCTTTATCCAGTCTATCATTGATGGACATTTAGATTGATTCCATGTCTTTGCTATTGTGAATAGTGCTGCAGTGAACACACATGTGCATGTGTCTTTATCATAGAATAATTAATATTCCTCTGCGTATATACCCAGTAATGGGATTGCTAGGTCAAATGGTATTTCTGGTTCTAGGTCTTTGAGGAATTGCCATACTGTCTTCCACAATGGTTGCACTAATTTACATTCCCATCAACAGTGCAAAAGCGTTCTTATTTCTCTACAGCCTCTCCAGCATCTATTGTTTCTTGACTTTTTAATAATTGCCATTCTGAATGGTGTGAGATGGTATCTCATTGTATCACCTTGAAATTCTTAATAAGTTTTTAACAAGGTGCATTTTTATTTTGCAATGGGCCCTACAAATTACATAGCCAGCCCTGGTGACAATTCTCCTTGTGTCCAACAAATAGGGTAACAATATGTCCCAGTTTGCTCTGGACTATCATGGCTTATGCCTGTTGTCTGTGTTAGTTATTTCATGGCGTTCTTGTCATAATATTTCACTCCTAGAAGTTTAAAATGTATGTTACCTACTAAAATTAATTACTCAAAAACTGAAAATCAGTTGTGATCAGAGGTTCATGGGTATACATTAGTACTACAAAAAAGTTGACCAATTGTTCAGTTTCACATATAACCTTACTAATTTAATTTTTCATCAAGAATGTTTGTAGAACATCTTTGCCATATAATACCATGTATGATGTACCAGGATCATACCTTTAGAATTTGAAGTTTCCATATTCATTTCATTCTGATATTTTTGGATGATCATATAAATACAGTGTGAATCAAATGCACATAAACACAATAGTCTGATGAAAACTCACACAAGGTAGAGTAAAGCACTGAATTGTGTTAGGACTGGTGGTTCAGACGGAGTTTATAATTGAGAAAGATCTTGTAAATATATTTCTATCCTTGTAAAAAATCTGTGTGCTTGTTGGAAGTTTGCTTTGGTCCCTTGAATATAGACCCGTTCTTGTGCTAAATTCTTCAGATGTAGAACTAGCAGGACATTGGGGGAGAGGGGGACAAAAGGGGAAAGGAATTAAAGCTTGTTCATAGCAAACCAAAGAGAATACAATAAATTATGTCTTTTTACTCAGTACTGAAGGAACTTTATTTTTCTGTTTCTTTGCTTCCCCTTATTTCTTCCCATCATATTCAAGAACTAACCCAAAATCATAATCTCCTATCATTGAATCTTATCTTTCCTCCCCCTTCCCGCTTACATTACCTCCATTGGGAATAAAGTACTTTTTGAGTGAATAGAGAGATAGTTGGTAGAAATCATCAAGAATTTTGGAAACAAATCTCATTTTTTAAGAAACTATATACTTTAATATTCATTTTATTATTTTCAATGGACTATATTTCACAATTTATGATGCAAAGCATTGTCTTCTCAAACTGGCATAAAATATATATGGTATGTGTTATAAAAGTGAGACAGATTTCTGCTGATTCAAGAATGGTAAATTTTCAGGGTGTGTTCACTTTTAGTTTTGTTCAGTATAATTTGTTTGGCTAAGAACCCTCTTGAGTATATGCATGCTATTTATTCCAGAAAAACATTTGGATCGATAACAAACAATAAAGCAAGATTCATATATATTTTATCCTTCAGACTCAGTTCCACGATGTAAGATGAAATGAATACTTTCATACATTCCTGGGAAGGATAAAGAAAACAATATCAAAATGCTAAAACATTAAAGTGCCTATCTCTTTGACTCAGTTGTTCCCCAGATTTCACATGTCATCCAAGATGTGGGGAAATATGATGCACAAAAATATTCATCACAGCAGTATTTTTATTCATGGATAATTAGAAAGCACAAATATGTTTCACACTAGGGAAATGGTCAAGTACATTATAATATATAGCATGTGTATAATACCATATATACATTTTTCTGTCCTCTTTTTTCCAGATAACATTATAACACAACCATTTTCCAACATTATTCAAAGGTCATAAAATGCTTCTCAGTGACTGAATTGTATTTTCCTGATTGACTGCATCATGAATGTATATAATTGTAATAGTTGGAAATAAAATCTTTAAAAAGATGAAATGTCCTATAAATGACTTCATCTTCAAATAAGAATCTAGTCTTGCTGTAATATGTAAGAATGAGGAACATTTCATTCTTCCATAGTTACTCAAAGATGTTTTAGTTCCAACATTAGAAGCAATTCAAATATTTTTAGAAATATCAGGAGGAGTAAATTGTTTCATTCTTTGCTATGTGACAGAATGTTACAGAACTAATTCTCTGACTAACGTGGTTTCTAGTTGACTGAATCTGAGTGATAATTTTCTGTATATATGAGGTTTTTCACATACCCTATATCACCTCTGAGAGCCTTATCAAAAATGGGGTGAGGCAACCCAATTGATTACCAGCAGAGAATGAGGTCCTTGAGATGCTTTTATCCTCTTCTGTTTTCTTTAAGGCTTTACCTACATCTAGCTAAATGTTCACCTGAAAATATAGTACTCAAATGTGAGGAAAGAAAGAAACCTAAGGAGTAAATTCTGACCTGCACATATTTCCACTGAAGGAAAGCTGTGAACCCCATCCCACGGTCCTCACTCTAGCAAAGCGCATATGAACTTCAGTGGGAATTCCGCCAAGAGCAAGATGGTGAGGCAGAGCTCGGCAGTGTCAAGTCGGATTAGTTCTGTCTGCCTTTGCCTAGCTGGGTGTTACATAGGATGGTATGCTTTTATTATGTTTAACCACTTGTGGTTCAATATATTTTTATCTTCGTGGACGGCTAGATATGCAAAATGTGGTGCAATTGCCTTTTATGGAGGTGATAAATTTAATTTATAGCATATACATAATATGCGTGTTTGTAGAAAACATATTGATCAAACCAGCTTCTTTTACTATACTTAATATGCAGAGAGATTGCAACATTTCACGGCATTAACATATGTTGTCTCAGCCAAACAAAATGAAAGAAAAAAACTAATAATATTCCATTTTTAAATATTCCTTAAAATATCTTCAGTAATTTGTGACAATATTCCCACAGAGGAGTCTATGCCCACAGAATATATTCTTCAAGCTCCCGGAACAAGTAACCTGTCATATCAATGAAGAGAAGCAAATTGTTGGGCAATTTGTTTTACTGAACAATTTAGTTTATTCTATCAAAAGTCTTCACCCTGGGAGTTCCAGGTTGTTATAAGTCAGGTTCCTTAGAAGCAGTCCTAAGACAAAGATTTGCATGCAGGTGGTTCATTGTGGAATATCCTCCTCTGAGATACCTGTCAGGGAGTGAAGGAAGTAGCGGAAGATTGGAACTGTGGTTGAATTGCAACAGAAGCCTCAGGCACTCCTGCTGTGTCTCTGAATCTGCGATGGCCCTTCATCAATGCCCAAATTGAGTTAAGACAGCCAGGGTTTTGTACTTCTACATGGAAAAGTCATCGGAAGGGAACTGTCACCAAGGAGAGGGTGTTACCTGGGGCGAAGGGGTTGCCTTCACAGAGCATGAGCTCTGGATTGAACTGAGCTGTGAGCCATCAGCAGGTAACACTCCTGGTAGCTGCGGAATGGGTGTCTTGATCCTGAAGAGGGATTTGGGCAGCACACCACAGCATCTGCTACAGTCACCTCTATCACAACTCAGGTTCACTTGCTTCAAATCATAAGTTTACCACACCTAGGCATAGAACCCTAGATGTCTGCTATTTTCCCATCATGGGGAATACGAAGTGGCCAGGTGGCAACCGTAGCTTAAACTTAATGGGATGCTTGCCATATACCCTGGAAACAGTGTTTCCCCTCTGTGAACCAGGACCCCAAAACTTGCAAAGTTTTGGAGGGACAGAAAGTGCAAATTCCAAAGTGAGTCGCTGGGACTGATGGTGGGAAAAAAAAAAGTTCACTCCTGTCTTTGGTTTTTTAGACTAATGTAGTCTACCTTTTGGGTACATAGCATCATAAAATGGCCTTCAAACAACTATTTCATTGCTTTATCAGGCCAGCATCTTCTAGATGGTATGGTACGTGACAGGATCAGTGAATCCTAAGGTTATGTGTCCACTGCACATAAATCATAGTCTAATGCAATGTGATATGAGAGCCTGTGTCAGCGTGTTAAATATTCTGTAGGCCTTCAGATAGTGGTGCTGGTTGTAAATGAATCTTTCACCAGCAAAGCCACTGATGAGACCACAGTCCTGGTCAACATTTGCAGGTCAGGCTGATGAGACATTGACTCAGAAAACCCATTTAATCTGTACCCGGACTCCTGACCAATAGAAATGATGAGATAATGTGTGGTATTTTAAGATGCTAAATTTACAGTAATTTGCGATGCAGTGCTGAGAATTCATACAGGCCCTGTGGACAATAAGGCATATACAAATATGAGATATTGTTTATTATACTGAAATTGTTGCATTTCTTTTTTTTTTTTTTTGAGACAGAGTCTCACTCTTACCCAGGCTACAGTTCAGTGGCATGATCTCTGCTCACTGCAACCTTCTTCTCCCAGGTTCAAGTGATTCTCCTGCCTCAGTCTCCTGAGTAGCTGGGACTACAGACATGCACAACCATGCCTGGCGATGGGATTTCACCATGTTGGCCAGGCTAATCTGAAACTCCTGACCTCAGGTAATCTGCCTGTCTTGGCGTCCCAAAGTGCCAGAATTACAGGCGTGAGCCACAGTGCCCGGCCTGAATTGTTGCATTTCTAAGGTAGAGGGAGTGCATTGTGATCAACTTGCTGAAAAATGACTGATTTGTCTCCTCAGGAAATGGTGCTATATTGAGGATTTAACATCCATCTCTGTTGCTTGCAGATTTGACATTTGGCAATAATAGTTGCTATTATTTATCAACCCTGGTAAGTGGGATCCCATGCTGCTGGCACCATGCATAACTGCCATTCCTGCCTCCATGGTTATTCTGTTCATGTGCCCATTGTGCCGATATTTGAGTGACCAATGGCAGAGACTTGGCTCGTGTCCACTGGCTTGTTATTCCATCTGTTTGGCTGTTTAGTACATTTTCCATGGTGGATGTCCCCAGTGAGTGTCAATTTGTGATATAATGGCCTTCACACTCCATGACCATACTCACATTTCCATAACCCTCACCAAAGCTTATTGATGCCAACCTTAAAATCTTTCTCCTTCCAGGACCTTGACAAACAGTCTAGCTTTTTGCCACTATAAGGCCATATATATTCTAACACTGGGACTCTTTTCTTTCCACACAAAGTGAATGACCCTTCACTACATCATCTAAAACTCTGTTCATTGGGGGGACTTCCCCTTTCCACTGGTTTTCAGGATGAGATTGATAAGCTAGTCAAAAGGGTCACCCCCCCCCCCCTCCATAGGCAAAGGCATGAGGCATAAGCTAAGAGAGAGGCACTAATATAACAGTGGTAGATTCACAGGAATATGGCCCACCTCCTCAAGGAGCTTGATTGTGCCCTTTGGCTCTGCCAGTTCCTAACCAACCACAAATGCAGTACTTCCATCTTCTTCTTTTATTATTTTGTGTGTGTGTGTGTGAGACAGGGTCTTGCTCTGTCACCCAGGCTGGAGTGCAGTGGCTCGATCTGGGCTCACTGCAACCTCCACCTCCTGGGTAGCTCCTGCCTCAGCCTCCCGAGTAGTTGGGACTACAGGTTCAAACCACCACACCCGGCTAATTTTGTATTTTTAGTAGAGATAGGGGTTCACCATGTTGGCCAGGCTGGTCTTGAACTCCTGCCCTCAAGTGATCCACCCACCTCAGCCTCCCAAAGTGCTGGGCTTGCAGGCATGAGCCACTGCACCTGGCCTACTTCCAGCTTAGATGGCTTCTGGGACCACTTGACCATATGACTTGACAGGCCATAGAGTTCTCAGATCATAATGGGCACTTCTGGCCACTTGGTCATGTGGTATCCAATAGTCAGTATCAGGTCCAGGTGAAAGCCAGGAACAATTTTTCAAACGGTGTGTAATTTTCTCCTGCAGATCACATGGCCTTGCTTCAGAACTCATGGGTCCAATGTTGTGATTCTCCTATTGTAGTCTGCTATAAACCCCACACAGCATCTTTTCCCAGCACCGATCATTCTAATACCAGAAAGTCTGCCAGGTCATATGGCCCAAGCTAAAGGGCTAGTTGCACTTCAGCCTGGACCTGCTATAGAATTATTTTCTGCTCAGGACCCTACTCAGATCTGGACACCTTCTGTGTAACTTGGTAAATAGGCTACAGCAATATTCACAAGTCTGGAATATGCTACCTCTAGAACCCGAAGAGGCCTACCACACATTGTGAGATATGTAAGATGTAATAATTTTCCATTCTCTTTGGAGGGAATGTCTTGACATCCCCCGGACTACTGGACCCCTAAAATCTTTCCTGGTGTGGTAGACCCCTGAGTCTTCACAGAGTGTTTGCCTCCCACCTTCTGGAATGCATGTGTCTTGCCAAGGTTTACAGCACACCTGCCAGTTCTTGTTTATCCAGCTTGATTAACACAATGTCGTCAATACAGCAAACCAATGAGATGCACGCTCTGCATCATATCCAGACAGTCCAAGTTCCTTTGGACTGTATTATGACAGAGGATAGGAAAGTTAACGTGGCTTTAGGGAAGGACTGTAAATATATATTGTCCATTCCACATGAATGCAAACTGCTTCTATTCTATTGTCTTAATAGAGATAGAGATAGAAAAACACATTAACCAGATCAATCACTGAATACCATGTACTTGAAGCCATGTGAATCTGATCTAGCAAAGATACCACATTTGGTACAGCATTGCAATTGCTTCATTTGGTCGAGTTTCAATGTCATCTTCCAGGATCAACGGGTGTTTGCAAGGGCCAGAATCCTGAATTAAATAAAGATATAACTGGGACCACCAGGTCTGGGTCCTTTAGATCTTTAAGAGTGGCGTTTATTTTTGTCATTTGCCCCGGTATATAATGTTGTTTCCTTTTTGCTATTGTCTGTGATGAAACGCAATTTAGAGTCTTCCGCTTGGCTTTTCTACTATGATGGTTCTAACCCTGTAGACAAAAGAACAAATGTGGTAGTTCTTCCAAGTACCAAGAAATATCCATTCCAAGTATACACTCTAGAACTGGGGAAATAATCCCTGAGTTGTTTCATGGCTCCAGTGGATGTATTCTGAGCTGCTGCTTAAGCCAGAACTGTATTTCAAGGCCCTAAAGACCCTCATGCTAAGGAGGTTATAACGATGGTTTGGGTCTCTAGATCAAGAGCCTTTAAAATACCTGGTCATCCCCTCCCGGTAAACAGTTACCCAAGTGAATGTACAGGGGTCCCTTTGGGAAAGGACTAAGAGGATCATTACTGAATGTACTTTTTCTGATGATGCAGGGTCCTCCCTCAGGAATTCTGGGTCTGAAAACTGGCTCAGATCTAGAAACTGGGCAAGGGATCAAGAATTTTCACTGGAGCAGTTGCTCTCAGCATTGTGATTGTCCATCCCTGAATTTCTTTGTTTTATAAATTGAGCATGCCTTTGTCAGCTTCTCACCTATCTCGCCCCTGGTGACCTAGGTTCCATTCATTGTCTCCATAGCTCTCTGCAGATAAGGACTCTCTGGCTGCTACACCAACCTTGTCACTCATTATGAAAATTGTGCATTCCTTGCTGCTATAGATGAAGTGCTACCACCTGGCTTCTCTTACTTCTGTGTCTTATCATTCCTATTACTACTGAGAAAGCTATTTCTGTAACAGCACCTTCTACCATGAGCTCTGGCCTTCAGTGAGCAGCCATTGAGCATTTCTGTGATACTCATGTCCCTCTCCCCAGCTCAATCCTTATTATTTGGGTAAACAGAGTTTTCTCTAAGCCTGTCCATGGAACACATTCAAGGTGTTTAGTTTAGTTTTCTAGTCTACTACATTCACTATAGTATTCCTGTTTTATTGGTTCTTTCTTCTACCATCTGCTATGGCAGTTTCTACTTTGCTTGGTATGAGCCATCACTTTCTGTAAGCTTCAAAGTGCCATTAAGTAGCATGTTAGTCCTTCTATCGGGGTCTTTGACAGAGTATTATATCCTCATTCCAGAAAAATGTTCTCATATCAATAAATTCACTCCTTTTTATGTTCCTTATATTCTGCCCCCTAATTCAACACCTTCAGGTTCCAGTTTCCATATGTACTCTTCTGGACCTCCCAGGTACATACTGCCTAAGTCTTGCAGCTCCTCAGACCTGACGCTTAACCAGCTAGAATATGCTGTGACATAATTCTAGTTATTGGTCTGGTAACCAGGAAGAGAAGTAGGAATCGATTCTGAGGGAATGGGCACATCTGGTCTTGCTTGTCAGAGGCCTCTGTATAGCTTCGAGTAAGGGAGGAGCATTAGCCTTTAAGAGGGAAGAGTGAGCCACTTCTGCAGACTTGGAGACCTCAGGAAAATCTGGTAATTTGAAACTTTAAAGAATACTGACCCAGGGTCACAATCAGGGCCCGCATTTTTGCAGAGACAACTTGAAGGTTAAAAGATCAGCCTTCTTTGGAGATAAACTGCTCATATTATTAAGTCCTAAGTGAGATCCTCAGCTTTTTCACTCTCCGGCTGCATGACATAGGAGTCTCTTTATATGCTGCTAGTGAGGCCCTCTGGCTTTTATACATCACCTTAATTTGGTGATTAATCTCCCTTGGCCTTTCATGTCTTCTCCAATGCATGGAGAACTTGCAACAATAGCTATCCAGAAGGCCAGGCATGGTGGCTCACACCTATAATCCCAGCACTTTGGGAAGCCAAAATGGGAGGATCACTGGAGCCCAGGAGATCAAGACTAGCCTGGGCAACATAGGGAGACCCCATCTCTTAAAAAGATAGCTATCCAGTGCTATACTCCTGTAATTACTGTCTATGCCTAAAGTCTAAAACACCTGAGATACTGCATCTTGTGATACATTTCTTTCTGCTCATATCCCATCAAAATTCAACATCAGTGAAAGTTTTCACAGTTGCATCACTACCCTACCACAGGTAATGGAGTTCTAATTACCAACCAGCCAGCAAATAATTCAACTTCAAAATCCCTTTTTAGTCTGCCTCTAAGACCAGCCTCATTATCAAGTGTCATAGGTTGAGTTTTCTATAAAACCAACACTGAAGCAGAGATTTGCTCTCAGATATGACATGTGTAGGCGAGCAGAAGAATGGGGACTTGTCAGAGAGAGATGCTGAAGTGTAAGGTAGTCAAAACAGAGGCTTCCACCAATCTCATGTGGAGCTCTGAAGCTGGGATAGCCCACCACCCGTATCTCAAATTGAGGCATGGATTCATTACTGGATGCAGGCTGGTCCTGGGGAAGGGATGTAACTTGGGGTAAGAAGCTGCCTTTGGCAAAGGGGAATTCCTAGGATAATTCAATGGCAAGAAACACTGTGGTCCCTGGGGAAATGAGTGCTTCCATCCCAGTGGGAATCTGGGTAGCATACCCCTGAATTCACTACACATGTCCACACAAGGAAAAGGGGGCAAAGGAATATCAGCCAACTTGACTCTTCTAATGATGGAGAATATAAGCCCAGGTAAATACAAGCAACAAATAATTCCAAACCCTGCTTGCCTTCAACTTCAGAAAACAATGCAAGACCCATCGTCAAAGACAGAGAACACTCATCCAAACTCATTCTTGCCCATCCATGGTGCACCATCCTGTCCTTTTTAGTCATCCCTGCTGGGGAAAAGAATCCGGAGGACTGTAATCCCAGGCAAGTGGCCACGCAAATGGCTTTTCACTTACACAGCTATTTTGCAAACATCCACGTATCCATTTTGTGAACCTTCATTCATGCTATAAACCTTTCCTCAGCACTGCAAGCACTATTTTAAAAACAAAACTTATTTAAAATAGACCATGAAGCCCTAAAATATAAGGGGGATATGTGAAGACACAACACAGTGCATACTCTATATGAAATACACAGTCATAGTCCTCCGTAATAAACTCTTACTAATCAGTTCTGAGCTTTATAAAACAATAGGAGTGAAATAACAATGCTGTCATTTGTATATATTCTCCCTCAGTTCTCTCATGGAAAGCTTTGTTTCTATGCCAAGTCATTCCTGACAATGTTAATGATTCACCATAAAGCAGTTTCTGGGCTATGATTTGTGACATTCAGACTGGTTAGATGGGAGGGCTCGGCAGGTTTCTGGGGAGTGTTTTGGATGCAGAAATGCCTTGAAGATAGCACTTTATTATATTTAGGACAAGTATGACATCCCACTTCAAGGAAGAGGCCCCTATACATATTGAGAAGGGATTTCTATGGTTTAAGTGGGGAGGAGAAGCTTGGTTTAAAAGAATGCCTCTGTGTGTTTTTTGAGGCGACATAAAGATAGGAAGCAGAGAAATGGAGGCAGGAGGCAGAAGGATTATGGATAATGGAAGAATTTTGCCTGAGGGTGTATGCCTGCTTTGCCTATTCCTGTATAACTAGAATATTTATAATTCAAATACTTATCTTTAATAATTAAAAACCAAGGAATATTAAAGACAAAAGGTAGAGAATATTATGTACACATGTGTAGGCATCATGCATTAAATCCCCACCCTTGCAAAATACAGCAAGAGGTAGCTTTAAAAGGAGGTTAAAAAGTGAATATTTTAAAATGTCTTGAAAATGGAATTTCTAATTCACTCCAGTTCTGCCAGCAGTGATACCCTTACTTCTGATTTCTACACACACCATCAGTCATGGGGATAGGTACTAAAAATATCCAGCCTGGTGGTTTGACATCAGCACATCAACAATTAAAAAGTGGATACAAATATTTCAGATTTCTAAACCATAAGGCTTTCCTCCAGATTTATGAAAACATTGGCTATGCACAGGAAAAGGAAAAGTCATTTCCAATTGTTTCACAGAATGCTTAGTTGCACAGTCTATGTAAACTGCTAGTTACAATAGAATGTAATATTCTACCACCGCCAGGAACTCGCTCTGATCTTCTGCCTCTTCTCAGACAGTAAAGAAACAAAGAAAAACAGTCATTGCCGTGGATCGAAAGAATGTTTGAAAAGCGAAAGAGACCTCAACTGTGCCCCCTGGTATTATAAAGCTGTCAATTATAACCATGATTACAGTGAAAATACTGAAATAAAAAAATTATTCATGGGGGGAATTCATTTAAAAAGAAAAAAGAGAGAAAAAATGACCCCCAAAACCATAGTGTTTTATTTCAACCTAACAATTTTAAAGGTAACAAAAAATAATACAAACTAACAGAACAAAGTTGTTTATAATACAGCAGCAGAAAAGCAGAATGCTTAGCAGCCAAAATGTGAACAAATTAAGATGCCAGGTGAAATGGTCAGGTGTTGTTTTTGAAGTATGTGGCCCCCATGGCAGCAAGTTTATGCATGATAGTTTCAACTCATGACTAAAACCAGAGGTGTCAATATTTACACCTTTGCTAATTATGGCCAGAAAGAGATTAACGAAGAATTAAATGTTCCTGCCTTTTTACCTCCCCATCACACCAAGTAATTCCTAGTAGAACATTAACTCGAGCTGACAATAATATCCTGTGGGTGGAGAAGTAAAAAGGGGGATCCACATATCTTTCTGTTCTTTGCTTATGCATTTAAAAAAATTGTGATAAGCAATGATGAGGCATTAATTGTGGCCAACCATAAAATGAAAAGTCATACTTAAGATTCATTTTGTGAACTGGAATAAATTCATTTCTTGAACTGGGATTTGGACTTCACTGCTACAATACTTGAGACACTAATTACCTTAAATGGAGTGTCTTTTGTCTGCTCGAGGTGCTGCTGCTTTTGTGCTATGAAAAATGACAAAGTACCATGAACCAATAGCATCCTCATCAAATCCTATATTTTCCAAAGGTACGGTGTATGGGGTCCCAGCTAGGGTTAACAGATCAGAAGAAAACAATGATTTGCTAAATATTAAATTGGATGATCATAATAAAAATCTCCCTCTTCAAATAAAGTTTGTAAATCAAAAGAAATTCTAATTTAACAAGAATATTGTACACTGCCTGCCTGAAGATGGGACATTCGAATGTACAAACTTCTCCAGATTTATGCTACCCACATATCTGCAAGATTCGGAAACTCGGCAGTTATCAGCATCATCTAATACTTTTCTTGTGTTCAATAATGAGGGGTAGGCTCACAGAGAGGGGTCCTTATCTTCTGCTACTCTTGCTGTTTGTCTTACATCCTTCTTAGCTTTCCACAAAGTGCAATCATAATTAAATTCTAAAGCAAAGGATGAAGTCAACCGAATCATCATCCAACTAACTGCAAATGATGGTGGTGAGAATGACAATGTTACCACGCTTTTCTTTAATTCTGGCTCGACAGCATTTAACTCTGACCTCCTGCAGTTGTCAGTGCCATGGGCTGCTTAAACGCTATGCAAAAGCATTTATGTTTTATTTGTTCTAAATTTACTGGCTATTAATTTCACAGTGTGACCTCCTATTCTCCTATTAGTTGGCAGATTTCACTATAGCCTTCAAAAAGCTAAAGATTTCCATCAAGCTACTTTCTATTTATCTGGTCTGTCTGGCCACCTTTTATAATATGTAAAATTTTCTCTTTCTTTAACCATCCTTGTGACTCTTTTGTGAGATTCATGTTACATATGTCTTCACAATGCTTAGAAATTTATTTCATTCTTTTAATTTAATAGCGGCTTGCATTCCTTAATCATTTTCTGATTTTCTCAAAATTCCAAGAGAAATTGCTTATTTGTTGTGGAGTTTGTATAGTGAATAGCTTTTATGTTGTTAATTTAAAGCTTTTCCTTGGTATTTTCCTCATTCACACATGAGAAATTGTGGGGGATAGAGAATGACCTCGATTACACTCAAAATAGAAAAGCAGTGATAGCGTCAATTCGCACAGCCTAGGGGTCATTGTAATTTCCTCTGGATTTTTCCTGGAGTTATGAACCTCCCACTTTTGGCCTAGATCGTAGAACTTAGAAGGAAAAGCAGTTCATTTATTGCTGCTCCAATTGATCCCAGAACTTGGGGGGATTTTGGCTATTGGTTGGGAAAATGAATATCTCAACTCAAAGCCTTGCCAGTTTTCCATATATGAATGTAGGAATCTATAAACTGGACTTGCTTTGAGAAATTCCAGGCTCTAGAGCTTTTGTGGCACTCTGGGATCTTTTCGAGCAGCTGCTCCCATCCATCCTTCAAAAATGGTCCAGGGAGGAGCACTAAGGTGGCACCCTCAGTACTGTCAGCCCAATCCTAAAGAACACACAATTCTAAGTGGCTTTCTAAAAGCTCAGCTCCATCGTACTTACCTCCATGCACTCCATCTATAGAAGCTATAAGGGATTTGTAAGCGAGCTATTGAATGGGAATGATAAAAACTGGAAACCAGGTTGCAGAAAAGAATGAGTAACAGTAGTTCCAGATCAGACAGTCAAATGTTTAATTTTTTTTTTTTATTTTTTAAAATTTCAACTTTTACTTTAGATTCAGGGAGTATGCAGGCAGGTTTGTCACACAGGTATATTGCATGACGCTGAGGTTTGAGGTACAAATGGTCTCATCACCCAGGTAGTGAGCATAGTACCAACCAAGTAGTTTTTCTTCCTCCTCTCTCTAGTAGTCTTCAGTGTCTATTATTTTCATCTTTATGTCCATGTGTACTCAATGCTTAGCCCCCATTTATAAGTGAGAACATGTGGTATTTCGTTTCTGTTCCTGTATTAACTCACTTAGGATAATGGCCTCTGGCTGCATCCATGTTGCTGCAAAGGACATGGTTTCATGTGTTGTATGATGCATAGTATTCCCTGGTGTATATATTCCTCATTTTCTTTATCAAATCTGCCAGTGATGGGCACCTAGGTTAAGTCCATGTCTTTGCTGTGGTGAATAGTGTTACGATTAACATACAAGTGCATGTAATAGAAGGCTCGAGCCTCCACTTCTTGTGAGGGAAATGGAAAGCTTTCATTGGCTGGAATACTGTGGGAACTGAAACAGAGGAGAAAGGAAGATTGACAGCACTAGAGAACCAGAGAATAACTGACGAAGTGAGTTCACAGTATACGAGTATACCCAAGACTTCTTTTCTTTTTTTTTTTTTTTTTGAGACGGAGTCTCGCCTGTTCCCTGGCTGAGGTAGTGGCGCGATCTCGGCTCACTGCAAGCTCCTCACTGGTTCCTGCCATTCTCCTGCCTCTAGCCCCAAGAAGGCTGGGACTACAGCTCGCCCACTCGCTAATTTTTTTGTATTTTTAGTAGAGACGGGGTTTCACCAGACTTCTTTCTTGAAGAGCCTGTCTTTCCTCTAATAACTCCTCTCTAGGAGTTCTTGGAAATCTGCATGCTCAAACCTAACATATAACATTGATAACGACGAGTTTTGTGTTAAAATATTCCCTTAAGATAACTGATATTCTCATTTTACAAATGAAAAACACAGGCACATGCCACATGTTCCATGTATTAATACATATATGTCAGTAATATTGCAGGAAGCAGGTGAAATAGCATAAAGTATCAGAGCCCCTACAATGCATATTCCTCCAAGAGTGGATCAGTAAAGTCATCTTCCTATAAAAGGATTGTACATATAGGGTTTTGATTTCCCAGACTTATTTATATCTGTTATTGCATGTTATTCTCACTGTGTCATAGAGTTGGGATACATTTTACCCCAGTTTCTACAAAGTTGAGTGGGAGGAAGAGTGGTCTGGAGATGACTATGGCAACAAAACCTTTAAGTGACATACCAAAGGCAGTAAAAGTGACAGCAAGTTCTCCAAAATAGGATGCCAAATCCGCCCTCTACTTGTCTTTGCACTAGATGGTGCTTTATGTTGAGGATGTTATTCCAAGCAGCATAATTTTACATTAAGCTATTAAAAAATGGCACAAATATACCATCTTCTATCCAAAACATACAGTAAAGACTATTTAATAAAGATTATATAAGCAGCTTCCTCAAATTTCCAAAATTTCTATTGGAAACAAATAAAAATGAATAGAGAGACATTGGTAAGATTCTGTCACATTAGAATTATTATCAAATTGACTGATGGACTATAAATAATAAGCAGTTATTAGTAATGCATCATTAAATTGGGGACAGTAGGGTTCTATATGGATAGGATTGGGGCCAGTGCTAAATGAAATGTCCAAATTAACGCCCTGATGGAAACAGTAAATAGCTGTGAGCATACCAAAATAGAAAGAACTGCAAGCACAATGAAGATCTTAGGTGGAAAAATGTAAATGGAAT
Source organism: Papio anubis (assembly GCF_008728515.1). Taxonomy (NCBI): domain Eukaryota; kingdom Metazoa; phylum Chordata; class Mammalia; order Primates; family Cercopithecidae; genus Papio; species Papio anubis. Next base: position 149,838,454 of record NC_044982.1, read on the forward strand.
GAGATTTAATTTAGATAAATCTATAATAACTTGCTCATGGGAAAGTAATTCTGATCTGAGTAATAACAACAAAATTCTTCTAAAAGAACAGTAAAGTAGAAAAAGGATTGAGTGTAGTGGTTAATATTTTCTAAGCATTAAAAATGAAAAATCATTGGGGAAATGTTTTTAAGTTAAACCCAAATCTTCAGAATTCTATCATTTTTAAATGAGCTGTAAATTTTAATTCTAAACTATTATTTCACATTCACTAGTTTGATAAAACAAGCTACCACCTGAGTAACCCCATCTATGACTTCAAATTACCTGACCAGTAGTTCCACCTTTGTTTGATGCCTGGAGTTTAGAAACAAACAACACCAAAGGTTGATAAGATCAACACTGTAAAAGTCCAAACAAACCCATTGCACTTAAATCCCTCTACTTCAAACAAGAAAACAAAGAGCAGTAAACTCGTTCTAAGAGAGAGGAATCTGGTTTCAGCTCTGGTAGTGCCAGTCATAAATAAGTGGCAGATGCAAGACTGTAAACTTGGAAGTAGGTGATATTGCATTGGTTTTTAGTATTTTCTTTTAATACTTTAATACAGATAGTTCATAAAAGAGGCCCAATAACTGTTCAACAGTCAAAGTTAAGAAAATATGATCTGATTATTTGATAATTTTGATAAAAATGAAAGTAAGACTTTAACATGTGCCATCAAACTCATTTTTTTTTCTCCCTTATATGTAGCCACTTACTGGTTACTATGCCTGCATGGCCTCGGTTTCTAGCTGGAGTGAAGATGCAAACAGTAAAACTGAACAGGATCTAAAACTGGCAGTAAAAAATAAGTTAGTATATTCCTAAAACTTATCCACTTGCCCAATTTCAGATTCTTTTATTATGCAGTTGGTCTGGAACTGTTATTCAAACTATAACCATGTTTGCTGGGTGCGGGGCTCACGCCTGTAATCCCAACACTTTGGGAGGCTGAGGCGGATAGATCACTTGAGGTTAGGAGTTAAAGACTAGCCTGGCCAATGTGGTGAAATCCCATCTCTACTAAAAATACAAAAAATTAGCCAAGCATGGTGGTGCATGCCTATAATCCCATCTACTGGGGAGGCTGAGGCAGGAGAATCTCTTGAACCCAGGAGGTAGAGGTTGCAGTGAGCCAAGATTATGCCACTGCACTCCAGTATGGGTGGCAGAGCAAGACTCTGTCTCAGAAAAAAATTAAAAAAAAAAAAATATATATATATATATCCATGTATACCACCAGCTTTTTAGTTTGTTTTTGCTTTAAACTTTCCTTTCTACACATTGAAAAAAAAGTTACTAATTACTATGATTACATGACTAAGTGTAAAACTCCCAAGACAGGGAAAAGTTATGTCACTAAGCCAGGGTTGCAATGAGTAATTCTGAAGCATTTAGTGGGGCGAGGTGGGAGGTTGAGGGGTGTCAGGCAAGACCAGGCAGAAAACTTTAATTTCAGTGAATCATCCATAGAGTAAGGTGTCATAGAACAAGGCATAACCATTTCTAACTGCACTTGTTTAAAATTTTCATCCTTGGTACAAAATTGGAGATAGCAAAACATTTAAAATATTTATATTTCTACATAATTTATGTGGAATTTTTATTATGTAAATTAATAATAAAAGTAACTATTTTTCTCCAGTGTTCAAAGTTCCAAAAAGTGTTGGGTTGAAACATATCATTTGAAATTTTATGAAGTTTAATTTAGTAAATGTCCATAGTATTCTCCAATATCAGCCCTTTTTCTCATTTCAATGAACAAAATTTGGTGCCGTTGAATTTTTCAGAATTTTCTTTGGCAATAGATGACTTTAATTTTAAGAGGTTGAATATGGTGCAATAATGACATTATTTTTGGATGATTTCAACTCGCTCTACTGAAACTGAGCTCTCAGATGATTTTCACTGATCAAACTCAGGCCAAATTCTTGATACCTCAAGTTTCATTGCTAATTATCCCTGGATAATGCTCCTAGAGATCAAACCATTTAAATATTTGGATCAAACTTTTCCATTCAGAAGTTAAACATGGATTAAATCAATTACAGTTTTGGATAGGTGACCCTAAAGTAACAAAAGGGCCATCTTACAGAAAATGTGCTTATAAAATAGGCTTTTAAAAATTACTTCCTTCTTTAAATTCCATTGTCACGGCAGAAATATAATCTGCTGTGGACATATATAACGTTCATTTCAAAGCAAATATTTTGGCGTGGCTACTTGCTTCTGACGTGTCTCTGAGGACACTTAGTATACCCTTAAAGTAAGAGCCTTCAGATGGCAATTCTGTCTCAGGCACAATCTAAGAGAATGCTTTGAAGGTGGCACCCCAAGTTGAAGCAGGTTCATCATTGTCCTGCCTGCATCATGTTTAACCTGATGTAGACTTGCCGCATTGAAGACAACAGTAGCCTCCAAAAAAAAAAAAAAAAAAGACAAGATACAAGAATGCAGGGATTGCAGACTTCTCATATTAAATCTCTTCTCGTCTGTTTGTCTGTTGTTGAATCATTTAGAATGCCTTACACTATGCTGCTCACCTATGATTCTATGTATCATTTACATAAAGTACGGTCTTCTTTTTTTCGAGAAAAGTAGGACATGAGAGCTTTGAGGATACCTGAAGTTAATTTCTAAAAAGGAAAATGCTGTAATGAAGCCATTGAATAATATTTCAAAGCAACTTGCCCGCAGTATGGGAATAGCAATTTTAAGAACTGTTTCAAAGAAAGCCACATTAAGAAGTAGTGGCTTGGAATGTGGGCAGGGGGTGATATAATTCATATCTGCTGTGTATAATGCAAAATAAGAACATATAGGAGATATGCTCATAGGATTATGTTTATTTCCTCAGAGTGTTGGGAGCTCCTCCTCACTCATGATGACACCAAGCAGATAGATAGACCTGTATAATTCTGTCGGTCTGTGAATGTAAAGGTCACAAAAATAGTACTGATCCAGCATATAAATACAATTATGAACGCTCCCTGGCAGGCATGCATTCCTGAATCCTAAGAAATCTGGTTGGCAGTTAAAAAAAATCATTCGTAGCTCCCAGTGTTTGATGTTAAATTCAGGAACACATATGAAAAAAGATTCAAGAAACATGAATCAGAACTATTGCTTCACACCACTATGATTAGCAACATGCATATTTCTAAATCTAAGTTAAGTTGTTTTCTTAAATGACTGAAGAAAGAATTATTTTTTGCAAAACCAGATCATGCATCTTACACCATAGTGACTGATTACAGGTCTTCGGCTTAGTAGGTGATGTTTCCCCAGAGAAGAAAGTATTTGTACTCTCAAGGAAATAACACTGTGCAGTGTTATTCGATGTGGTGGGTGCATTTATTTTATGATTCCATCTTCCTGAACTTTCTGGTGTGATTCTAGAGCCCTCCTGCTTTACCTTCATTCCCTATTGGATTATGAGCACCCCAGAAAAGTCATAAAATCAGGCAGTAAGAATGTAATGCATCATAGATATTTCTTTATACATTACAGACATTTGAAGATGCATTAACTAAGATAATCGTGTGAAAGTGAAGGAAGGATACAGGGCCTGATGCAAGTAAGGCCCTCAGTAAATGTTCATTTATTTCCTTCACCTTTCCTACCCTCTTTCACTCAGTCTTTCTCTCTCTTTTACCAGCCATGATCTCGTTGGTGCATCACCACCGTAGAAAGCAGTCTAACCTCGGTGATGTCAATGCATCAGCCTATGTTGCTGAATTTGGGATACATAATATAGTATCTGTCTAGGCTCCGCTTTCTCAAGTTGCAGAATGGAGAGCTCATTGTCTGATCCACTGTTTTGCAAAGGGAAGTTACGAGAATCAATAGCATCATAGACGGACTTTCTTCCACACATTCTGTAGGGCTTTGTGACCTCTAAATATTTAATATATGTTTCCCCAGAACCCTCCATAGTTCCTGTGAAGCTATACAGTACAGTTCAAGCATGAATCCAGGTCTTGTAATGCCTGAAGCATATACTATTTGGGAGACTGTCTGTAAGAAATAGCTGTCAGTGTCAACCTAGGTCCAAAATATTTCTTTAAGATAAAGAAGAATTCATGACAAATTACAAAGATTAAAGGCTGACAAGTACTACAAACATACAATATCCAGAAAAATAATATAATGTTTCTATTCATTAACTGCCTGACACTTCCTCTAAAATGCCACATTTTGGCTGCATACTTCATATGACAATAATTTTCTTTCTTTCATATAGTATTGTTAATAAATTTTTTTAATGGTTTAGAAAAACTTCAGCCCATTTTGCTCTGTTAATGGCAGTTTTGATGTGTTTCATCATCTGGAACCATGAAAACAAGGTGTGTCAGATGGGCTAAAACAAAATCTCATACATTGGGATGCAAAAACAGGTGACTTCACATAGTCACACTCAATGTTCGCAGTCTTGTTACAGGCTTGTGTCTACAAACACAGGAATTCTTAACCTCTATTTGGCATGATTCACATCAAAAAAAAAAATTAATGTACTTTATTTTATAATTATATAAGCTGCTAGATCAAGCATATTCCATTTTGACTAGTTTTCAATGAGAATCAAATTCTCCACATAATTTTATATACCCAGGAATTAGGCTTTTCCACAAACTCGTTCCAGCTTTTTATATTTAAAGCATTTCTTTTTTCTTCCATGACCTGCATCCTTCTGATATCATAAGTCAAGTTGATATTACAGTGTGGCCAATGGCTCTGGATCTTTGGTTGAGACCCCAGATGAGCTGGTGGAGTGGGTAGTAAGAGTATTCCTGATAGCTATTTCTACCTTGGGAGGGCTAGAAAAAAAGTAATTGTGCATCAGAGGGACTGGGAAACACACAAGTAACTCACTGAACCCAAAGCAAGTTTATAGCCAACTGAACTTTCTCTTCAGCCAAATCCCCAAAGTGCCAATCCATCACTGCCTGGCATAAAGGGAGGTGTGACTGGGTGAGATCAGAGTCAAAACAGTCCCAGCAGTTATAACTGATATGGTGACAGTGGTTTAATCTGGCAAAGTTTACAACAGCGTATGACCATGGGAACGCATTACTTGAGCTCCTCCCCCTGGAAGGAGTACATACAAGTGTGGGAGCAGGGTAAAGCTCCATTAGCTTTATGGTGAACCTGTGTCCCATGCTGTGGTTAAAACCGTAAGCTTTGAGGTTAGACACTCAAGGTTTCAGTTCCTTACTACTTGTGTGATACTCAGTAATTCACGAAGCCAATCTAAGCCTCAGTGTCCTCACTTATAAAATGGATATGATAAAACTTGGCCAAGTGCGGTGGTTCACGCCTGTAATCCCGGCACTTTGGGAGGCCAAGGCAGGTGGATCACCTGAGGTCGAGAGTTTGAGACCAGCCTGGCCAACGTGGCAAAACCCCGTCTCTACTAAAAATGCAAAAAAAAATAGCCAGGCATGGTGGCAGGTGCCTGTAATCCCAGCTACTTGGGAGGCTGAGGCAGGAGAATCACTTGAACCTGAGAGACGGAGGCTACAGTGAGTCGAGATCATGCCACTGCACTGCAGCCTGGGAGACAGAGCAAGACTCTGTCTCAAAAATGAAATAAAATAAAATAAATAAAATTGATATGATTAAACTTGCCTTATATGATTGTTGTAGAGTTTAAATGAAAATTTATATATGCAAAATTCACATTCTAAGCACTCAATAATAGATAACTAAGTTTATTAAGGTAGTAAGTGCTCAGAATTTGTCACCCTTTATAAGATAACCAAATACTCTGCACTATTACTTAAAATAAACCTTTGGTTCTAACACCTGCAATTCTACACCAGTTTATTTATCTTAATCTCCTATCCAAAAACACACTTACCCATCTCTCATTTTCTAATTCAAAGCCTTTATCTCATTCAAGACTCAGCTGAGACCTCATCTGTTTTTTCTAGTATTTCATATTTTTCAACACTTGTTTCTGGGTCCATTCTCTGAAGGTCTATAGCAGCATTATCCAAAAGAAATAGAATATGAACCACATCTGTAATTTTTAATTTTATGTAGCCAGGTTAAAAAATTAAAGCCAAGTGAAATTAACATTAGTAATAGTTTTATTTAACCCAATATATCCAAAATATTCTTTCAATGTGTAATCAACATTTTAAAATTACTAATGAGATATTTTACATTCCCAGTTCATACTAAGTATTTGAACGCTGTGTGTGTATTTTACACGTACAACACTTTAAATTCACAATAACCACATTTCAAGGGCCCAATAGCAATGTGTCTAGTGGCAGTCATACTGTACAGCACATGTCTATAGCATGAATAGTTTCTATCATACTATTTAATCAGCTTTCAGTAAAGGTTTGCTGATCCATAGTTTGGATGCATTTAGTCATCAAAAAAAGGAAAATGCAGCAGGGAATGTGATTTTCTTTCACTTATGCTACTTTTAGCCCTGGGTGAGTGGTGTTTATCCCAGAATGAAAACTCTTGAGTATGTGGAAAATGCCAGTTGCGGACTAGTATTAATATATCTGCTCTGGCATTCTTGTGACTAATACAAGAGTTAAGCTAAAACAAGGAGATTTGCATGTGGTAATGCCTTGCTTATAGAATAAACCATCAGACTAAGGTGCTTCTAGGTATGAATGGAGACCAATATAATCTCACCACCACATCTAAAAGTGGGGCTCCAGTTTTAAAATGTTTACTTACCAGTAATCAAAAATTAACTTGACCCTTGATTCACAACTGTCTTGTTAAAGTAGAGGTTGCTTTCAAAACCCAACCAGGGAAGTCACATCCAAGGCATATCACCTCTTGTGTGCTACAAAATACCCAGGTCTTTCTACAGACCTTTGAAACTCTGACATGACAAGTAATTTATCATTTTTCTACCCTGAATATTTTTCAAAGTTTAGATACTAATCAAGTCACATGGCATAAATATACAAGACTTTCAGACCATATAAAACCACATTGCATTAATATTCCAGATTCAAGTAGACAGTGGATTTCCAAACATGGTTTTTTTTCTTATAGGCATGTAAAAAAACATAGTTTACAATATGGAAAATTTCCAAGGTACATTGAAAAGAGCAGAAATTTTTAAAATGTATGACTCATCCAGTGAGTCACTGAATGTTCGAGGAAAATTTATCTTGGTGTTTTATAGTTATTTAGCTTTTTTTTAAAAAAAGTTAAAATATATTCTGATTATCAGACTGACAACAGGCAATACTTTTCATATTATATTACGTTATTTGACTGAAAATGTGTTTCATCTTATTTCTTTTCCAGTATGTACTAAAGTACAACATTCAAAAAGCTCACTAATGTCTGTTCTTGTATTGAAAAACTACTTCCCAAACATATTCCCCTCAAACATATCCCACAAAATACATTCACAAGCACAAATAAAGGCAACTTCAATTACTTCTCAATGTGGGAGCATTTTATTTTTTAATTTTTAGCTTTCTTATCAAAATCTTAACGAAAGACTTGAGCAAATTCTATTTCCTCCATCAAACCTTCTTGAGCAGAGACTCCTCTTCTTTCTCTGAATTCCTGTGTGCATACAAACTTGGCATCCATTGTAATCTTCCCTTTGTTATGCTTACTTCTCTATGTACCTAAATCCTAGCTCTACAATACAATTCTTGAAGTTTCTTGAAGCCATAGGCCATGTCTTTTTTTTTTTTTTTTTTTTTTTTTTTTGAGACGGAGTCTCGCGCTGTGTCACCCAGGCTGGAGTGCAGTGGCGCGTTCTCGGCTCACTGCAAGCTCCGCCTCCCAGGTTCAGGCCATTCTCCTGCCTCAGCCTCCGAGTAGCTGGGACTACAGGCGCCCGCCACCACGCCCGGCTAGTTTTTTTGTATTTTTAGTAGAGACGGGGTTTCACCATGTTAGCCAGGATGGTCTCGATCTCCTGACCTCGTGATCCGCCCGCCTCGGCCTCCCAAAGTGCTGGGATTACAGGCTTGAGCCACCGCGCCCGGCCAGGCCATGTCTTATTCATCTCCTGTGGCTCTCAGCAGAGCCTTGGATAGAATAAACATTAAATAAATGTGCTAGAAATCATGACGATTTTGATCGTAGTTTACAGGAATATCGTTCAGCAGACCAATGACATGATACAGCAATGTCAGCCATTATGAATGCACAGGAATATTTTCATATTTCCATCTTTTCCAATTCCACTTTTTGGCCATCTTTTTAATAAAAGTGCTTAGTGTCTCCTCGGCATTTTCATTCCAAAAACTCAAGTTGAATTTAAATTAAAATGAAACCCTAAAATGTCTAATTATATTCTAGCATCAAACAAAGCTTTTTCTCCCTTACAGTTATATTTTAAATGTTTTTTAGTGTCTAACCATAGTTAAGATTCCAGTTTACAAATATACATCTACTGTGGGGTTTTTTGTTTTGTTTTTTTTTTTTTACAAATTTAATAATATCCTAAAGCCTAATTTTGTGTATTGGATTCATTTAAAATGTGGTTGCTACTCAACAATTTTGGAGGAAAGTATATTACATCAGATGTAACATTTAAACTAAATCCAGAAGTTAAAACTCTCTATAAATAAGAGAAACAGAAAGACGACCAAATAAGAAGCATGAAAGCCCAAGGAGGAAGTTAATGTGCAGGACTAAGTCTTTTGGCCTCATGAGCACTGCGCCCAATGGATTCAGCGGCAAGAAAATGAAGCATCTGGCACGCAGAGGGGTGGAAGTGCAAGTGTGTGGGCTTACGGATGCCAGACTACCCAAGTGACTCAAGAGTAAGAGGCCATTGATGAGAAGAAGGTTTGGATTAGCTGTGGCCTTGAAGTTACCCCTGGAAACGGAGTAGCACTCAGTTGTGAGAGGTGCATTAACCTCTTCAGACCACTAGGGTTCAAAGTGTTCCATAAGGGGTAATTTATTAAATGGGTCCTAATTGCTTGGTAATGTATCTTCCAAAAGTCACTTCTCTGTGCTATGATTAGGCCTGGGACTTGCCAAGTGCTGTCATTCTCTTTGTAACTCCATAATGGAACTCTAGGATGTGGGAAGCTGATCCATTGGACAGCTATATAGCTAATCCAGGTTCAGAATCCTACCAGCGAAGCCAGACAACCTTCATTTAACCCTCCGGTGTGTAAACACCGAAACACACAATTGATACACCTTGTTTTGAGTGCCTTTTACTAAGTACATATACATTTCAATAGAATGTGGGTAACTGGTGTTATTCCTTTGAAAAATAGCACATTTTTAAGATTTGTGAATTATCCCTTTCATTAAATTCTTTCTTAAAACTGTAAAAATAAGCATGCCATTCTGTTTTCACTACCCACAACAAATTTTCTTTTGGCCTTTTTTGTTTCATACCGAGGACAGTCAGCATGATTTTCTGGTTGGCTCCCGACACAACACAGAGGGCAGTCTACGGGTCATCCACTTGGTATCACTCATTCCCAGGAGGACTACTTAGGCACTGGTTTTGTTAATTAACAAGGCCAGCAGAGGGAGTGAGAGAGCATTGCTACAAAAATGAAATCAAAATGTAAAATAATAATAACAATCATATGCGGAAAATCTGACATTTAAACTACAGAGGATTATACAGCGTAATCCAAATATGGAAGCAACGTTTATCATATAGGTAACAGACTAGAATCAAAGAAACCGGACTTCTAGTCACTATTATAGTTTTATGATGTGTATGAACCAGCCTCATTAAAGTCTTGAAAATGGCCACCACAGTACCCTCCATTAAGATAGAAAAGGTTTTTGCCCTCTGTAAGAGAAAGTGATTACGTAAAGAATGGGAATTATTGGCATAAGTATAAAGCTGATATAATTTCTGTCTTTCAGGGCTTTAGGTCATTTCTTAGTTTTGACCACAAGTGGAAAACACCTGGTTAGTATTCCCCCATTCCCTAAGAACGTCAGTTTGATTAGATCATGCAGTTAGACACGTATCTTATTAACATGAATAAATAATCATGAGGCTACAAACTAGCGTAGGGGAATGTCTTTCTATCTGAAAGATATTATGTATTCTAATCTCATATTTGTTTTACAACTCCTATTTCCAGACCGTGTAAAGAAGTTACATATTTTCCAAAAAGATTTTCAGACAAAGTGTTGCAGTGGAGTCCTGTTCAAATCCATCACTCAATGGCTCATGCTTATTTAGAATTTCAGTTTCATTCTTAAGAGAATGTGCTGTAGTTGTGTTTTCCAGATATCTTCAATAGCGTTTCTTACCAGATAATTTGTGTGGACCCCATAACCAGTTTCCCACAAGGCGGCTTTAAGAAAATGATCATGGCTGAGGCAGGAGAATGGCGTGAACCCGGGAGGCGGAGCTTGCAGTGAGCTGAGATCCGGCCACTGCACTCCAGCCCGGGCGACAGAGCAAGACTCCGTCTCAAAAAAAAAAAAAAAAGAAAGAAAATGATCATCAAAACCAACCAGGCTTTACACCATACTGAATTAAGTAAAACCTTTCTTTGTTTTACAAGTTTCAGATAATCTTGAAGACAGTGCAACTTGCCTGGAAGTTTAGCAGAAAAAATAGTTTGGAAAGTAAATATTCAGTTCTGCTTTCTCCAGTAGATGTCACTTTCTGTACATAGGATATCAAGATATATAAGATGCACAGTATCCCTTACAATGATGGCAAAAAAAAAAAAAATAACTTTGTGTTCCAGCCATATGTAACAGTTTTTAAGCTATCAATGGTATTTCTAGTGTTTGGAACCACAAGGAATAATAAGGCAGAATGAATGCTATTAAATAACCATCTTACATATTTCTGTGTAGCTTTGGCAATGGCCATTAAGTGTAACATAGAATACAATATTGCTAATGCCTTTTCAATAGTTAAAGAAAACTAAGTATTACTCTAAATTGCAGCATAAAATTTATTTTCCAAAAAACAAACATGATTTGAGTAAATAAGTAGTTATTAATGATATACTACATACTTACCAAGAACCTAATTAAATATGAGTTGAGTTAACCTATTATTATTTCATTGTCATTCTTCCTGGGTCCTCTTTATCATTTTGATATTCACATCATCTTCATGTGCCTGAAGAAAAAATAGGATTCTCTGAAATGTCTCACTATATACAAGGGAACGTAGAATAAGAAAGAGAGAGAAAAGACAGAGAGATGAAAGAAATAAAAAAAAGAAAGAAAGAAAGAAAGAAGAGAGAAGAAAAGAGAGAAAGAGAGAAAGAAGAAAAAAGAAAGAGAAAGAAAGAAAGAAAGAGAAAGAATTATGAATCTTACATTGCATTGTTTATAGCATCCACATGTCCAAGAATAAAAATCAAATGATGGAAGAATATTAATAGTGAGAATTAGATTAATTCTTCTTAAAATACTTTTCAGAATGCTCTTTGCATTACTAAACATAAGCCTCATTATGCTGTTCTATTTGTATTCCAATGTAGTTAAATTTTATATTTGAGTTGTTTTAATAGATGACTTTGAAATGACAGAGGAGAGCACATTTTTGTTTCTTATTGATCCAATCAAGATTTTGCTTGTAGCTACTATAACTTGAAATAATAGGTAAGGTTACAGAGGCTTTTTAAAATGTTGATGTCTGGGTCACATCTGATTCAGTGGTTGCATTGACAAATGTGATTTGATAATTGCCAAATTAAGCTCAAGAGAAAATTAGTTAAACAACTACTTTTATTTTCAGATGCTTCAAACAAAAGATATGAAGTTTGGTAGCAAATAATGATAGGGTGCTAGAACAAAAATTCCCAAAGAAGGCAAAATGGGCATGTGGCTTTTACAAAACAAAAGAATCTATCTGGTCATCAAAATAAACAACATCTAAATGATCTGTCTAGGTTTTAAATATTTTGTGAAAAGAGTAAACCCAAAGAGCTCGATTCTTATCTGAGTAGAGATTTCCTGACATGTTAACTGGGAAGTTCTGCTACCATTCTTGTGTATACTTTGTTAAAAACAAAGAGATTATAAAGGTTTGGGTAATAAAGGGATTTAGAGGCTCCACCTGTAGGCTACCGATTCCACTGCGTTTCAGTTTTAAGAGAACTAAAGTCATGAAGGTACCCAGGACATGCAGTTTACTTTTAATTCAGCATGAGTTAGGATCCCACTTTATAACAAACCCTAGGATGTGTTTTTCAACTGTTCAGAGCAAATAGGGTTGACAAAAGAAAAGCAAAGATTGAACAGGAAGGATAGAAATAAACACAGGGTAATGGTCAGTCAAAGCTGAATTCCTGAGGAAATAGACACCACTGGTGCCTCTCCTGAACATTTTCAAGGACAGAGTCAGCTCTTTACCATTCTGGGTCTTACTACTAGTCTTGATCGATAAATAAACAGTAATCGATAATTCTGAAAGAAAATGATGCAATAATGATTTTGAAATTAAGGATAACTGGTTCACGTTACATGGCTGAATTACAGTGCTCTGATTTGAACTCTGGAAAGAGCCATGCAAAGCACACCCCACAATGCTAGTTGTCAGCAGTCTTTCCCCGTTTCAAACAGCAGACAGAGTCCTCTTATGTCTAAACAGCCCCACTCAGGTCCTTGCCTGAAGGAGCTATAATTCCTTAGCACCGTATTTAGGTCTTTCTTCTGTTTTTCTACTTCAGTTTTCCCATAGTATTTAATACCTTATTTGTTTAATAGATTGGAACGGAAAACTCAAGACATTTTGAAAAACAGCCAATTGCTTAGTTCCATAGCCCTAATAACCCTAAAGGATGGCAGCAGTGTCATTATTTTTTTAAAATAATTATATCGTTACCTTTACTCGTACCATGTCTTACAATTATCTGCTTTAAATAATTTTATCAAATATTAAACAGACACAAAATATTTGTAGCTTACATGCAACAACACGAGTAAGTAAATAAATAAGATGTACATCTGTGTATCCCATATCCAACTTAAGAAATGAAACGCTACCAATATCTTTGGAACCCTGAACCCCTCTTCAATCCATCCTTCTTCCCTCTCTTCCTGCATAGATACGATTATCCTGAATTTTGTGTTAATCAGTCCCTTTCTTTTCCTTCCTTTCTTAAATGAAAAAAAAAGGCTTCATAGGAATTTTGAGTACTATTTGTTTAGAAGAATACAATAAAACATTTGAGAAAATTGAGACATATAAGCAATATTGATCAATTAAAAATGTTTCTGTTTTAATGTCTATTCAATCAACATTGAATAAATATTCTCTGCATTCCAAAGTGGCCATTAGCCCCAGTCACCACCAATAAATGATGGAATCCAATTCTGTAGTTACTATCCATATTATTAGCATTCAATTGCAAAAATATCAGTATTTTATGAAGAAAAAAATATTTTTACCTACTTGTGTCAATAAAATTCTGTTTGATGCTCTACACATAAATTGCACTTTTAGTAGATAATATTTTCAACTCATATAGTAAAATATTTTGGATTCCAGGAAGGATTTCTAAGAAAATGTGTTATATCTCCTTTTCTGGAGTTTTGTTTTTTTAAAAAAAAACACTTTTTTTTTTTTTTAACTTATAAGGTTTCTGTGACCCCTTACCCAAAGATAGGATCAATATCTAGATAGCAGATTATTAAGCTTCTTAGTATATTATTAAGGGAAAGATCCCTCAAATTACTGAGCCCCTCCACCAGCCATGTCTCAAAGATCTAAAGATGAGGAAGTCCTACAGGAGGAGTGGAGCGCATGTCCCGGGGTCCTTGGTGAGGAGGGACTGGAGAATAAGAGAAAGAATGAGGCCAGGGAATGGATCCCTGAGGCATCCTGTCCCTTTCATCCTCCTCCTCCTTTTTCTGCATTCCAAAGTGGCCATCAGCCCCAGTCACCACCAATAAATGATGGAATCCAATTCTGTAGGTACTCAGCAGCAAATAACTGCAAGTATGTACCTGCTTTGTTTTCTTCTCCAGGACATCTCCCCTTGACAGATTCAATCTCTGTATCTTGTACCAACACTGTTGACCCTGGAGTCAACTTTTTAAAATTTAAGATGGGGGCATTCCTTCAGCACTTAGGAGTGTCTAAGTCAAAATTTAGCAACAAAGTATAATAGCTTTTGATTATTTTAAATAAAATATTATATGATAACTCAGATTTTAGAGTGTTCTAAATTTACATATATTATCACTATGGGTGTTTTTGAATTCTGTTTAAACTTACTAAGAAACATTCCATGCCTGGACCCTAAAATAGGAAAAATGAGATATTTAAGTCTTTGGTTGTAAGAATTGTGAATAAGACCCTTGATAGATTGATTACCTAATGGCAAGTGTGACAAATGTGACAACAGATTTAAGAATAACATTACCACTTCACTAAAAAATAAACATGACTATTACTAATGATTAATTTAATATTTTAATAATGTTGGAGGCACCAAAGGTGTTGAAAATTAATGCCAGATTGAAAGTTTGTGTAATAATTTGTCACAATACCACTTCCATATCTTCTATTTAGTGTATTTCAGAAATATTTTCCATTTCTTATTCTTTATCTTACTGTCACATTCATTCTCTCCTTTCTTTTTCATAGCTATATTCCAAATTAAGTCCTCAGATTATCTTTTGCTTAACCTGGTCTCCCCATCTTCAAAGTTTGCCCTTCAATTAATTTTGCCTAATACTACCAGATTAAGCTTTGTAAATCCAAGTTTTTCTTCTTTTGCTTCTCATTTGATGAGTTCCAATTTTTCAGGGACGTAATTCTAAACTTTTTAGTATGGTATTTAAGTAATTAATACCATACTTAAATTCTATCTAATTTTCCAGGCTTCTTCCCAACTACTGCAAAATCTATACTATTTCTGTATCTAATATGTAATCATTCTCACATACCATAAAATCCCCATCATTTTCATGCTGGACATTGCCCTTACCCTTGCCTCTTGTATATTTTTGCCTGCTGAAATCCCACTGCTCCAAACCAAAGTGATTTTATGTGCAAACTGATTTTATGTGCAATCATTGAATTAATCCCAAGCCCTTAGAGCTCCCAAAGCACTGTGGTTCACACTTACAATACAGCACTAATCATGTACTGCCTCATATTTTAATTCTGACAGGTATAGGTTTTATTGACTCCCATACTCCCTGGATGGGGTTCGTACATGATACCCCCTTAACACGTAGAAGAGCATACAATCAGCATGGTATTTGTTGTGTTGAATTGAGTATATATGGCAAGAAAAGAATACCACTGTCATGTTTTATCAAGGTCTTGGGAAAATATACTGAGTATTATTGTTTGTATAAATAATTTATTATAAATTAAATTATCTTTATAGGCATGATGGTGCATGACTGTCGTCCCAGCTACTTGGGAGGTTGAAATAAGAGAATCACTTGAGTTCAGACGGTCAAGGCTGCAGTGAGCAGTGATTGTGCCACTGCATTCCAGCCTGGGAGACAAAGGAAGATCCTGTTTCAAAACCAAAAAACAAACAAGAAAACACACACACACAAAAAAAAATTCAAATGAGATTAAAACCCAGACCCTGCCTTCTAAAAGCTCAAAACCTAACAAGGGAGATGGGCACCCAAATACTATTAACTATAATACAATGGCATAGTATTCTTTAAAAGGTTAAAATAAAATGCCCTGAAATCACAAAGGAGGGAGAAACTAATTTTGAAGAAAGGAGGTAGTAAGAGGGTATGAATCACGCTAGGATCTCTGAAGTAGGCCTTGAAAGAGAAGTAGCTCTTGACCAAATGATGAAAAAGCCACGCCTGATATAAGCCACATAGGTGATGCATCCGTCAACAACATTCAAGGGCATCATTCAGTTAAACTCCAATACAATGGTACCCCCAGGGATTGTGTAGCATTGTGGCCCAGGGACAGAGCAGGCCTGGCTGAGAGGTGCGCATACCATGTTCAGCAGTTGTCTTGACATCACATATAAGCTCAGTTAAAATTGTACTAAGATCTTACCTTCCAGTTTGTGTTTTCTAGCCCTCCTTTCTATAACGTTTAGGAATTCTTTTTACAATCTCTATTTAAAAGGAGAAGCCAAGAATATGACAATTCTGTTCACTCCAATATTCTCTAGCATAGTTACAAAACAAAATGGGTCACAGATTAGAATTATCAAAGCAAGATACATCTTAGCAATTTTTTAAATTTAATGTTTGTCAAACTTTTGAAGTCATTTTCCTTTCCTCAAATTAAATTTTGCGAAGATCATATGCAAACCAGAAAAAAAAGTAAATGGTCTTTTTCCCATCAAGACTTCTGCTGGTTCCTTGCAGCCCTAAGGATTCAGAGGCACAGTTTGAAAATTGCCAGTTCTAGACCAGCTTTCTCTTTTATAAGTAAGGAAACAGCAATCCAAAGAATTTGAAGTACGTTATGCAAGTTCATAGTAGCAGTTAGTGGCAGAATAGAAAATAGAAGCCCCTTAACTGTCACTCCACTGTTCTGTCAAGATAAAATTAGTTCTATTTACATAGCAAAATGAGCGTGAGGTCCAAGGGTCTCCCAAGGTGACATTTAGGATAGAGAGAGAGTGTTTCTTTTTCATAAGACTTCATTGGAATTCAGTATTTCATTGTTAAGTAATTCAGAATCAATGGTAAACCTTTCATTTTATTCTATCTTTCTTTCATTTTGATATTGAATTACCAAAAATGACAGCTCCTAGATTCTTTAACTTCTTGACCCAAGACAAGGGGGGTGGTTAAAGAAATTGATGTCAGTGATGGCCTTGACTAGTCAGGCACTTTCTTGCTCTAGAAATGAAAATTCAATGTAAAAATCTCCCTCAGTTTAAAAAGGCGGAAGAAAACCTGCAATGACTTGTCTCTTATCTCTGTAGATTGTAAGGATGGAGAATAATAATGTTTAGATTCCTTGGCTAGTTCAACATGTTATGTTTTAATTTGCAGATTAAGTGATTTTTAAAAACCGTATATTTGGCTGGGCGCAATGACTCACGCTTGTAATCCCAGCACTTTGCAAGGCCGAGGCAGGTGGATCACCCAAGGTCAGGAGTTTGAGACCAGCCTGGCCAACATGGTGAAACCCTGTCTTTACTAAAAATATAAAAATTAGCTGGGCATGATGGTGCACGCCTGTAATCCTAGCTACTCGGAAGGCTGAGGCCGGAGAATCGCTTGAACCCTGGGAGGAGGAGGTTGCAGTGAGCTGAGATCATACTACTGCACTCCAGCCTGGGACAGAGGGAGACTCCATCTGAAAAAAAAACAAAAATCAAAAAACAAAAAACAAACAAACAAAATATATTCACACACACATACATAGAAAGACTTAATCAAAATCATCAAGTATATAGCTGTTGTAAATTATCCTCCTTGTCAAAAAAGTTTAGTAACTATGACTTAATGGAAATAAATTTAGTTAGAGGGAAAAAAATAGTGTTTACCAATATATGTCCCTACAACTGGTAATCATTAAATCAAATATTGTGGCTAATCAATTAATAACATAAATTAAGTTTGGATAACTTAAATAGTCTGATACTATATCATGACAAAACATTTATTGAAAGGAATAATAGAAATACTTATTAAGATCAAATGTGTTAATAACTTTTGAAAGTCAAGAAATTTTTAGCTATAGGACAAATATAACAATATATGGCTTACAAATATAATGCTAAATGTGCCCTGAATCAATGCTGACATCACATAAAGACCTTTAAAAAATATCAAGGCCATAGCTTTTGAAATTCATGGATATTCTTGATTACTAACCATACAGAAGTCATCTTAGCTTCTTTCATAATGGAGTAGGAAATTGGCAACAGTACAGAGGGCTCTCTTTCTGGTTATGCCTCATCGCCATTTCACTTCCCAAATCTAAATGTCTGTTGTGAAGCATGGTCTAGCCAGAAGATATAGATTAATTTTCTAAACAGACCACAATTCCCCAGACTCTTCCAAAAATTAGTGCTACTGT
Source organism: Papio anubis (assembly GCF_008728515.1). Lineage (NCBI taxonomy): Eukaryota > Metazoa > Chordata > Mammalia > Primates > Cercopithecidae > Papio > Papio anubis. The sequence goes on from NC_044982.1 coordinate 149,856,416, forward strand.
ATGCCATGATTTTCATGTGATGTCACTAGCTTCAGTCATCAAAAAAAGCAGACAGAACACAGTAAAGAGGCTTGCAGAGTAGTGTCTTGAAGAAATACATCATAACTTAAAGATAGTAACCCAAATATAAACTTAATAGAAAAAATCAGTTGGAAATGATTCTGCTTTAAGGTAAGTCCTAAACAAGTTTTTGATCTGTAAGTCCTATCATTTCAAACAACTCTTCTCATGCACACACACACACATACACCAAAAAGCCACTGGTACAAAAAAAGATCTGTATCAAATTAATAGTTACTTGCTGAACAAAAATAAAAATGTTTTTTATTTAAATTACAAGGTTACCTATAAGTTATTAGGTTGGTGCAAAGTTGCAGTTTTTGCCATTAAAAGTAATGGCTATACATCTCTAATCATTCCAAAGTATTTTTACAAATTGTTCTTATACTTTGAATTCATCTGATCCCCGCCAAATAGGAAAACAACCACTAGATAGTATGCTCTACAACTGAAGTTATTTTACTATGTAGAGATTTAAAGTTGACCAGCCTCTAAAGTTATGTATGCTAGATGCTAATCTTTATTTTGGAAAGCAACTCTACAGAAGTCATTGCATGTTGAATTGTTTAGCAGAGCAAGCAAGTGCTCTTCAGGCATAGGCCTGACACTCTGTCTCTGAAAAGAAAACTCTGTCTTGGTGAGGGAAGATGATGTCCAACCACTTTCTACCTGGCTGGGCTCCAAGTGCATGACGAATTGCAAAAATACAATATACAAAAGGAATATTTATGTGTCTTCCTCCTTCATCAGATACACAGTATTTTTTCTCCCATGTCACAAAACTTGTAACCGCAATTTACAAGTATATGCACAAACTGCTATTGATTTAACGATGCATTTCTTTGATGTCCCTTGCCTTAACCTCATTTATAAAGCTGTTTTGCATTATTTCAAACTGTCAATGATTTGTGACTCATGAATATTCAAATCTAATTTGCACTTACCTTTTTGGTATGCATGCTTACTTGCAATATGTCTCTACATTTGCCCTTTTGTTTTGTATTTATTTGTGGATTATTTTATTGAAATAATACTCTTTTAAAAGCATATTAAGTCTATTTTAAAACAACAGGAGTGGTTGATGATTGACTCTTCTTGGTCTCAGTGCACTGTCTCCGTATTTTGCTGCTTAGCAAGTTCAGTGATTCTGTAAACATGTCTCTAGTATTAAAAATAATCATCCTTTTGCTAATAGATGTCAGTGTCAGTGGGACAGGTTTAGTTTGCTCAGCTATATGTCTCTAGGAAAGAGTCAAGAAGTTTTAAATGAACTTGAGCCTTACACAAAAAAAAAAGAAAAAAAGGAAAGGATTATTTCTGGTGGAAAAACAAAAAGTTCATGCAGAATTGAGCCCTTCATGTCAGTGTGGATCAACTTTTCCACTTATATTGTGGAATGCCAGAAATGAAACCTAATTCTCTCAAGCACTAAAAAACCCTTTTAGATGTCTTTCAGATGATGATAGCTAAAGGAGACACCCAGGACTTTGTGGATTGCAGGCATGTCACTAGTGATTGAAGCTCCAAAACAGCAGAGCAGGGAGCCACCTGCCTATAGAATGGGTTTCTTGCAAAACCTGTTCAGAGACAAATGAAAAGTGTTGTTTAAAAAAAAAAAAAAAAATGGAGCAAAGCACACTGCTTTTGTAATTGATTTCTGGACTCAACTGCGATTTCCAAGAAAATCCAAACAATTAAATGCCCTACCTTGACAAAAAAAATTTTCATATATTTATGTTTCATGTCCGTAGCTAAAATAGAAAAATACTTCACGGCATTTACGATACAATAGTTGCAGATTTCCTTACTTTTCATCATGCTCAATGTTTAAACTTTAAGCTGTAAAGAAATCACTGTCACCTATTGCCTTCCATTGCATGATAAAGTTGTCCCAAAATTTACTAAATGATTCCACACAAAAAATAAACACAGGTCCCAGTTCATCCCATCTAGTCAACAACATGTTTCTTTTTACAAATTTCTTGTTATAGCTCAATTGTACATATTCCGTCAGGTGATATGATCTCCATCCAAATGCTACTAAATTGCTATCTAATCTTTTTGTGGTATTTTTTTATTTAGAAAGCAAATATTTTTATTTTTTTATTTTAAACAAAAATGTTTTGCTGTCATATTTTATTATTTATGTGTGTTTAAACAAACATACTTTGTCTAAAAGAGTTCATGTTTTCCCAAATTTATCATTTTCTTCATGACTGTTGATATCATTATTATTTCCTCAATTTTGCAAACCAAACATCACAGATTCACTGGGCCCCATAGTATGCTACCCAAAGCTATCTATTCCGTAAACCCCTTTACAGGATGCTATTTTTATGCATATAACTAACCAATTTGTTACATGCTGATTTTTGATCCATGAATCAGAGTACTCTTCCCTGGGAGATAGAAAACTCTTAGGAACAAGGATTTTAGTATTATGTTCCTTAATTGTACTACTAACTTGCTTTGTAAACTATAGTAAATTGCCTGAATCTCTAAAAGTCTTGATTTCCTCATCTAGGAAACAGGGATATCCCAATAATAACGATTGTGCCTACTTCATATTGTTATGAGAATTAAATGAGATGATTCAAATGCAATGCTGAGCATACTAGCTGGCAGTTAGACAATACTCAATATGGAGCTGCTATTTCCATAGCCCAATTTTTGCCAGAGTTGTACCTAGTTTCTCGTCAATTATATTTTAAAGTAAGCAAACTTTGTCTTCTCAAAATCTATTCCATATTTCCCCTACTCTATATCAGCATAACAGCTAAAGCATTTGCTCCCAACTCCAGAGCTAGGTCCTTTCTCTAATCAATGACTGGCTCAGGATCCATGATTAAGCCTTCCAAAAAGTCATTCAAATGAGGTATGAGGGAAAGTTTGCTGGGGTCTTCTCAATTTTTTTTTCACACATCTTCCCACAACAGCATCCAGAGAAAGAGAAACAGGCACTCTTCCTCTCAGTGTGGTTGTGGGAAGATAAGAGGCTCAGAGCTGCTGCAGCCATCTGGCTGCCAGCCTGAGGATAAAGCTGATACACATAAGATGGCAGAGCCAAGAAAATTGAAGGGAATGAGAGATGGAGCTTGCCCCACCTCTTGCCAATGGCATAACTTTATTCCCTTATTGCTTAAGCCACTTAGAATTGGGTTTTCTGTTACTTGCAGCCAAAAACATTCTAACTGATTCAGGGAGGCAGCCTAAAGAGCAGTCCAGTGCCTGAGTTTACAGGAGCACATAAACATGTTGTAACTCCTCCTGCCTTTTCTAAGTCAGTAGCCCAGCCACATCTCCACAATGTGTCTGTCTTTCTGAAAATAGAAAAAAGATTCAGAGCACATCTTCCAAGATTACTCCAGTCTCCTAAATAACCAGCAGCTCTTTTTGCTTTTTTTTTTTTTTTTTTTTCTTTTGAGATGGAGTTTTGCTCTTGTTGCCCAGGCTGGAGTGCAGTGGCGTGATCTCGGCTTACCACAACCTCCGCCTCCTGGGTACAAGCAACTCTCCTGCCTCAGCCTCCCAAGTAGCTGAGATTATAGGCATGTACCACCATGCCAGGCTAATTTTTTGTATTTTTAGTAGAGACGGGGTTTCTCCATGTTGGTCAGGCTGGTCTCGAACTCCCGACCTCAGGTGAGCCACCCACCTTGGCCTCCTAAAGTGCTGGGATTACAGGAGTGAGCCACTGCGCCCGGCCATCTCTTTTTGCTTTTGTAGAAATAAAATTCAAAGCAAGGGTGCCACCCCTGTCTTGCTTTTGTAACGTCATTTCAGATCCACAGGTTACAGAATGTTAGCGCTCAAAATGTACTCCACAGGTTACAGAATGTTAGCGCTCAAAATGTACTCTGAATTTTACATTCTTCACCTCCTGGAAAATCACAACCTAAAGTAGAATGGCAGCACATGCATCTAATCCAATGGCATAAATCTAAGTAAAACTTATTTTATGATTTGGTTTACGATTTTTTGTTCCTATTTCTAGCTGGCCAGTTTAATTCGATATACATAAACTAAAAATAAGCTGGTGTCCTTAAGCTTCATTTTTGTATCTATATAAGGACAAATCTAGTTTGCTTTATCTCTTAGGAACCTGAATAATAGGTTGTATGATCAAAAGAAGCAATTCTTGGCTAAAAATCTAAGAATGCACTTTTCATGGTCCCAAATCAGTTTGGTCTTTCTCTACCCCCCTTCCCACCCCATCTGCCTCCAGCTATCCTTGATTTAATCTTAACAGGAGCTCTCAGGATTGTAGTTCTAGTGTTCCTTTGAATAAGCAGTGAGAAAAGAAGCCAGGTAATTATATATTGCCCTAAAATATATAGAACCACAGATCTGGAGACATCTTTAGATATTATCTAAAGAACCAGCCACAGATAATGCCAGAGACATGCCTAGGGTCACACTGCTTGGAAGCAAGTCATCTGACTCCCTAGACAGCATCACTGCCACGACACCACTATGCCTCTCAGGCAAAGTGACTCTTAAAAGATGTATGGGTAAATAAATTGCTAAATTTAACCTGTGGGGTGGCCCTTTGTTGCTTAACTTATTTTCGTGAGAATCTAACTATATCATATCTCAGCTTTATGGTTATTTTTAAAAACTACTTTATGTATTTTAAGATATGGAAGGTCAACTCACTACCTATTTGCTGAAGATTTCTTTACAGCATGTAAAAATATGTCCTTTTTGGTGTTTCTGAAAATTGGAATAGAAGTAGCAAAAATATGTGGTTTCCTTATTGGTCCTCCTATACTGAGACTTGATCAACTGTTGTTGAGGGCCATTGTGGCTGTGGTCTTGCACTTATTACATGGAGGACATTCACAGCCCACTGAAGCAGGAGCCCCTCTATCCATCCTGCAGTCCAACAAATATCAATACTTGAAACCAACAATGGAGACACCGTGGCTAGGTATAAATCTATAGATTTTTTATAGAAGATTTTCAAAAATCTAGAACCACATCAGTAAATTTTTTCAGATTCTTACCTCAATTTTAGTGGTACCTTAAAAATTATTTTTAATGGCTTAATTTTTCTATCTCTAAAGTGAAAATAATTATATTGGTCATATATTTCTAAATGCTGCTACCAGTACCAAAAAGAGCATATATTTCAAATGGCATAAAACACATACTTTTCATGAATCCAAACTCTGTCAGTCTTACTCATATATGTGAATTTCATAAATCATAGTCACTAAATAATCTCTCACACACACCGAAACACAGAGTAAAAACCAATAATAACTGGTATTTAGAAATCAAGTGATTCAAAGTAAAAATTCTGACTTCCTCACAGTCGATGGGTATCTCTAACTTAAAAGTTTTTGGTTAATTCACAGTTGAAATCGGATCCTTAAAGAGATTTCATTAGACTTCATTTTCAGAAATATTTCAAAATTAGCTGCAAATCAATCATAAGTGAAAAAACATCTAGAATCCCTGGGATTATTGATCAACAGGAAAGGGGCAAATAAGATTGTATCCAAGTATCCTTTCCATGACATCTTCTCTCTTCTAGTATTTGTTAGAGCCACCTAAGGATTCAACTTAGGAAGTGTGGGGGAAAAAAAACACACACACACACACACAGCAGAATCTAATTTAAATTTATTGCCTACCAGTATGCAACAAGTTTAAAAACTTCAGTGACACTGTATGGGCACAGTGGCTCACGCCTGGAATCCCAGCACTTTGGGAAGCCAAGGTGGGTGGATCACTTGAGCTCAGGAGTCCGAGACCAATTAATTGAATATTAATTATTCAATTAAATAAATTGAAACTGTAGTTAAGAATCTTTTTTTGTAAAAGAAGGTCAATATTATTTTAAAAGTCAACTTTACCTAATTTTTAAGAAACATAATTTCAATCACACATTAAGTTATCTGGAGAATAAAAATCAATGTTACCAATATTAGGCAAAGAAGATTTTTTTTTTAATTTAAAGAAAAAGGAAAAATGACTGTTCATTATCTCACATCAATAGAAATTTAAATATCTTAAGCAGATATTATTAACCTAAACCTGGCTGTGTAGTATAATAAACTTCAGTGTAGCCAAAACCACAAGAACAGTTTAATATTAAAAAGACTATAAAGTAACTCACAGTAACAGAGTAAAGGAGAAAAAAAAATTTATTACACATAGAAAAAGCATTTAACAAAACTTAACACTAAATTTTTTAAGTTCTTGGTGAACTAGGCATGGGGGGCAAACAGCTTCCTTAATCTGATACAGATTATCATCAATTAACTGCAGTAAATAACTTTCTTAATGGAGAAAGGCTGTAAACGACAATTTCAAATTAATAATAAGATAAGGATGTCCACTATTTAGGAATGCTTTGGTTCAATATTGTCCTGGAGATCTGGTCCCAGAAAGAGCAAAAAGACCACACCCTACTCCCAAAAAAAGAAAGAGAAAAAAAGGAGGGGGCGGGGGAAGGAAGAAAGAAAGGAGAAATGAAAAGGAGGGCCGGGCACAGTGGCTCAAACCTGTAATCTCAGCACTTTGGGAGGCCAGGGTGGGTGGATCGCTTGAGCTCAGGAGTTCCAGACCAGCCTGGACAATATGGTGAAATCTCAGCTCTACAAAAAATAAACAAATTAGTTGGGCATGGTGGCATGTACCTGTAGTCCCAGCTACTCAGGATGATGAGGTGGGAGGATTACTTGAGCCCACGAGGTCGAGACTAGAGTGAGTAGAAACTGTGCCACTGCACTCCAGTCTCAGTGACACAGCAAGAGTCTGTCTCAAAACAAAAATAAATTTAAAAAAAAAGTAAAAAGAAAGAAATAAAGTAACAGGATAAATAAATAAATAAAACTGTCATTTTCTGTAGACTATATTATTATCTAATACCTACATTGAAGGCCCAAAGAATTTGTAGATAAATTAATATATGAGACAGGTAGGCTGAAGATACTTGGAAAGCAATGGAGTTGGTGGAATTGGTACACTGGTTATCCATACAGTGAAATAAAAGGGATTCTTACCTCACTTCTACACACAAAATTCAATTCCCTGTTGGTAAAGAGTTAAGTATAAAAGACAAGACAATCAAATTTGTTAATAAATTTTATAGAACATTTTTTAAGTTTAGAATGCAAAATAATTTTTATGCAAGACACAAAAAGCATGTCATAAAAGAAAATATTGATAAATTAAATTACAATAAAATTTAAAACTCCCATGTATTAAAACACATCAAATAAAATTAAAAGCCACAAATTGGAATAAGATATTTGCAATATGGAATTCATAAAATAATTTAAAAACTCAATATAAAAATGGGAGAAATATATAATAAACAGGTATTTCACAAAAGAGGAAATATAAATAAAGCAAAAGCATATAAGATGCTCAGCCTTATTAGTGATTTAGAAAATACACGTTAAAAGCCGCACTGAGATACCTTTTTACGCTCACCAGACTGGCGTGGCAAAAAGAAAAAGAAGTCAAACATTACCAAGTGTTAAAAGAAAGGGTTGTAGATCAACAAGATGTCTTCTGTGCTACTAGCAAGAGTGTAAGTCAGTGCAATCACTCCGGAAAATAATTCACATTATCTTGGAAAGTTGAGCATTTGAATGCCAAAAAACTGGAAAATGTACTCTTATATTGATACTCTAAATCTAGAAAAATCTTTGTACAGGAGCATTAAGAGATACATACCAGAATGCTTATTGCAGAACTCTTTTTAGTAACAACAAAAATGACAACAACCCAGGAGGTAAAGACAAATAAATCGTATTATAATTACAGGATGGAAAATCAAGCAGACATGTAAAAGAAAAAGAATGAATTATCACAAAACACACAAAAAATGAATCTTAAAAATGCAACATTGAATGAAAAAAGGAACCCAGAAAAAGTGCCTTGAGTGTAATACTATTTTTACAAAAAAAAAAAAGCAAGATGAAGCAATATATTGTTTAGGAATATGTATACATACAATACAAATATAGATGTATATAGAGAGAAAGGTTAATATATTAATAATATACAAAATATCATTTTATTACATATAATTTATATTAAGTACCTATAGTTCAGGAATGCACACATAGAGAAACTATTAACAAAAAATTCAGGATGGTAATTACCCTCGGGGGGATAGCCAAAAAATGAAAAGGAAGGAACACATAAGTACAGGCAATGTTTCCCTGCTTAAATTTGGTGGCTAGTTTATAAACGTTTCTTTTATTCTTAAGCATTGTAACATTTAAGTAGGTTATATATATGCTTTTGAATGTAACACATATTTTACGAAAAATAAAAGTAAGAAAATAATAAGTGATCTTTTTTTTTAAATCAGAGTAATGTTATGACTAAGAGGATGGGAAATAACAGATGGAAATAAAAGAAAATTAGAAAAAGCTCATATCGGGCCGGGCGTGGTGGCTCATGCCTGTAATCCCAACACTTTGGGCGGCTGAGGCGGGCGGATCACGAGGTCCGGAGATCGAGACCATCCTGGCTAACACGGTGAAACCCCGTCTCTACTAAAAAAAATACAAAAAATTAGCCGGGCTTGGTGGCGGCGCCTGTGGTCCCAGCTACTCGGGAGGCTGAGGCAGGAGAATGACGTAAACCCGGGAGGCGGAGCTTGTAGTGAGCTGAGATCCGGCCACTGCGCTCCAGCCTGGGCGACAGAGCGAGACTCCGTCTCAAAAAGAAAAGAAAAGAAAAGAAAGAAAAAGCTCATATCAGAAATCCTTTGTTTCAGTAGAGCAAGAAGAGAAGGCATCTGAGAACAAGAGGAATGAGAGTAATTAGGGGCTACTGAGTGTGTCGTAGAGAAAGGAAGAAACGAGGAAAGGGAAGGAAAAGTATGGATAGAGAGAGGGACAGTGGGAGAGCAGGGGAGAAGAGAATGAGTTATTGTCAAAGAAATGAGTCTCCACAGAAAATGGATTGTTTCAGGAGGACAACTGAATTTAGAGCATAGGTGTGAACTGCACACACTCAGGACTTCTTCCCTCAAAAATGGATCAGGCAGAGGAACCAAAAATGACTGAGGATTAATATGGAGATTGTCATGACTATGTGTATATAGAAAGAGGTTGATATATTAATAATATATACAATATCACTGTATTACATATAATTTATATTAAATATATATAGTTCAGGAATGCACACATAGCAAAACTATTAACCAAAAATTCAGAATTATAGTTACCCTAGGGGAAGAAAGCCAAAAAATGAAAAGGAAGGAACTTTCGTCATGACAAAAAGTTCAAAAGTGAGAGAGGCCTTGGTATGCACACTTAAATATGTTCATATCCTCTGGTCTATTTTCAGGGATCCATTCTAAGAAAATCATCCTGAGTTCGGAAAAACTTTCATATCCAAAGATGCTCATTACAGAATTACATATAAAAATGAAAACTATGTATAAATAAACTTAGCACCCAGTAACAGTGGAATGAAAAAGTAAACCATTTTACTTAATTGATGACATTTATTTAAATAGAGTCAAACGGAATTTGAATACTTAAGTAGGATGCAAATTGTATGCAAAGTACAATTACAACTACATACAAGAAATTATGCAGAGAAAAAAATACACAAAATACACTAAAATTTTGGCAGCAATTGTGTTTGGATACTTTGCTCATTGGTTATTTTTTCCTTTTATCTTTTCTGCATTGCTACATTGTCTTTAGTAAATATGTACTACTTTTAAAACAGGAAAGCAAACTAAAAGATATGTTTATTAATTGCATTAGTTTACAGTTTAATACATGTATTAAACTGGGTTGAAGATCAAGAAAATCAGGATATGGGCCAGGCGCGGTGGTTCACGCCTGTAATCCTAGCACTTTGGGAGGCCAAGGCGGGTGGATCACGAGGTCAGGAGATCGAGACCATCCTGGCTAACATGGTGAAACCCTGTCTCTACTAAAAAATACAAAAAAAAAAAAAAAAAAAAACAAACTAGCCAGGTGTGGTGGCGGGTATCTGTAGTCCCAGCTACTCGGGAGGCTGAGGCAGGAGAATAGCGTGAACCCAGGAGGCAGAGCTTGCAGTGAGCCGAGATCGCACCACTGCACTCCAGCCTGGGTGACAGAGCGAGACTCTGTCTCAAAAAAAAATACAAAAATTTAGCCGGGCGTAGTGGCGAGCACCTGTAGTCCCAGCTACTCAGGAGGCTGAGGCAGGAAAATGGTGTGAACCTGGGAGGTGGAGCTTGCAGTGAGCCTAGATCGTGCCACTGCATTCCAGCCTGGGCGACTGAGCAAGACTACCTCTCAAAAAAAAAAAAAAAAAAAAAAAATCAGGATATGACTAATGAATTGGCAAAAAAATAATCAGGAACCCAGAAAACACAATAAGGGCCACAGGGAAGACAGAATCATTTATATTTAATAGAAGCTAATATAGTGGATTTAAAAAAAAAAAAAAGCAATCTCTACATTTGAGATGTTGAAAGTAATTTTCAGTTCCACATTGTAGCCATAGATGTGGGTGGCTAAAATGGACATATATGTGTGCCTGCACGCACACATACGTGCACACACACACACACACAATGTGAGTGGGAATGGATTTTGGGATGTGAGGTAGACAAGAAAACAGTGGACCAAGTGGAGATGATCAGGGTAAGTGGACAAGAGCAACCTGAATTAGCCATGATAATGTAACTTTATAGTTTGAACTTCAACAAAGATCCACAAATATTTAGCAGCATTACCATGTTAAAGTAAATTATACTTAGGTCTCAATTAACATTGAGAGAGAAATAACCAATTTTGTAAAGACCATGTAAAACAAATAACCAGTGCAAATTGTGTTCTATTTATTAGTATGTTCAATTGTATATGAATGCATCCTAGGTCCTAAAACAAATGGCCCTACTTTATGTTTCTTCTCCACAAATATATTCCGACTTATTTTTCAAACTGTATATCTATATCTCAAATAAGCCTGGTCCAACTCGTTATATAAATAAGACATAATTGGTAAAGTACATTAATGAAATCTCTGAAGATGGTATTTTTCAAGCAAGTCTCTGTATGATACCACCTTTAAAGTTTATTCTACTTTTCATATCATACACTCTCGTCACCAATGGAAAATCTATTTAAATGTTTCTGTTTCCACGTATACCTCAGCCAACCTCCTATATAAAAAGTCATGCAATATTGTATGTGCTTTTTTGGTTTTATTACTAATGTAAATACTAATGAAAGCTAAATCTTAATTCATTAGTATCATTGATAATTTGCAAGAATATAGAAGGCTAAAATGTAATTGAATTGAAACACATGACTCTTGCTAAGACTTAGTTCTGACCTAAGAAAGCTTCTTCTACTCTCAGTTCCCCATACCCCACTCACTCTCTTTAAGGCTCCCATGGTAGCCTAGGCATGTTTCTACCTTTATTCATACCAAAATCTTTTTATACACCTGCCTCTGTTTTCCTCTAAAACCCAACTGAAGCTGAGAATATATTTAATTAATCTTTATATGTCAGTACTCATAAGAGCACCTAGAGAATATTGCAAGCTCAACAAATATCTATTTGAACGACTGAATGGATGTAGGAATTAGTGATTGAATGTTTTCTCCCAGTTATTAATTCTATTACATTATAGAACATCTGTGGCTCAGGATTCAGTGTTCTGGTTCTCTTATGAGTTCACAGCACAGTATTATATTTTAAAGATACTCAATCTATACTGCTAATCCAAAAATCAGCCTTTATTTAAAAATTAATTTCAGTGTACCCTCTATAGTCTTAAAACATTATTATGCCTCCTGGTAAAACTTCCAATTAGATGTTTATAAATTTGTTTTTAACCTATCAAGCATACAGGGTGCCCCCTGTTACATACCCATTTTATTGTTAGTGAAATAACTGGATTCTAAATTGCAATGGCATTCTTTATTTCAGCAGCAATTTAGCAGGGACAAACCCAATGATACATGGAAAGACGCTTATTACCTCCTACACCTCTGCCTCTAGCTCATTAACCCTTTTTCCAACATCTATGAAAATAAGAGTTCCCTCCTTTCTCATCTGTTTTGCTCAACAAGATGCGGAGGGAAGAACAATGAACTTCAAGCAGGCAGTTCAGGGATTTGGTCCCAGGATTGTTACTACCTTCAGTTAATTAGACTTCGAATGCTTCTCCTAACAGTTCTGGGTTTCCATTTTCTCCTATATAAAATGAAAGGGTTGCACAAGATGATAATTGTAAAAATAACTAAAGGCCCTATTTATTAAGCTTTTACTATATGCAAAGAACTGCACTATGTGCTTTATGTGCATTATCTCATTTAATTTTAATCCTCTAAACACGTTTATAAGGTGTATCAGTCAAGGTCCAGCAGGAAACAGATGGTACACATCAAATTGGGTAATTTGAGGAGAGCTTAATAAAGGAACTTTATTAAAAAGGTGTGAGCAGGGTGTTAGGAAACCACGAGGGACAGTGCAGTGCCCCAAGGCTAGTACTGGAGAAGGACATGGTTACCTAAATCTAGAAACAGAACTGTGGGAAGAGGACTGCTTGAGCTGTGGCTGGAATGCAGCCAGCCCTCAGGGACCCTGGGAATCAGCATCCAGACCTGGCTCTACCCAATCTAGGCAAGCCCAAGAGGAAACAAGGGCCATTCTAAAACCATCTATACCAGCCTTTGGGGCAAAAATCAGGAGGAGGAAAGTAAATAGTGGACCTGAAGAGGCTGACAAATGTGTCCAGTAATATCAACTATTGTTATGCAGATTTTATGCATGAGGTTACTGGGGTTTAGAGGGATCAGGTGACTACTAAGAGTTCACAATCAGCACAGGCCGGATCTAGTATTCAGCCCCTTCCTGTCAGACTCCAGAGCCTGAGCTCCTGATGGCTTTTTAGACCTTGGAGTCCCTTTTTGTGTTTCTAGGGTTAAAAACAGCCTCAGAAGTGATCTGATTCAACCCTCTCCCTTAGAGATGTTTGAATAAGATGTCTCTCCATTTAGGACATGAGCCTTGCAGAGACCTCAGTTGCCTTTGAAAAGCTAGTGGTCTGTGTGCTCATTCTTCCTGTTCCAATACTGTGGCTTGTATCCTGACGTGTAATTTTGATTTGTAACCCTGAACGAGACACTCGTAGAGACAAAGTTGTTAGGCAGTCAAAAGGAGAGAATAGCATTTTTTACTATTAAAATTTTTTCTTTCTTGTGACATGCTCTCCTCATTAAGCAAACTTAAGGAATTTTCCATTGACAAAGACTTGTCTAGTGAATAGCTTTGCTTGGGGTCAGGGTGGGGAATAGGGAGGGCAGTCGATTGATGACTGGATTTTCCAATTTCACGTGCTGGAGTTAGAATACAGCCCAAGACTCTGTTAAACATGTTCCAGTAGACTATGGAAGAAGTGAGCAGAATGCAAAAATGTTTAAATGCAGTGAAACTAAAAACTACTATTAAACATATTCTTCAATATTCCTGTGAGGGTCCTTAAGATAAGAAAAGGAAAGGAAATTCTCATAGAGTGACTAGTCAGAGGTTGTTAATTACTCTTTGTGTGAGAATTAAATTTGCTGAAGAGGGATGACTGAAGTAATTATCTGAGGTCAAGGGTCCCATCCCCAATCTGTCTGCTCCTCTGTCAAATAGAGATAAAAAAACCCACTCAGTACTCTTAGTAATGGGAAACTGTTCCTGTACAAGCACTTTTCGGCCTACAAACAGGTTGTAGTCTAAGATGGTCTGCAACTCACTTGTTGGGAATATGAAGCAAATCTTCTGAAAGCCAGGGTGTTATAAACTGTGACTCAGGGCTGGACCAACCTTCGACACCCATTTAAATCTCGAATCTAACTCAGTGTGAGTTGCAAAAGTACTTCCTGGTATGAAGAAAGAGGAAAATGACAATACTGAGAACTCAGTGCTCCTGTTCCAGGTCAGGTCCTGAACCTGGCATGTTCTCACTGCCTTTCACACTCTAGCACCTTCAGGCCCAACGCAAGAATGGAACCTGAAAGTTTCAGGCAAGTGCCATGATTTGCCATCTTCATTACCAACAGGATGTAGGAGGCTTTCATGGGTGTACAATGAGTAATGTGGCCCAGATATCCCTCACCTCGAACTCAAAGGCCCTTTTTGTTTGTTTGCTTTTTACACCAGAGTGAAGGATAAAAAGTGGAAGAGTTATATGTTTGTTTTTGATTAATTGGAAAACTTTCCGATTTTAGCAGAATGTCTGCCTACAAGTAGTGAGGATCTGTGAATGAAGAAAAGGAACGGTTTGATTACCTTTTTAAAGATTATCCCCATAGGCAAGGCAGGCCTGAGAGAGCACTCTCAGGAGAGAAAGTTCAGTTTGGGGTTCCCTTTTAACTAACTGGGCAATACAGTATTGAGAGATTGACTCTTAATAGGAAATCTTCAAAAACCTGGCTACAGAACTTCTTTTTTTGAGGAAATGATTTTCCTGCCATTGAACCCTAGCTAAGCAAGACTTTTGAGATTGCTTTAATCATCAGCGGCTTCAGTGTCTTGGTAGTGAGTGAAAACGGGATTAGGGTGGAATAAGGGGGAAAAGTTTCCAGGGACCCGTGGTGAACCAGTGTTGAGACCCCCCCCCCCCTCCTTTAAATAGGGCCTGCATGTGTAAAAGTCAATTTCTACTTTATGAGAGATTAGAACCAGAGAGCGGCTCATATTTAAACCCTGCAAAGATAAGGAACAGTGAGTTTACCCCAAATTAGCTTTCAAAATAGCTCTGATCTAGTAATTTGCCCAGTAACTTCCCCAGACTGGGGCAGGTCTGAAGAATTTAAAAAGGGGAGGAAGTGATATCTGATAAACTTTAGGATAGCTGAATTTGGGGTGGAGGGGGGAGTGGAGGAAGAAGGTAAGAGAAGAGGAAGAAAGGTGGGGAAGAGACAGAGAGAGAGAGAGAGAGAAATCGAACTCCATCAAGTTGCCTTCATTTCCCCGCAAGATTTCACCCACTATGAGCGTCGGTTGTTGTTTTGTTTATGCAAAGTTAGTCGGTCTGAGACACAGGGAAAGTGCTGAGATCCACGCTGAAGAAGGCAACAATGATTTTTAAAATGTAAATGAAACCACGCACACACACACACACACACACACACACACACACACACGCACGCACACACTGGGTCGGGGCAATCCCTGCCCGCAGACTTTGAAATGAAAACACGGCGAGGAGGGCGGGCTGGAGGGAGGCCGCGGCAGCAGCGGGGAGCGTTGTTGGTGACCGAAGGAGCTCTGGTGAATATCAGGTTCGGATTAGTGACAACTCAGAAGTCACGCCGGCAGTTGGGGGAGGGAAGTTTGCCAAGGTCTCAGAACTCGACGGAAGAGAGAGCGGCTTCCCCTGGCGCCGGGCGGAGCTGGGCGTACGCAGAGAGACCTCCGTCCTGGCCCGAGCCAGCTCCCCCTGCGCTCTCACACCCCGCCCCGAGATTGAGTTTGTCAGCGATCATAAAATGGGAATTGATTATTCCAGCCACCATTGATTAGGGAAGAATGCTTACTGCAGCAGCGGGGAAAAGGTTAAGAGGAAATTGACCTTCTTCCTAGGTGACATAAAGTCATTAGGTAAATGAGATATTCACACAGGAGTTTTAAAAGGTCACGCTCAATTTTTATTTGTAGCCTGAAGAGTCAACCTGGAGCTGGAGCTTAGGGCAGGGACCCCGCTCTTCTGGACAAGCGGACAGAGTGGGAGATAACTCTCTTGCTGCGCTGGGCAGGGGCAAGGTGGGAGGTGGGTTATTATTGTCTGGGGAAGATCGCACTGGAATTGGTGGAGTCCCAGCCCCCGAACTCTGCGCCTCCTGCCTGACCCGTGGGTGCGTCTCTGTGTATGTGTCCCTCTGGGGCCCTGAGCTTCGCGCGGCGTCTCCTCCGTTCCAGTCACCCGTAAGCAAAGGGATGCCGGGCAGACACAGACAATTAAAAGCACTTATCCTACCATAGCCGGCCACGTATCACACAGAGGGAAAGTGTTTTGTTTTGTTTTTTAAGGAGAGGGTGAGAGATATATTTATGCACATATTTATCCCTCTAATTATAGGAATTAATCCTCTTACTTATGACTAAAAGGTAACGTGGAAGGACGTCTCTTTGATGTGGAAAAGCACCATTTGTGACTCACATTCAGACTGATTAAGGAATAATTGTTGTTAAACGCTTTACAAGAGAAGAGTGTTTAATTGAGGGGCATTCGTAATTTTACGGCTTAGTACGAAATTAAACGTAATTAAAAACTCAGAAATTCCAACTGATTTTCCAATTATTTTTATTGTCTGAGTTAATTATTACACAAGGGTATCACTTTGCCCTAAAGGCATTTTTAAAAAAAGCAACCATACCTTTTCCAAATATTCGCAGGGAAGCGACTCAAAGCTTTCCCCAGGTATAAGCCTGGTAAAGGACCTTCCTTCTTCACTCCCCTCTCCTTCGGTCCCCCACGCGCCCCTCCTTCGCCTCCGGTAATTAAGCGTTTCAGCCACTCTCCCCTCTCTCTGAGTTCCTGTAACACCTTGGGATGTGAGAAAGTGATGGCAGTTCTCTTCTGCAGATCATTACAGGAAAACTGGAAGTATCTGTAGAAGGCTGATGAATTTCTTGAAGTAACACTTGTCATACATGGTGGCGAGATTTTTTTTAAAAAAAGCTAAGTAAACACAGCTCTCTGGGGGCGATCCCTCGATGCCTCTGCCTTGGGGTGTGTGGCAGGAGGGAGGTAACACCCAAGTACCGACTGGAAGTTGTTTATAAACTCGCACATGAAGACGTACAGATGCACGCTGGAAACTTTCTTTGGTTTGCACTTTTATTTATTTATTTATTTGAGAGGATGGGTATGAAAAACTTCTCAGATTATGAATTTTTTTTTAATGCTGGGATTGACGGCAAAAAGCCAAGCTATGTTTGTATGTGTAGCTTATTTAAATGTCCAAATAGACTTATTTAAATACATCAAAAGGTTTACAGAAAGTGCCTCAGTGTTATGGAAATGAAAACACATCCTCACAGCTCGTGCAGAAGTGGCCCTGTCTTCCCTATCAGACTTGGATATCTTTCCTGTCAAACTCTGAAAAAAATAAATAAAAAACATAAAACTGGGGAGAATGTGGATTTGTAAGTTTCAATTCATCTGGACCGAGAGTATGGAGCAATGGAATGTTTGTGTTTCAGTAAGTCTTTAATTTCTCTGAGATTTTTAGGACATGGACTTCAGTGGATTCTAGCTTTCTATTCGCCTTTCCCCTCCACACCCCATAAAATAAATGATTGCCTCTGATCTGATGTGCCAGGTGAAAATGGGTAGAATTAAAACTGTCAATTCGGTTTCCAACTTGTGTCTTTCGCTTGAGTTCAAAAGCTTTTAAAGTTAAAACGTGCCGATCATTTATAAGTATTATTTCTTTTTCTACCATCGAGGCTTTTAAGTAAAAAGGAAGAAAAGGTGTTTATATTTCCAAATTCATTTTCCCTGGAAGATTTCAATCTGCCAGGTAATTTGGTGATGGACCCTGACGGTATGAGAAGGTCTGCCTGGCGGAGCCTGGTTTACCCGAGTGCGGCCAAGTACACTCAAGTCCGGTCTTTCCCTTTTTTTACTCCAATGGTATATTTGGAGCTGGGATGTGGATATTTAAATTCGAAGCTTTCTAAGTGCTTCAGTACTTCTGAAGAAGAGGTTAGAGTAGGCAGAGTTGGGGAGAAAGGAAGAAGGATCTCTTTGAAAGTTAGAGATGGTGAAAAAGACATGTAATCCGATGTGGAAAATTCAGTAAAAGAGGTAGTGCACACTTTAGCTTAGGCAAAGACTGCTGAATCCTTTGAAGAAACTGACACGGATTTTCCAGAGATGGGGTGGGTGTAGGGGGGGAATCCTAGGGTGGGCATTTTATGTAAATGAGCATATTTGAAATATAGTACAAATCCGGTATAGTAAAACTGACAGTTCTGACAGTATTGACAACATAAATATATGTTTGAACACTGCACTTTCAGACACTTAACCGATGAAGCAATAAAAAAATTTCGACTACAATATTTCAAATAATCGACATTGATGTTTTGATACATCATTTTTATACTCCAAATCGATCTATCACTCTGGGGCTGGTCAATTTTAAGTAAAAATGTGCTGCAATTATTTGTACCTTGGCTAATGATGACCTAATAACAGTCCCCAATTAATTACACCCGAATCGTGCTTTTTTCCTTCCGCATTGGAGGTGGGGGGCAGTTCTTGGAAAACAGAACCCACTATTGTGCCATCCTTCCCCTCCCTTGTATTCCATTTTTGCCACGGGTGGGGGTGGGACTTCAGATTTAGGAAGGGGTCTTTGTCTGCTTGATCATGGACGCCACAGGCTGGGGTCCCCTCACCAGAAATAGCCACCTTCTGGGTCTGTATTGGGAATACAGTCCTCACTTTTACTTTGCAATGTCAAAACTAAATTTTAGAAAATTCAATCATAACTCTCCTTCAGATCCCATGTCCTTTCCTCTGTTTCAAGGACTAGATGGAAGAGATTTGCTCAAAGATTGGAAATTTCTCTCGGGCTGTGTGTGTGTGTGTGTGTGTGTGAGAGAGAGAGAGAGAGAGAGAGAGAGAGAGAGAGAGAGAGAGAGAGCTCGCGCCCACATGAGAATTTTAATAAAGTATGGATACAGCCCGGTCCAAATCTAAAGCACCTAGTCTGAGTCGAATCTCCCCCACAGTCGCATCGCCTCTGACCTCCCTACGCGGTGTTGATTGTTTACAGGCTACTGAAGAAAAAAAAAAAAATGCCACAAATAAGAAAGACAATGACCTGCAAATTGCAGGAAAGGAGGGAGGAGACTGTTGGGTATTGCATCCCAGGCGTGCCTCCTCCCTCAGTCTGACTGTTGGTTTTCTCTCTTTGCCCTGTGAGTTTTCCAGTTCTTTCCCACTCCTCTCCAAATTTGGTGGAGGCAGGGGGAGGAAGAAAAGAGATAAAGCTGATTAAGTGAAGTAATAAACAATCCTGGACAGGCCTAGGATACAAACTCGAGCAGTCCATTGTGAAGTACGGATCGGGCGGAGGCGGTGGAGGACCGCTCGCCCCCCTACACCGACTCCCTCTCGCAGGCTAGGCGCCGAGCCGTGCTGTTCCCCCCAGCCCCACACCGCCCCCGTGAAGCCCACACCCTTCCTCAATCTCGCACTGAGACTCGGCCTTCTGATCTAAAACTGAGCTGGGCTCCACTAGCCCTGAATTCCAGTGTCTGATTTCTTTCCTCCAAACTTCACGAATGCAGTTTTAAGCCCCTCCAAACCACCGCCAGCTGAGACGCTGGGACTTAAGCAGCACGCAGAGCAACTTTAAGGTGCGAATCAAAGGCAAAGGATGTGTGTGATCCGCGTTGGGTTAGCGGGAGGAGGGATCCGAAGACAGAGCTCCGTCGCCAGAGCATCTCCCAGTTGCGAGGGTTACTAGTCTCTGGCCGGGGCTTTCCAAGCCGCCTGCGCTGGAAGTAGGGGTAGGAACTAGACAAGAGGCCGCAGGAGGACAGAAAAAAGAGAAAAACAATCGAGCGGAAGAGACGAAAGGAAAAGAAGGAGAGAGGAAGAAAGAGAGGAAAGAAGAGAGCGCGGGAAGGAGGAAGAAACAGTGAGAGCAAGCGCACGCAGTGTTTGGAGCCCCGCCAGATAGCGCTAGAGGGCTATTTATTGAAATCCTTTCTGTGCGATGGTGAAGCAGCTAAAATTGGGAGAAATAAGAACAGGGGAAAAAGCGAAAAAAGTTATAATAATTTTACTCCATTTTATTTAAAAAATAAATTGTGGGGTGCTTAAACGTTATTAATGGGAGGAGGCAGAGAAAAAATTATTATAGAAAGCTTAAGTGGAAAAAGGACCAAAGGACCAAAAACCACCACCACCACCACCACCACCACCAACAACAACAACAACAACAAAAGGAAACAAAAAAGTCCCCTTGCCTCTGTTGATCCCAGCTAGGAAGAGTGAGTAAAGTTAACAGGTAAGGAAGCCAGTGGAATTATTTCTAGGCCAACTTTGAGAGCTGCTGGCTACACTGCTGTGAAGGTCAAGAACAGTTCACAAGGATAAGCCGATGTATATGGAGAAGGGATGTTTTAAAAGTAATAGATGGCTGCAAGGGGTGGAGAAGGAGAGACAAACACGTTATTGGAAACGCCAAATAAAATATGTATCAAAAATTCCAACTGTCAGCCAGCAGGTCTTGGACAGAAGATAGCCCCTTCTGCCTTTGTCCCAGGGATGCTGGGCTCAGGGCTGTTTCTGCAGGGCTGAAATCAAACTCCTTGAATAACAATTTAGAAATACTCTGAGAAGCTTGGAGAAAATAACTAGACTACCAAAAAAAAAAAAACAAAAAAAAATTCACTGTGTCATTCAGAACCTAAAGAGAAGTGCTGGGGATGGAAAGAGAAGACCTAGTAACAGAGGTGGAGTCCAGAGATAGAGAGAGATGGAGAGGGAATAACATATTTTTGATCACTTTTACTTGCTCAGTTCAGTAATGCAAGAAATAAAACTTCTTTCAAATGACACTTTACTTTTAAGTATTGACTTGGTTTTATCCTAAAATCCCTGGCATTTCACATATCTAGTTTCTCTTTTCAAACCTGAATTTTCCTTTTACCTGAAGGAATTTTTGAAAATCAAAGTAATAATTCATGTCTTTTTTTCAAAACCAGTAAATAGAACTTCCCTCCCGGAATAAAAATTAACCTTACACAGTTTTTAAAGATCTGCTTAATCCAAAATATTCCAAATTAAAACATTAAATGAAGTTACAAATAAGATTAAGGTTGGATTTATTTGCTTCTATAGCAAGACGTCAATTGTTCTAACTGTTGTAAGAAGACAAAAAGGATTTAAACCTGGCAATTTTAATACACAGATTAACACTTCGGACTTCACAGTTCTGAGGAATTTGAAGTTATCTGTGCTGAGATTCTATAACTTTCAAGAAAAAGAAAAAGAAACAGCTACACAAGCTCCTTAAGGAGTGTGGGCAAAGTCATTTAGAGTCTGGGTTCATAAATGCTTGGTTCAAATTAAACACTCCCCCGTAAAGCCAATGGCCTTCAAATTAAGGGACTATAGTGGAATTCAATTATTCCTTTTAAATCTTAAATGTTACCTATAATAGCATTCCATGTTGGCTCAAAAAAGAAAAGGAAAAATAGAAAAGTAGCAGTTTTCAGAAGTCTTGGGGTTGCTTCAATAAGAAAGAGGTGATTAAAAACAGACTCTTAAATTTGAGAGGCCCGATTCCCCCTTCCATTGGTCCCCACCCACTTGGTCCCCTCCTTTTCACCTCTTTTTTATGCAGTACCCCCACCCCCACTCCAGAGCTAAGTAGCTGATTTGGGATTCTGAAGAAATAGGTTTCACCATCCATATTTGTTCTGGGGCACTTGTAAAATGCGATTTGTAGAGGGTCTTTAGCCTTCTGATTGTCTTTGAATTGTTTTTACTGAAACAGATCTTTTGCAGTTAATGAGTCCCCACGCAGCTGGACAGCTCCTCTCGGACACTGAGAACTCTAACCCCAAAATGACCCCAATTTGACACCGCAAGATGAAATTTTACCGCCTGTTAAAACCATTTCCAGCCTGGGCAGAAGGAGCTGACTGTTGACGGAGGTGTGTGCCACCTCCTGCGACCCCCATTTCGTGCCTGTCTCCCGGGCCTGCCCCACCTACTTTCCTTTCACCCCAAATGTGGGAGAGCAGATGAGCCTGGAAGCCTGGGTGGGAGTGCCAACGCTGACAATGGGGCATTAGCAAAATGCCACCAGGATGGAAATCAGAAAGTGCGGGTACTCTACTCCTTTGGAATCGCTTCTATTGGACTGGAAAATTGGGGATGGGGGAAACCAGGAAATTCTTAAATGTTAGATGAGCTTTTTAATAAAACACCAGCAAGTCGCTGATTAAAGGTAACAGTCCTTTGAATTCATCAGACTGACCAAGAACCAATACCTTGAATCGACTCCAACTTGATCTCCTCGTGTGTGATCCACTACACTAGGACTTCTATTTTAAACTAACAGTTTCATAAGTGACATGCAACTAGGTAAGTAAGATCTCTTTCGTTCAAAGAAATTCTGGGTTCTCCCCTGACACAACTGGCAAATTTTTAAAAGACAGATTTCCTCCAGTAGGAATGCACTTTTAACACTCTCACACTTTTTAAACTAAACGTCGTTGAAGTTAAATATGATTTTTTGACAATATCTTAAAATGTCATATTTCTCTCTCCCTCCTACACCTAACCATATTGTCCCTGTTGTTTGCTTTAATGTATTCAATAAAATGCAAAAGAAGTTAAGAATATGAAAAAGAGAGAGAGAAAGGCGTTAAGGTTAAAAATGCCTTCTGCATCTGATGAAGACACATGAAAAGAAAGTTTAAACTTTTCTTTTTTTGTAAAACCCAAGATTATCACCGGATAATCAACTTATTATTAGCTTACGATTGTTTGAAAATATAGAAATCGGCCGGGTGTGATGGCTCACGCCTGTAATTAGAGCACTTTGAGAGGCCGAGGCGGGTGGAACACGAGGTCAAGAGTTCGAGACCAGTCTGGCCAACATGGTGAAACCCCCCCGTCTCTACTAAAGACACAAAAAATTAGCCAGGCGTGGTGGCGCGCGCCTGTAATCCCAGCTCCTCAAGAGGCTGAGGCAGGAGAATCGCTTGAACCCGGGAGGCGGAGGTTGTAGTGAGCCGAGATCGCGCCACTGCACTCCAGCCTGGGCGACACGGCGAGATTCCGTCTCAGAAAAAAAAAAAAGAAAGAAAGAAAGAAAAGAAAAAGAAAAGAAAGAAAGAAAAAATATAGAAATCATCAATCTGTCTGAATTGTTTTTACTCACACTGCCAGGGAAGGAACGTTTTTCTAGAAATGCAACTTAAGTTTTTCTAAATGAAAGCTATACAGATGCTAACTCACTTTACAGTATCACTGTAAAAACAGAAAAAGAAACAGAAGGTAGCAATGTTGAATGTTTAAACCCTGCAAGGCAGAAGTTCCGCGTGAAGTTGATCTTTACAAAAAAGGTTTATCAAGGACACTGAGGAGTCTCCTTTAAAAAGAAACGTAACTGGCACTTATTGAACAAGACATTTGAAACAACAATAATCCTATTGGCGACGATAAACTTAAATTCCTAAACTGAATTTAAGAATAATGAGAAGAGTAAAAACAGTACAAACTTCTCAGCCAGCGGCGCTGCACCGGGAACTTGGACCCACCAACATCAAGAGCTTTGCAAAGTCGAAAACGCTCCGCGGCGAGAGCAGACTGTGGTTTTTTCCCCTCCTCACCCCGCCGCCCTCTCAAACCTCCCGGTCCCGGCTAAACTGAATTCGCCTAACTGTCGATTGAAATAAAATTCTGGAGACCAACTTTTTCTTTTCTCTTTCATCTTCTTTTCTTTTTTACTCACCTTCTCTTAAATGTCGACGAGCAACTCAGCAACAAATAAGAAGGATACTTTTAATCTTGGAGTTCTTCTAGAAAAAAAAAAGAGTACGTGGAGGAAGTACCCTCCCCCCAACCTTCAGATTTCCTACCCGTCGGCTCTAGCAGGCTTGAAGCCGGGCAAAAAGAGTGGCTGAAAACCGGGGCTACACTCTCCTCCCTGAAGCTCCGTGAGTCCGGCCGTCCCTGCTCGGGCCACTGGGCAGAAACCTCGCGGCCCGCAGCCCCTCTCCCTGGCGTCGCGCTATCCGCGCCTCTGCCAGCCCCTTCGCACTATCTTTCTTTATATGTGAGGGCCGATTTCCCGCAGACATCATTGTTATGATGGCTCATTTAATCAAACTGTTTAATTGCTCTGGTAATCACTATCATCATCACAGGTGCTCAATCATTCATCATTTTTGGAGGGCTTTATTGACCTCCCGAGTTCATTCCTCAGCCCTATTAAAACGAGGCCAAATTTCTCCGACTCCGCTTGGAGTCTCTGCAGTCTGCAATCTTAGCCTAGTTTCTGTTGCTCGAAAGCTTACAGTGAAGCAGGGAAAATGGAAAGGGGGCCAAAAAAAAAGAGCCCTCCCACCCGCCCTCCTCCCCGCTCTTTCTCTCTCTCTCTGTCTCACACACACACGCACACACCACACACACACGCACACACAGTACTTTATTCTCTCTAATCAACCTCCCCCACCCCACCCTCCCTCCGCGGGAAAGTCGGATAGACGCGGCGCGCGGAAGACACTCTACTCTCCACTTCCCAGAATGGGTTCAAAGTTGGGGAGGGATGCGGCTGTGGGAGAACAACAGTCCGCTTTCCACTCTCTGGGCCAGGGACTCGGAGGGCGAGAGCTAGAAGTTGGGGAGAGGGCGCGCTTCCAGCGCCTGTCCCGGCCGGGCCGCGCCACAAGGGGCCGAGGCGCGGCGGGGGCTGCTAGGCTGCGCGGCTCGCGCCGGGTGACCGTGGCTCCGCCCCCAACTCCGGGCTCGTCGTGATTGACGCGCGGCCGCCGGGAAACCAGCGGCGCAGAGGTGAAGCCTGGTGCAGCTTGGGCCAGGGAGGACCAGACACCGGCAACAACTAGTTTCCACCCAAACGGTGTGGGGTAGTTCCTTTCCTTTCCTTTTCCTTTTTGGAAAAGTTCTTTCGGAGCTGGCCCCATCTTCCTGACCCCGCGAAATCGCCCCTGTGTAATTAACACAGCCATTAGCAGGCGTTACCGCGGCCCGCCGCTGCGCCTCGGGCGACCACAACAAAGCTAAGCTGTGAGCGCCGGCCACTCCTCCTCGCCTGGCAACTTCTTTCTCCCCCTCTTTCCCTCCTGTGCTTCCCAGCTCTGAGTAAGATCCACTTTGGAGACGCACACTCGTCGCGCGCGCGCGCGCGCACACACACACACACACGCACACGCCCTTGGTTACATCGGACCCAAATGACTCTCTCTTCACTTCCTCCCTCCCGATTCCGCCGCGGCCCCCAAAGACTCTCGGGGTGGCCCCTTGTCCGCACCGCTGGGAGGGAGTGTGCTCTGAATTAAGCTGGTCTCTTCTGTTCCTGGAAAAAAATGAGTATTGACAAGGTTGCTGGATCTGCGCAGAAAAGAAAGTGCCACTTAATAAAAAATTTAGCCCGGCAATGGTACGGTCTGCAGAGCTTGCTGCCCTTGGACGTTAGCAGGAAGCCTTCGGGGTGCTGTAATCGGCGGGCAGAGGAGAGGGAGGCCGCGGAATTAAAAGGAACAAAAGCTAGAGCGCCATGCCAAACGTCTCCGACAAGACCCAGTTAGGCAGGAGCCGGGAGTGATGGGAAAATGAACTAGAAGTAAGTTTTTGAAAAAAAAAAAAATGAAAAGATCTGAGGCGGTACCGTACTTTCCCTGTGGTTTTCTGCAGTTTTCCTCTCTGCGCTCTCCCTGTCCTCTTCTCTCTCTCTCCCCCTCTCCCTCTCTCCCTGTTCGCGCGCGCGCACAACACACACACGCGCACGCACACACACACACTCTCACACACACACACACACTCTCCCCTTCCTCCCCCCCGCCGTCCCCCATCCCCGTGGAGGAGCAGGCTCGCTGATTTGCTCGGGTCCGCCCGGCTCGAGCCTCCCCTCCCCCTCCCGCCCCCCGCCTCCCCCGCCCCCCCAGCCGGGGCTGTCCGATCGCACTCGTTGCATATCAGAGGCTCCGCGCGGCGCGCTCCTCCTCGCTCCCGCTCCCCACTCCCGGGATGTGTCTCCGCCGTACGACGGGCTATGGCCACCACGACTTCCGGGTTCCGTCATTTCGTTCTCCCGCCGCCGACCCGCGCCGCCAAACTGAGGCTCTTCAATAAGCCAGGCAGCAGCCAACCTGCCAACACCTACTGACACTCACTCATCTCCCAGAGAGAGAAAGAGAGCGAGAGAGAGCGAGCGCGAGAGAGCGAGCGCGAGTGAGAGCGAGCGAGCGAGCGAGAAAGAGAGAGAGGGAGAGACAAAATACCTACCAGGAAAGGGGGGGAGGAAGTCCAATTTTTGCAAACTATTCATTTTTTTTCTTGATTTTTCTCACTGCTTTCTTTGAACAATACTTTAAAGAGAGAGGATCGTATTATAGATACCGCGGGGGCAAAGCTAAAAAAGGGGGGAGGGGGGAGGAAAAAATTCAAGAAGCAGAAACCCCTCGCGGAGTTTTACTGGAAGAAAAAAACGGGTCTGAAAGATTCCTCCTCTTCATCATCATCAACCATCATTCATTCACTACCTTGACATTCCGGGCTTTGATTGACAGCTGGAGTGGCAAAAAGCCATGAAACACGACAGTTCGGTTACATGTGGGCTGCTGACGGGCCGCTCGTAACCTTCAGTTCGGGGGCTTGACAATTTTTTTCTTCTTTTTCTTCTTTTTCTTTTCTTTCTTTCTTTCTTTTTTTTTTTTCCAACTGAGGGGAAGAGAAGAGAAAGAGGGGGAAAGGAGGACCGAAGAGGAGGAGGAGGGGAGGGGGGAGGAGGAGGTGGAGGAGGAGGAGGAAGATCAGGAGGAGGAGGAAGAAGAGGAAAAAAGAGAAAAAGAAGAAATATCACAGAAAAAAAAAAAAACTCTTCGTTGTCTTGCCTGGGCTTTTTTTCCCCCCTAAAAAATAACATATTGGAGAATTGGGAGAAGTCTCTTTGGTTTGGAAAAAAAAAAAGGAATCTTCAGCCTAGATCACTTTCTTATCCGGACTGGGATATTAAATATACGACACATCCAGGAGTTTATTGGAGCGCAGACTGATGGCGCAAAGGGTAGGTTTAAATCTCCAACACTTACCTAGATATAAATCCTCTCCTAAGAGGGGCCTGTCCCGATGCCTCCTCTCCCTTCAACGCTTCTGCTGCTGCTCGCTGCTTGATGATGGCGGCCAGTATTTTAAAAAATAGCAAAATTATTCATCGGCTTCTTTCCCCCCCGTGCCTCTGCGTGTGTGCGAGTGTGTGTGCGTGCGTGTGTGCGTGTCTGGGCGCGCGTGTTCCAGCGCTGTGCGAGCGGGCGGGCGGCGAGTGCGTGTGAGTGGTGTGTGTGTGTGCGTGTGCAATCGTTACACGCTTTCGCCTCGCTCCAGCTTTTACCCCAGCAGCGCGATTCCCCCGGTTCTCCTGCTGCCGCTGCTGCGCCGCTGCCGCCGCTGCTCGCGCGGCTCGGGGCGGGCACGGGCTGCGTAGGAGCCGCCGCCGGGGCCGCCGCTGGGGCCGCGCTGCCGCAGCCGCTGCGCCGCCGCCTAGACTACTAGCCTGGGCTGCTTGTTTTGTCTCTGAAATTGACAAGGACGCAGGGAATCCGCTGCTAAATAATGTTTCTGGTAACTTTCACGTTATTCCCCCTCCCACCCTCCGCTCCCTGCCCCCGGGGAGGCACTGGCCCTAGTCTTTCCTCGTCCTCGGCGTTCTTGTGCTGATTATTAGCGTTTTTCTTCTCTTTATTTTGTTTCATTTCGCCTTTTGATTTATTGGATCCTCAGAGGAGGCGAAGGGGGGTTAGGGGTGGGATCCGGGGTTTCCTCCTCACACTAACTCCACTTCTCCCTCCGTTGGCTCGCTACGGTTCTGTTGCCTCCGGCGGGAGCGGGGCCTCCCGGCGCCCCCTCAAATCCCCGGCCTCGCCGCCTCCTCTTCCTTCTCTAAACGTTGCTCTTGGTTCATGCTTTTTCATTTTTAAATTTAATAACATTTTTTCCTCACAACTTTTAACTTCGTTGTTTTGGCTGGTTTGGTTTCTGTGTGCTCAACTTGTGCTCGGTACTTTTCTCCTTTCTGACTTTGTTTTTATTTTTATTCTCTCTCTCTCTCTCTCTCTCTTTCTCTCTCTCTCTCCCTCCCTCCTCCTCCTCTCCTCTTTCTTACCTCTCTCCCTCCCTCTCTCCTCTCTCTCATCTTTATCCCTTCCCCTCTTTTCTGTTCACCCTCTTCTCTCTGCTCTTTTTCCCTTTCCACCCCCCTCCTCTGTTCTCCCTCGCCTCCTGCGCCCCCTCCCTCTTCCCGGGTTCTGACAGTACGATGAGCTACCCCATTACGGCGGGATGGACGGAGTAGGGGTTCCCGCTTCCATGTACGGAGACCCTCACGCGCCACGGCCGATCCCCCCGGTTCACCACCTGAACCACGGGCCGCCGCTCCACGCCACACAGCACTACGGCGCACACGCCCCGCACCCCAATGTCATGCCGGCCAGCATGGGATCCGCTGTCAACGACGCCTTGAAGCGGGACAAGGACGCGATCTATGGGTAAACCGCCCCCCGGACCCAGCTTACTGTGTGTGAGTGTGAGTGAGTGTGTGTTTGTCTCTGTGGGGGTGGGAGGGTGGACCACTAAGTGGGGAGTTATTTCTGCATGGTGGGGGGCGGGCGCCGCTTGCCTTGGGAAAGGACCGTGGAGGGGGCCTGCTCTTCTGCCCCTGGAGTCAAAGACCCGAAGAACTAGCCTCCTTCACTCCCACAGCCCGGCCACTCCGGACGCCACAGCCTGGAGTGACTGAGTCCCCAGAATCCTGCCGGGGCCTTCTCCCCGAGGACAGGATTCCTGGCTGAAGGACGCGGGGCTGCTCGTTTCAGTCTCCCTAGCAGAGGCCTTGACGAAGGAGAAAGTTTCCTGCCGATGAGGAGCAACTTTGGGTTTTTTTTAGTTATTTTTTTCTTCTGTTTCCTATTGAGGGTCTGGGAGTCACTAAAAGCAGCTTGAGCTGGGATCAGGGCTGCTTCTGTCGGCCAGGAAGTCCTAATCACCCACTTCTTAATTCTCTGTAAATAAAGGGGGCAGACCTTGAAGTGCAGCGAGGTGGAAGGGACTGTTGCTTGCTTGGAGCCGCTCTTAGGGGGAGTAAGGAAGATGGCTGGAAATTATTTTATATTCTGAGAGCACTTGGCGAGGGGTGGGATGCAGGATCCTAACGTGTACCACACGGGCTCTTCCGGCTGAGGGTAGGTGGGAAAAGCGACGGGATGCCGAGGGGAGGGGACAGTGGGTAAACAGCAACTGAGCCCCAAGCCAGAGGCCGCAAGCATCCCGAAGTGTGGCTAAGCCGCCCGGAGGAACACAAAGGGCATACGCGCACGCACACTTACAAGTTTTAAAACGCGATTTATTTATTTTTGTCTCCTGTAACGCTGAGAGAAATGTGGTCTTTGGAAGGAAGCTCTACAGCGTGTAACCTTCCTATTATTTCGGCCCCCACACTGGGGCTTTAGTAGAAGTGGAGCAAATAAGTTTATAAGGCAAGGGGGTGGAGAGATTAGAAGAGCATTCTCTTGCATTTAGGAAATGTCACTCCCGTGTGTCTGTAGGTGAAGCCTTCGGCCTCGTCTGAAATGCCCATTAAAATGCAGAGTTAAAACTATTTTTTTTTAAATTTCAAACAGTGTTCCTTTCTTGGGAGATCAGGGCTGGGTCTCAGGGATTGGTTCGGCGGCCTCCGTAGTGTGGGGAGTGGATCAGAATCGACTCAGGGCTCCAGACTGCCTGAGCGACTCCGATGTTTCATTACGTTCCAACTGAGGCTGTTTTTATTTGTCGGGCTGCAGTGGTCGAGGGCTTCTCTGGCCAGATCTGAGGGACTTCTGAGCTGCGGGAGAGGGCCAGGCCCTTTTCCCTTTCTGTTTCTGGCTTAGGCTCGGCTGATGGAGGAAGGGTTGTAAAGTGTGTTGCGTGCCTGTTGTATTAAAGAAGGACTCCACACCCTCCAAACTTGTTGATT
Organism: Papio anubis; assembly: GCF_008728515.1. Taxonomy (NCBI): domain Eukaryota; kingdom Metazoa; phylum Chordata; class Mammalia; order Primates; family Cercopithecidae; genus Papio; species Papio anubis. Next base: position 149,886,191 of record NC_044982.1, read on the forward strand.
ACAGTTCTTGCTCCTTCCCCTCTGCACCCCGTCTCTGTGTGTGTGTCTCTGCGTGGCGCTGCCCGTTAGGCACCCGTTGTTTCCTCTGTTAGCTCTGGTCTTTGAGAAGTGCGAGCTGGCGACCTGCACTCCCCGAGAACCTGGAGTGGCCGGCGGAGACGTCTGCTCCTCCGACTCCTTCAACGAGGACATCGCGGTCTTCGCCAAGCAGGTCCAGCCTTCTTGATCCACTCATCTTCGGGCAGTCCCTCACTACCCCTCCCCTTTCCTCGGAGCTTTACTTGAAAGGAGGAAAGGCCAGGGACACCCGATCTGTTCCTCTGGCCCAGTCCGCTCTCTATGCCTCCTCCCCATCCCTGAGCCTGGGGGCGAATTGGAAGTGGAGATAAATATGGGTGTTTGTTTTCCCCCCTAGCAGGAATACGGGGTCTCGACCCTCGAATTAAAGTTGACCTGCTCCTAATCTGGGGCTTGGCCTTTTTCCCCGCCTCCAGCTACTTGAACAAGAATTGGGGAGAGGGGCTGTGAGGGACCCGGTAGTGCCCGGGAGGCAAGGAAGCTGGGCGCCTCTCCGAGCGGTCCCTGGCAGCAGTGGAGAGCCACAGCCTCTTGGACGGCTGGATAAGGGGATACTTGGGGCCCTGGAACGACCCTGAGTTGCTGGTTACAGCTTAGTGATACCAGCTCCCCCTTAATGGGGTCAGGACCAGAATGCCCTGATTCTTCTTCAGCGACCCCACTAATTTAAGGCACCAGTTTTTCCTTGTATTTTGCCAAAGCCCCTTTCCTCTTCTCCACCATTGCCCCTTCACCGTCCCCATTCTCACATTTCAGTTTTCTTATTTTAAATGGGGTGACCGTTCAAGCTGACTTTCTCTGTTTCTTACAGGTTCGCGCCGAAAAGCCCCTTTTTTCCTCAAATCCAGAGCTGGACAATTTGGTAAGGCTCTCTGTTCCTTGTTTTTCCCCAGCCTTTGCCCTCTCCCATGCCCAGAAGCACCCACTTTCTGCTGGAGCTCTGGGGAGTTAGAACAGAACCCTCTTTTGGAGCTCTAGGGAGAGAGGGAGGAAGGGCGCAGCCTAGAGCCCCCGCACGGGAGCTGGCGAGCGAGGAGCAGGATGAACGAAGGTGGGGAGCGAAGCCCAGGGAGGCCAGAACGGGAGACCAAGCGCCGAGAGCGCGAGCAGGGGATGTTTCCCAGGTCTCGGCCCCAGGAGTAAACTGCGAGAAGTGAGTTATTTCCTCTGTTTGCCGGGGCAGGCGGCCGAGCCCCGGGCGGCTAACCCGAAGGATGTAACCGCTGGCACTGCTGAGGGCGGGCTGGGGGTGGGGGCTGGGGGGCGGTGAGGGGTAGGCCAGCGCAGGCCACTTTTAGGTGCGATTCTTTTGCTAATTTGCACGATTTCAATATTAAAAGTACTTAAATCCGCTTTCAAAGGCCCTGCCTCAGCATTCATCTTGAGTATTTCCTTCTTTAGTGAGGAAGGATTTCGCTGGGTATGCTGTTCTAAAAAGCTTTTTCTGTCCTGAGAAGCGACCTTTTTTTTTAATTGTCCTGAGGTCGAGGGAGGGGATGTTTAAAGAGGACTAAAAGGAGAAAAAAGGCCTGGCCCGAGGAAAGCAGTCCTTACAAATAGCACAGTGAACATCAGGGGGAAAGATATTAATGCTTATGCTCAGGTTGAGTCAGATTCCTACCCCGTGGCCAATGAGGCAGAGATGATCAGTAATCACTTGATTTTTCTGACTATTTCTTGATCTTTAAGTTTTTCCTGGTCACCTGCCCGTTTCTTCTCCCCAGCCCAATTTTCTCACCACCATCGTCACCCCACTCCCAACCCCAAGACAGGACCTCAGAGTCACACAGCTCTAACTCCATTCCCTGAACTTTGCTTTCAGATGATACAAGCAATACAAGTCCTAAGGTTTCATCTTTTGGAGTTAGAAAAGGTAAGCAGGAAATAACACTCCCGGTGTTGATTAAACCACTTCCCTCTTCTAGTTGGGTTGGGATGTTTTTAACAAACCTCTAGTATGAAGGATTGAGCACCTGGAGATTTTGAGCATGTAACCATGTCCATCCTTCAACTCGCTTCTCAACACAGGGGCTCAGAGGGTGGGTGAATCAGGACAGGCTTGCCTTTAAAATAGCCTCCTCCTCCCTGATATTCCCCTCAGGCATTCAGGATTATTTTGAAATGCAGCAAACCATTTATGTTACTGGACACTCAGCCTGCTTGCATCTTTATTAGCTCAGCTCACCCTCGGCCCTGGGTTTGCATTAGGTGCAGGCAGAGTGAATCATCCTCACTGGGTGTCTTTACATTGCTCTGCAGCTCAATTACTTTCCCCTGGAAACATACAGAACCCCTAGCTTATAAAATCACAAACGTTAATGCACTCCCCAGTTTCAATGTGGTAATGTTTTGATGTTATTATCAAATCAGATTTAATTCCCTGGACTCCCAGTCTGAACCCAGTTATTTCCAGTCCTATTTCTTTCTCTCTCTATTGTAACTTGTTGCTCAGAGAAGTCTCTGGAGAATAATATCTGCTGCAACAATTACTCTATTGTTTCCTTGCCTTCAACTATTACACCCTTTAATTAGAGTTAGTTTGGAAGACATCACACTGTTGCTCTTTCCAAATGTAACCTTGCAACCTGGTATTTTTCCTTTCTAAAAATGAAACAAAACAACAACAACATGAGCTGAACCCTCCACCATGACCTTCGTTCTAGGTCCACGAACTGTGCGATAACTTCTGCCACCGATACATTAGCTGTTTGAAGGGGAAAATGCCCATCGACCTCGTCATTGATGAAAGAGACGGCAGCTCCAAGTCAGATCATGAAGAACTTTCAGGCTCCTCCACAAATCTCGCTGACCATGTAAGTCTGCTAGCCTTTGACAATCTTTTAAGGCCACTGGGCAAAGCATTATTGTAAAGTTGTTTTAACATCTAGCTCCACTGATTTAGTTTTCTTTTGAAATGACTTGGTCTCTTTTGGGGTCTTCTCTTTCTTGCTATCTCTGCCCTACCCTTCATTTTCATTTCTCCTTTCCTGGACCCCCTCCTATTTATGTGGAGAGCCAAAAAACCAGAGAGTTGATAGAGTGATTTGTGGTCTTAATGTGTAAAGTTTTCTGGATTTGGTGACTTGGGTGTTAGCAAATTCTGTTTGATATAGTCACTACTGTGTCTTCTGCTGTCTTAATTTTGTGTCATCAGTGCAGCAGGGATAGAAAGAAGCAAGACGGTTAGCTGGACTGGTCTGGAGAGAGAGGACTGAAGGAAAGAGAATTGGGGAGTGAGTGCTAATTTCCTAGTATCTCACAGAGATGACAATTCTGAGAATTATTGGCAATCTTGCACTGCATTCGAAATAAAAGGGGTGAACGAACACATTACAATTCTCAGGGCTTTTGCTCTATAGAAACTTACTGTCAGAATATGGACTTATTGCCAAATGCCTGAAGCATCTTCATACTAAAAGACAGTAACCTTGATGAACCAATTATTAACAATGTATTGCAAAAAGCTGAAGGGAATTATGATTGAGTAAACATAGGTTAGTGGTTGAATTTTAACACTTTAACAGTTGGTGAATGAGGATGGAGAGTATAGTAAGAAATGACTGTGTATGTCAGGCCAGGAAAGGAGATTTCTTTCTATTCTCTCTGTTTCTAATCCTATTTTGGAACCAATCTAGTGAGTCTGATGCTAAAAAAAAAAAAAAAAGAAAAAAAAAAGAAAAAAAAAGCATATGTAGTGAGACTGAAAATTTGAAAAAGAAGCAAAGAGAAGAAAGATTGCAGCTGGTAGGAAAGGCAAGAGTGGCGAGGTTAAAGAGTGGGTGTGAACAGCAGTTGTATTTATAGGAACTCAAGCCTGGAAATGGGGGACAGGGTGTCTATAGATTACATTCAGTTGAACTCACAGCCTAAATGGTATAAGCTGTAGTTTAATAACTTTGTGGCCGAAATATTAATTTAACACTCCGCGTGAGTTAAACAGGCATTAAGGCTTGAAGGCAGTTTGTCCCTACCTCCCATCCCAATTCCTGACTGTTATGAGAAATGAAATGGGATGCCTTAGTATATACCTTCTATGAGGTTCTTCTCTCCCCTGCTCCAAACAAAAGTTTTGAAAATATGCAGTCATAGATTTTCATAATTAACCTTTGCACTCGTATGGGAAGTCAGCCTAAGAACAAAAGTTAGAAGAAGTCTAGAAAAGAAAACCTCAGTCTGGGATATCCAGTTCTGTGACAGAATAAATACTATGGAGTTGAAGGCTCCTATTCCTATCTCTTTACCCTTACCTTTTTCCATCATGGTGAGGGCATCTTTGGTGATCTCCTTTGTAGATTGAGTGAATCTAATGAAATCAAAAGGACGCAGCAGTGGTTATGGAAAGTTTATTTGCTGATCTGTGGCGCTACAGTGTGTTGTGGTCCATGGGGCATGACAATACCTAAGAAATATTTATCTTTGTTGTTTTTTATGTGTTTATTTTCATTGTTTTCTGTTTCTAAAGTTTTATTTATTCACATTATTGGGAGAATGAGGGGGGGTCTATTTACATAGTTTGTAAAATGAGAGGTTCACAGTTCTTGGAGCCAAAAGCTTTTCTCATGATATTTCTAGGAGTACCGACTACTTAGTTTTCGAAAACAGTTTCTTGGCAACTGTTTTTCCAGTGGATGTGTAGAGCTAAACCATGTTGATGTTTACATAGAAAAGATAAGATAAAATAGGCTGTTTAAAGTATTGGCTGATAGACAATATCAATTTATGAGACTATTGTAATGTTTAAATATCCACTCAAGAAGGAAGTTGTACCTAAGAGGATAGTGCTTTAATAATTTATCAATCATCATCTTTGGATAAAAGAGTCAACTGTAACATTTGTTGCTCTCCTTTCAGGCCCCCAGTCAAGTAAATATGACAACTGATTTATTTTGAACCCACGAGGGCTTGCCACCTCATTGGGTGTCATAATTTAAAGCCTTTTATTTCCTAGAGATCTGAACTATAACATTTTTACTTTAGCCCCCTGCTATTTGTTTTGAAAGGAAGCAATAATTTGTTCCACCAGCACACCAAGTGGAAAATGGAGAGATTTACCACAGACTTGTGTTTTATGCAGGGACATGAGAGAAAACCTTGGAGAGTTTTCACCATTTTTGAGACTTTTGTACCATAGGTGTATTGATTGTATTCATGTCCAGCCTTCCCCTTTTAAAGCAAATCCTCTTATGCTTTTCAGCCTCTTCTACAAAGTTGCCTTCCTTCAACCCCTAGCCAAACACAAAGTAAAAATAACAGAGAACCACTACCTTAAAAGTGGTGCGAGTGGGACATTTTCAGCATGTAAATGTGCCCAATTTGAATCTTCAGGTTTATTTTTCATTTGCTTTGATATGCATATTTAATACATTGCCCCAGGCTGGATCTCATTTGGTGAACACTGGTGCAGGGGTGATGATGAGCTACTTCAGAAAGGCCCAGACAGCACGTTGTTTTCTTGTTTTATCTGTTGGCCCACTATTCTGATCTACTGAGCTTCCTCATGGTTTTATTTGCACATGAAATGCTGAGAGCATTTCAACTTATTGGCTATGAATAATGACAGCTAAAAAAGAAGTGTAGTTTAATTTGTTGTGTGCCAAGGTTTCTCTTGTGGAGGTGACAGTTTGTGACAGCTGTTTGACACCCCCAAAACACATACACCTCTACTTTTATTAAGTGGTATCCAGCTTCATTGTGTGTGTGTGTGCGTACGCGTGTGTGTGCGTGTTTAAGGAAGGAACGTGCAAGGAGAGAGAGAAAAGCAGAGAGAAATGCATCAGAAGCAAACTATTAGGTACCAATATAGTTTCAGTATTATTTAAAGGAATTTGAAAATGTAAATAAAGTAATGAATATAAATATCTTCAAAGCAACTATATTGGTAGACTTAAGAATAAATTTTATATGTTATTAGTAAATCATGTCAATTTCACATTTCATAAAGTTATATAAATAATTTGATTTAACATAGATGCATTAAAAGAAGACAACCATAATATTCTTGCTGTCCATTCCTTACATTCAATGAGGTTACTGAATTTGTTCATTTATTATTAACACTTACATATGATGGGTGTAGTGATAAGAGGAAGTTTGGAATTAAATAGAAAATAATAAATGCAATATTGATTATAATTTTGTTGTATTTAGTAAATTCATAAGGCATGCTTATGTTTTTAATATTATAATGTATTTTGTTTTTTACTATAACATAATAATAATATTTATAGGTAGGAAAGAGTTACTACAATATTTTTTGGAATGTTGGGGAGAAAAAATATATAATAGTCAAAAGAAATAGAGCTCTGTTTTCCAGCTGCATTCATGTTAGTTTCCTAGACATTCAAATTTATCATATTTAAAATAAATATGTCTAGAAAACAATTTTTAAAGAAGTTTCAACTTGAAAACTGCTGTGAAATGACCAGCTTTTTCTAGTCTGTGGAGTTTCTGAATAACAGGTGATACTCAAATTATCTATTTTACACAATTTTAGATCAAGTATTTAGACCTAGTACAGACAAAGAAAATATATCCTCACATTGACATGTAAAGATATTACATATCTTTAGATCAAGTTCAGACAAATGAAATCTGCTTGCTTGAAGTATATTCTCTGAGCTAAGCTCTATTTGCTTGAAGTGCATACAGTTATATAATTATATTGTTATTCCTAGTTAATGGTCCTAAAGAGCTACATTTTTATTTTCTTTGAAAGAATTAAGTAGAGGGAAGAAAAGACAATTATGTCTGTTAACAGTTAATAGCAGATACCTTAAAATTGCCTGGCTCTACTAACATCACTAAGTAAAGAAAAATTATTTTAATTTATATGTTGAAAACTATAATTTAAATGAAGATATTCTGGTGTTTTCTTTTGCATCTCTGAATATATCAAGTTTATGTTCACACTGTTTGTTTGTTTGTTTGTTTGTTTTTTCAAATGGGTTAGGTCAGAGAGGAGAGTCTCCAGAATCTTATTTCTGACAGAATATGGGCGAGTGACTCTAGATAAATTCAATTACTACCTGAAAAATTAGAGGGAAGTGACAGCGAGGGGTGGGATAGGTTCAAGTGTTTGTTCTATAGAATATCAAGGGGGAAATAATGAAATTTGATACTAATAGTAATAATATGAATGCTTTATTTTATTTGCTAGTTTCTTATGTGTTAGTGTAAGGTGAGAGCTGATGGTATGCTATTCAAAGCCTCTGGGGCCTATTCCGATAAAGTTCTATTCAGAGCTCTGTCCACCAACTCAAAGAAACATGGCTGGGGGCACGGGTTTGCTGTCGTGTTGCTGCTGCGTGGTTTCTGGTGGTTGATAGCTTTCTTAATTTCCCATTAAGAATAATTATACTATTTAAATCATTTAGATTGTGCCATTGGAGTATGTTTTCAGTGTGACTGTGATGAGATGAAATTAAACAAAGGTTGTACTTGACAACCACATAGACATTCACTAGCAGATTTTTTTTAAATTGGCATTAATTCATTTTCTTTTTTTAATACTAAATGTTCTATGGAATATCCCAACACAATTCAAAGTTATAAGAGGCATTTTATAATATGGCATTACGCCAACAATACAAGACATTTCTGTCTTCTCTAAAAGTTGCTCGATTAACTGGAGAAATCATTTGCAAAGGGTACTTGCCACTTCTGTGAGAGTTGCTTACATATTAATCCCAAAGCTTAATAGAGAGGTAGAAGTGGGGAGGTGAGGGAAGGACCCCAGCTTTATTTACATTTTTAAAGAGTGAGTCCAGGTTCTGAAAGCACACATAGGTCTCCTGACTTCTTATGTCAGCTTTACAGTACCGTAGTTGAAATTCCAACATTTGTTCAAACCATACAATTAACATTTTTAACTTTTGTAGACTTCAGTACCCCAAGATAGGAGTCCTTGTCTTATTTTTAAAAATAATTTTTGCATCATGTTAATTAGGAGTTAAAACATTATAAAGTTATAGGACATAAGTAATTTAATTATGTATGTTGATACAAGTATATCTTCCCTTTGTTGTTTAAATATATCAAGTCAAATTAGTTGTACATGCTTCATTTACTGATTAAAATATCTTCATGTATGTTTACTATTACTCTCTACCTATGAGCACATACCCTGAGTTACTTTATTGTATTTTCCAAGTTTACATGTAATTTCTCTCTTGATGTTATATAGTTTTGTAGGTTCTAGAGGTTATCTGGTCTAACTTATTAATTTTAAAGAGATAAAGGAAATGAGCCGCGCAGAAATGAGGTACATCACTTGCTTAAGTTCACCTGACTGGTGAGAGGTGGCATGCCAGAGTCTTAATTCCAATCTAATGTTTTCTTTCCTGTACCATGTCCATTGCATTGCCTTTTCATTCATTTGGGATCTAAAATGAGTTTCAGATTATTTTAGATAGAACTTGTATGTGGCATGGCCTTTGCTTTTCTCCTTGAAGCCTCATACATTTTACTTCTCCATTCAGTTTTGTATTTATTTACAAACCCTTTATACATTTTACCCCACTGGCCCCCTGGAAGAACCATGTGCCATGTGGAATCATTTAAATAGGGAAATAACACCATTTCACCAAGACTAATTAAGTATTCTCTTATAGGTAGGTCCCTCATGGAAATGCCACAATGGTTTAAAATGTTACAATTCCAGTGTATGTGCAACTTCAACAAGAGAGGCACATGTATGATTTGCTTCCTGTGCCCAGAGATGCCTGTCCTCTCTATGCTCTTTTCTAGATTTAGCAAAATTCAATGATGGTGCTAAATCAATTTTTTTTTTTTTAACTTTCAAGGGAGAAAACACTGGCAGAATTGTGTTTTCTAGGGAAAGCTCTGCGTAAATGAGAAACAGAGTACAGCAGCAGAGCGCTCTCCTGTGGCCCCACTACTACAAGCTCTGCCCATATTGTCTCCTGCTTTTATATTAATTACAACTTGCATTATCAGCTGTGAGTCTGTAGCCCAGCAAATAGAAAATACTGCCCCTAGAGACCTAGCTTCTTGTATCTATTTTCCATCTCCTTCTATTGTGCCTCACTCAGTATTCACTGCTTTTCTCCTGGTAACACTGCTCTGTAACACAATTACGTAAGAGCAAGAAGAGTACCATATTTGACTCCCAATTACTAAAGCCACTGGGAATAGAAACATGTTCACTCCTTGCCCTCGGGTGTCTTCATGATTTTTTTTGGCTGGAGAACAGGACATATATTGTGGAATGCATATACCTGAATGCTCAGTCATACACGTGTACCCAGCGAGCATTTCTCTTTATTTTTCTACTTGCATCATGTGTTTTTACATGCTTTTGTATGCCACTTTGGTTTCAGGATTCACTAAACTTCTGCATATAATTTGGCAGAAAGCCAGGCGATTTTTCTCGAAGGATGTAAACTTGTAAACTCTAAGGGGAAGAATAGAAGAAAGGAGTCGTGATATAAACAAATATTTTAATCTCAGGAAAAAAAGTGTTAAAAGTAATGTTTTGTCCATCCATGTCAGTTACAGTTTTTTATGACCAAGGAGGAACAATTTTTTATTGACCAGATTATCAACATTTGTATTTGTATATGGTCACATCACCACCACGTGTAGCTGAATACAAACAACTTGGGGTAACTCCTCAGCCTTGAAACCCCAGAGGGATTTATCTGTTCTTCCTTCTTTCAAATCAGATGACTATCGTGTGATACTCCTTAGTTGGTGTTCAGTCTCTCAAACAAGACCATAATACTTATACTTGAGACACTCTATGGGAAATAAACATGACACCTTTTCAGGAGAGCATTTTTAAAGAGTGAGGAAGAAAAGAGGGAAGAGATAATGGAATGGTAGGTGAAAGAGTGAACTTAAGTATATTCTGGGAATGGGCAGAAAACCAAAGACCCAATTTATTTGGAAGAACCAGCTGCTCTTAAAAGTAATATTTGCTTCTGTGGCTTATTTTTCACCCCTTTACTTTAGAAAACGTCTCCTTCGGATACCATTGAAAGAAATACACGGAATTATAAACGAATGAGGACTAACTTGAAAACTCAGCACCAGTTTAGCTGATAGGGACAAACCAGTGTTTTCAGTTACAGGAAGTCCTTCTGAGTGATCCGTTCAAATCAATGCAGCGCCTAAACAGAAAGACTTGCTCCGGCTTCATTTAAACGATTATATAATAGCTATTGGATGACATTTGCCTTAAAACATAGTTGAGGTGTTAGTGGTTAATTATTGTAATTTTCATGAGGGGTAAGGAGCTTTTATAGCAGCCGGCTTAATAAAAAGCCTGCAGTGCATAAAATTAACATCATTGCTGTGTACAATGAAAAGTTTAGCTTAGGTGAATATGTTGCAGCTATTTCATTTTCTAAAAGAAGGCTCTAGCCTGTGTTGTTGCAGGACTAAACTCACACCATGCTATTGTTTCTTTTTCTTTTCTTTCTTTCTTTCTTTCTTTTTTTTTTTTTCCATGTAATTCTTCTAGCTCTTTATCTCATTACCACCCGGCTAACAGCTGACACGAAGAGGCTTCAAAGCTCGAGGAGCCCCTGTATTCTGTTTGCCTTTTGCTTGAAACTGTTGGAGTGGTTTCTAACTTAGATAAAAAAGAGAGCTCACAGGCATGACTTTGTCTTCATACAGGCAGCAGAAAACCTTGACTTTTATTTTATTCTACTCAATTTCATTCCCTAATCTACTTTCTCAAACATATCCTTATTTTAGAGATCCATACCTGTGCCATATTTATAGTCACAAAATTTCTGCTCAGGGTTTTCACTTTGAATCAATTGCTCGCCTGATAGCAGTGCCAGTAGCATTGTTTTATATAGATGTTATTAATCCATAGAGCTCTGGATTGTTATTTCATAATCTATCAGAAATGCCAAATATTAATTTACAGTCAGTTTGCTGCAGATCTGTAGAGGGAAAAATAAGTTTTGTAGTTCCAAATAAGAACATTTCCCTGTTTTTTCTCACGTTGGTTTCTTGTTTTATTTTGGTAACATCATCCCTGCTGTATGTACACTGTAGAGTTGATGCTGAGAAAAATGACAGACTGACTTCTTTTCTTGATGCACTATATATAATGGCAACATGGCAAGATTACTTTCCCTTGGTCAAGAGGTTTATTTGTTGCCTATACCCACGTGGCTCTATCTGAATTCTTATTTACCAATTCTAGTAAGAAACAGTGTATACTTTGATTGGTTTTTTAGTGATATACTTTGTGTACTTTGGTGTATACTTTGTATACTTTGATTGGTGTATACTTTGTAAAATGTGTATACTTTGGTGTATATTTTGTATACTTCGGTGTATACTTAGATTGGTATATACTTTGTATGCTTTGATTGGTTTTGAGGAAATATTTTGCCCCTTCCTCTGACCCCCAAATCATTCACTTGCCAGTAGGTCTGTGGGCTTGACTGAAGTCGTCATATACAGGTGACAAGTGTACAGCTCTGGCTTTAAGGCTGGACTGTTTCATATGCTGTTCCTACTCTCCGTTTCTGCCAGAGGAAATTCCATCTCTTGCCTGCCTTCATGTGGTGCTGATAAAGTCCTTCCTGTACATTAGAATTCCTGTTTTCCTTTAAGCAACAGCAGGGCATTGCGAATGATCAGGAAAGGGGAGGAGGAACAGAAGATGAATATGCTCAGCCAAGTAGCATGAGCTATAACTCTTGGTTTGCCTTGCATGTCCTTTGAAACAAGTAGTTCTTCTAGGAAGAAGCACTGCTCAGTGAATTTCAAGCTTCCATGAAGCTCAAGTGAAAGTCCTCTCTAGCTTACTAGATGGCCAGTAGTTCATGTGTGTTTCTTTTTTAAAATTATTTCTACAAATTAAAGCAAAAATCAATAATTTGTTAGGTATTGATGCAGTGATTAATATCATTACCTTTGTTGATTATATAGTCAATCAGTTGATAATTTTGAAAGTTTTTATAGGCTATTTTAGGGCAATGCATTTGAAAGATGTCAAGGGCTGTCCCATATATTGTAGAGCCTGTAATTTTTTTAATGGAGTCATTGAATTTTGCAGATGTTAATGTTCTGAAGTATTTAGTGTCCAAGAGCATTGGAACCTATTTCTTGGAAGAATGTACCCAGTTAAGAGAGTGAGAGTAAAAATAACTTTTACATATTTCATTAATTTTTTTTTTACTTTAGAAATTAACTTTGTTTAGGTTTACATTTGTACATAATAAAATTTACCCATTTAAAGTGTACACTTAAATCAGTTTTAACCAACATATACACTGGTGTAACCATCACCACATCAAGTTCTAGAGCATCTTTTCTTTTATATACCTATTACTAAAAAGACGGCACACTGTAACATGACTTGTGTATATGCCTAGTGCCACAAATACTAATATGCATACTTTTTCTTTGTCTCTTTCTGTGCCGTTCCTCTTGGTTCCTCATTTATGGCTGAAATGGCAACTGTGGAAACATTCCTTGGCATCCTGACATCAGAACCCTTCTTCTTGGCGAGACCACGATGATGCAACCTCAACCCACTCAGCAGGCACCCCAGGGCCCTCCAGTGGGGGCCATGCTTCCCAGAGCGGAGACAACAGCAGTGAGCAAGGTAAAAGGTCAAACATTTTCCTCGTGCAAAGTAGGCATGACTAAAATAACATCAGTATTTTATGATATCAGTACATCTGCCTCCATGTAAACAGGAGAGTGGCAGGTTAGGAGTAGAATCAGCTGCTATTTAAAGAGACAGTATGTCCTCTTCTTAACTTACTTTACTTAAAAAGAGAAATCAAAGTGAGCTGTCGAATCTTTACGTAGGCATTACAATAACAATTGATTAGTTCTGCCAATTCTTTTACAAATTTGGTTATCTACACTTTATTTCTGTGTGTGTAAGTGGAATGACAGACCTACTTTACTGCTGTGATGCAGTAGCTTGAATTGTGCTATAAATAGCATATCTTGCCTGTAATATCAACAATAAGCATTCTTTATAATCAAGCAATTATGCCTCTAAAGCACATACAATTTAAAAATCTGTTCTTATTAGCTCCGGAAATATTGTGGGAATTTTACATGGAATCTTATCTTGGGAAGGTAGATTTTGAGTTCTTAGAGGATTATTTGTCCCCATTTCCATTCAGCTGACATGGTGACTTTTGTCACAAGTCCTAAAAATTAGAATAATCAGAGGGCAAGGGGGACATCAGCTGCAGATGTTGAGGAAGCCTAGTGCAATTTAGAATAAATGTTACTGTTTAAAACTCACCTATTGCACAGAAAGCAATTATATGTTGGTAAGAATGACTCATCTATGGCTAAAATGATAATTTAAAGGAAGATGCATTATTGAATGTGGGCCAGAGAAGTGTATAGATTTTACTTTTTAATATGTTACATTAGATGGTGTCTGATCTCCTAGGTCTATTTCATCTCTATTATGACTGTGTTTATGGCCACAATATTTAAGTATTAGACAGGCTTCCAAGTAGAGGGCAGTTTAACAGCTTGAGCTGTAGTTATATATGCCATTTAAAACAGGGTGTTGATGTAAGTGGGGTGCCTTCCGTCCTCCAAGCTTCTGACTAGGAATTTTGGATTTCTGAGGTTCTAGAAGAGTCTAGAAAAATGTCCTTTCTAGGATGCCATTCACTTGTGAATGGGTCCAAATTAGAATCTGAGTTTAAGCAAATCGAAAGTAACACAGCGATGAATCCTATCAGATGGCAAATTGTGGAAGAACTTGCAAATTGTACCTATATAATATATACTGTTTTATATACTGTTTTATTCTACCAGTTAGTTTCTGTATAAAAGATAAGTAAATTATAAGGCATTTTCAGGGTAACTGGTACATAGGGTCAATGGATCTGCAAGCAATGACTTAACTGTGGTTCCATGTCACAGTGATGGACTTCTCAGCATGGTTAAATCTGGAAAGCTTTCTATGACTCCATCCTTCCCACCACCCCAAATTGCGGCGACACAAAGGGTGAAATGTATCTATTAATAAAAACAAAATACTCTAAACATTGTATAAAAGAGGGGAAAAGGAGAAGCCGACTTAATGGTCTAATGAGGCTATCTTCCAGAGACTTCTTGTGTGTGAGGCTCACTTTGACCTTTTGCTTTGCTCAGGAGCCCAGCGCCTCATTTTTCACATTCTTGCAATTACGTTAACGCTTCAAGCATTTCTGACTCCAAGTCAGCTAGCAACACCAGGCATAACTCAACACTGTGAGTTTTTCTCCTCTCTGTAGATTCATTAACAGGTCACCAAGGTCCCAACTGAAATTTAAAACTGGCTGGTTCTGTTGGGTTAGTTGAGTTATGGCAAGGGAGATAGCAAGAAAGGGCCAGAGAGAAGAGGAGGTGGGAGAGAGACGAACCCCAGGTTTGGAGCAGGGATTACTTGTAATAACGAACAAAGCATAAAGTTTTATCATTTTGGTTAGTTAGTTTTGTTTTTTTAGGAAAGAGAAGAATTCCGAGACTGATATATAGGTAAAGACAATCACACAAACTTCTGTGCTGTGGGGAGATGCACCCACTTACCCAATGTTGAAGGATTTGATCCCTGTAGGATTCTGTTCCTTTAATCATATCTCTGTGGGATTAAATAATGGACATGGTAGCTTATGGGTATGAGTGCTAGGAAGTCAGTCATTTTACTGTATCAATGTTTGAAAGAAAAAAAAAAGGTATGATTTCTATAAAATGAAGACTGCTTTGGCATAGAAAATTTCCTACCTGGCTTGCCACATCAGTGATTAAAACACATATATAAGGGCATTCTGGCTTTTTACAGCACACTTTAAAATGTGAAAGCCAGACTTGAGTGTATTTTGTCATACTCATGCCTATATTAGTCTTTTAAATAGGGTTTCGAGGTAGTTTGATATTTTGTCCCACCGAATTGTCCAGAGTAGTTTCAGCGGGAAAGATTAATTATCTGCTTCAGGGCAAAGTCAACAGAGATATTGACTGAAATCGCATATGCTTATCCTAGGTTAAATCTTGGGGTTGATGTATAATGGAAAACGTGGGAGAGAAATTTATGTCCTTCGTATTAAATATATTATAATGTTTCACTGGAAATCAAGTTTGTAGTTTAGCAAAGAGTTTTCTTATTCAGAATTTATTAGCAAAACAGGCATATGGAAAACTGTAAAATGATTCAGTTTCAAAACAAATTATGATAAACACAAAAAATAGGGATGAATTGTACTAAATACAATGTTTTCATACACATTTTAAATTAAACTTTAATAGCCATATGCTATAAAACAATACATGTATTTATGTTGCTTTATAATTTTTGTGATTATGTTTACTATAATGATTCATCCAAACTTTACTTTGGAACCTAAAAATACCTCATTTTATGACCTGATAGTGAAAGAGCTACAGTTACACAGGTGAAAGTTCATCTTTTCCTCCACAGTGTTTCAGCAGTGAACCAAAAGGAGGAGAAAAAAAAATGTATATCACATTTTAAAAATATCATAAGAAATAAACTTGGTAAAATGTGAAACCTGACTTTACTATCTTTCAAAGAGCACATGTCTAACAGTAAGCTATCTAAATATGAACCAGACTTTTCATTCACTGATTTCTCTTGCTAAAAGCAGCCAAAGGAAGGGAGTTTGTCTAGTTAGTCACATTAGAATGAGGAAGGAAATCTGGTTTTTCAAGGATAGAATTAGGGTGCAGACTTGGGGCTCTGGGGAAGGAACTGGCCCTCTTTGTGTCTGGCTTCCCATCAGTAAAATGGGGCTTGATAATAAGTCTAGGGATCCCTAATTCTGTACCTGCTGAGTCAAAAGCTGCTTTGTATTTCACTGTGTATTTTGCCAGAGTAACGACTAGGAAGCAGCCCCTTGTTCCTAGAGCACTCAGAGCCTTAGATGAAAGGCACAATATATGTACAAAGTATTATTATTATTGATGGGTTTGTGTAGCTCCCATTAACGCTGATGGGAGTTACGCATGTGAATTGGCAAGAGAATAGACCCCTCAGTGTTTAGAGCACATGAAATTTACATTTTTTCCCGTGCTGTAATTGAGATGTTGACAAATTGGAGAATATTGATGAGCCTTTGTTTTAAGTATTTCGTGCCAAGTTTGTTTTATTTTTCCTGGTTTGAACAATGGTATGGGTTCAGCAGCAATGAATAAAAAGGGTAGAGTAAAGATAACTTTGTATTTCAATATTTTGATGTGCCAATATGAAATAAATTGTCTTAGGCAAATGGAATATGCTGTTTTAATCATTAGCTATGCATGAAAGAAAAATTGATGTTGACATCTTTGCTGTAAAATCGTTGTAATGGGGCCTTCCTTACAATTCATTTTTGTAAAATTCATTTTGTACATTTTGCAGCAATTGAACAATCCCTGCACTGTGAATAGGCAGGATTCCCAGAAATACCGAGACAGTTGGCCCAGTAACTGCTGAGCTCACACTGCACACCACACGCACGTTAACCATACTGTTGCCAGACCCAGTTTAACCTAAATACATTAGCATTCTAGAATCTATATTGCTCTAATCTTTCAGGACACAGGGCTGTACAAGCCAGCATAGTTCTCCCTAACTCTGCCACCTACCACGTCCCTCTGTGGATGTCCCCATCTATTTTCCAGGCGATGAGGCTAGAATTCCTCATAGCTATTTATTTATTTATGTATTATACAGTTCTTTAGCAATCATGGTGTTGAAACCTACAAATACCTCCTTAGTAGTGAATGTGTTTATAGGTAAGCAAGTGTCTAAAATAGTATTGCACTTTTGAGCTTATAATACATGTTATAGTTATAAAATAGTATTTTTCCCCATCCAAGTATTCCAGTTATATATTTAAAGGGATATACATTAAAGTTATATATATTAAAGAGGAGGAGGGGGCTTCAAACCCACTTACTGTGGGTCCTGAATATGTTCTACTGGGATTTCTTATTCAGTCTAGGAAAACTCTGTCAATGGAATGTTTTCATAGTGGCGGCAATCTCTTTAAAATAACCCTAAATACAATATGACAGATGCCATCTGGCATAATCTTTTGCTAGTTGCTTTTAACTTTTATTTTTCCTAGAGCTAAGTTCATCCAAAACTGGTCACTTACTGTTATGATAAATACGATGACATTTTTTTTTCCTTCCTGTCCCCTTAATTGTGTCAAAAAAATTCTCTGAGACTATAATTGATAATTGAACATTGCCATGGAATAAACTGTTGTATATGGACTATTTACATTGCATTTTCTTTCTCTTTTTTTCCCCCCAAATAAAATTTAAAAGAATGCCATTCTTTAACCATCAGGAAACATCCAAAGATTTTCTGTTGATTTTCTCAAGACTTTTTAGAGTAGTAACCATTAGAAGTAAAACTGAATTCTTCTAATAAATAAATGCTCCAGGAGCATGTAATGGTACTCATAAATGCTTAAAAGCTTTCTATAATTGCTGTTAATTTTGAGTAATTTCTTCCTATATGTATCAACTTACTTGAGAAACCCAGAGTTGGGATTTCTAGATTTTTTTTTTAACTTAGTCATGTAAAGGGATGTCTCCTGATGCCAGTTAGAGTTTAATTTAGAGTAGTAATTAAACTTGAATACTGCCTCATAAACAAAAGATAAACAATAAACCAGCCACGTTCCCTGCTGTTTCATAGCTTTCTTTCCCAGATGTTTTAGCCTGATAATTTTTACGCAGTGAACTACCTAACATGGAGTTTTGTGGACAGAGGTAGAAAATGAATTTTTTTTTTTTTTTTTTTTTTGGTGGTTGTTTTTTTCCTGGCAATCCTTTTTTCCTTCCAAAAAGCAAAATGCAAAGGATTTTTCATTATTTAGATTTTTTAAAACTCTGGTGAAATAGATATTTAATGGAGATGTGCTTTAATGGTAACTATGGTTTTTTTCTTAGATATTGCTTATTTTTTTTTCAAAATTAATTTGGTCATGAATGTTTTTCACACCTGGTAATTGAAAGAGAACCATATTTTTATTTAAGTAAAATCTTGATAATAAGTCAAAAAAAGAAAAGCTTGACAGTGGAGAATTTTTCTTTTTTACCCTTCTTGCCACTTCTCACCGGCATGCATTCCCACCCACGGCCAGTGTTACTTTATGGCTCTGCTCTTTCTTGGGCTACAAGGGTCTCTCTGTCCAGTTCTAGACCCTTCCACTGTCAGCCATGATCTTTCTAATTGTCAGGTACGAGTCAGCCATTCAATGCAGAAGCCATGTTATTTTCACTGGGTGGGGTAATTACTGAAAGCTGAGAATAGCTGCACTAAAGACAGAGGGATACTTTCATGATCCCATTAGCATAAGAGTGGGTAAATTATTCATGCCAAGTGAGGATTCTATGGGGAAAAGTATAGTTAATGCACATAGTTTTTAAATGTATCCCTTTCTGCTCTGAGACTAAATTCTTGTTGGAATCAGTTCTCAGACATTTACGGGAAAGCTCTGGTGGCGTGTTAGATGCAGTTCATCTCTCTCTGTTTGCAGCGCTCTCAATAGAGACCATCTGGCAAAGATCCAAAAGGTGATTAAACAAAATGATCAGCTCTTGTTGCTGTGTTACATGTCCAATACTCTGGATTAAAAAACATGACCCAGGACAGTCAAGCTAACGTCATGCCGCTCCCCCTTCCCCCTCCCCTCTCGGTATAAGAATTCAGATGGTCCACAAATGTGTGTGCCATCTTTGTGTCCTTATGGCCCATAATCATGAACAGGTTGTGCAAATGGCTCTTTCTGTAGCACTGTCTGTTCCAGCAGCATAGAAGCATTTCATATTAATTGGGTCAGTCTAATATTCACATTGACATGGGGAAAAATTACTAAAATTTATTCTTATAGCAGACAATGAATATGTGTGCTTTCTGCCATGAGGGAAGTGAAATCTGACAACTGGCTTGTGCAACTGATTAATTTTTCTCGAAACTGGAGAAAATCAAAGCATGGAAAACTGTCATTCTCTGAAAGCAATGCACAACCCTTTTATAACTAAACAAAATGGATTGGGTAGGGGGCTTTCGGGGAGCTTGTAGAAATGAGCTCTGGTTTTAACGCCATAATCAGGGATGAATTTACAGTGCCATTCAGAAGAGTCCTCCCTCCTCATAAACAAGCTGATAATCACAGGAAAGCTGACTTCCAATTAGCTTCTCCTTTCCTCACATGGATCAGGGTATTTATATGTCCTCCTTGAGCTTTGATATGTCACTGCTGAGTTAGTACATCTCATGTCAAATTTGAAAGTTTGGAAATAAAATGTTTTATTATGAGGAAATCCTGCTAATAAGCAAGGTAATTTTCAACCAATCATTTCACGATTGAGTTAAGGTAAAAATGCCAAGATTTGTGACTAAGGGACAGATGTATCTTATCTTTGGGGGTCTGCACCAAATGCCAAGTAGAAATATAAATTGAACAAACCAGACATTGTGAGGAAGTGATTGAAGAAATATTGAGATGAAATCTTGGAATGAAATATATATGTATATTTATAACAATGCTGTGAATTGCTTACATGTCACATTTGCATAAGCCTGAACTGTGATTTTATTAAGGGGCAGTTTAGTTAAGGCAAAACATAAGACTATTAACTCATTAGGTGGTTCAGAGATTACAGCTAACCATTTAATATTGTGGAAATAGTCTATGACTGATATTATAGGATAAATTTAAGTGCGATTGTCGAGAAAGATAATAAAGCAGAAAAGAAAAAATTCTCAAAAACCACTTTAAAACATCATCATTCCTTGTCAGCCATGCTTTCTAAGGAGGAGTAAAGCAGTAGGTAACAAATACAGATGGGCACAGCACTCAAGGAGGGGAAGTGAGGGTCCCCTAGAGTCAGTGCTGTGTGGCAGATGAAAGGGACTCACATAGCCTTGGGGGTCTTAAGGCTATTATAGGGCAACTCATGCTCTGTTATCATGCTGATTTTTCAATTGATTTTTGACTGAACAGTACTTGTTGAAGCCCTCCAGAGCATCAAACACAGCCTTATGGTGCTATACATTGTAATACACGTGTTCCATTTTTCCCTTCATTGTCTTTACTTTGCTTCAGAAGAGTAGTCTGTGATGACGCCATGTTATTTTTTCCCCTTCTTTCTTTCCCATTTCTACCCTCAGAGAGTTTCTTAAAATTCTTACTGCTTTTTTGCTGGGGAGGAGGGTAGTAGGAGAGTCACTTTTTATTTTCACATGTGGAAATTTGTTTTTAATCTGGCCTTTAAAAATACTTTATATCAGCCGGGCACGGCGGCTCAAGCCTGTAATCCCAGCACTTTGGGAGGCCGAGACAGGCAGATCGCGAGGTCAGGAGATCGAGACCATCCTGGGCCAGCCAGTGTCCCCCGCCCAGCCGCAAAACAAAAATCCAGCCGACGAGGTGCATGGGCGCCTCTGTGGTCCCAGCTACCGGAGTTTGAGGCAGGAGAACATGCAACCCTGTGGAGAGTGAAACCCTGCAGGAGTCGATCGCACTAATGCAGTCTTGCAGCCTCTGGGTATGGTTATTCCCCTGCCCCCTGAAAAAAAAAAAAAAAAAAAAAAAAACTTTATATCACAGCAAACAATAATATACACCACTTTTCTATACCCAATTTATCCCTCGGTAGTCTTGAGTTATTCACTATCTTTCTGAGGACCAGCAAAGAAGCAACAATGGGGTTTCACTGAAATCTAGTTCCTCATTAAAATGAAAGTGAACCACTTTAGTATCCCCAAGTATATACAGTTAAATAAGTTTCAGTTTAGTTGAACGTGAGGTCTCGAGAATCTGTCCTTCTGCCCGCCCAAAAACCTGTCCTGCCAACCCCTCCCGATCTGCCCACAGTCTTCTGACCTCTTTAATTCCTCTGAAAACCAATCTTCTATGTTTAGCATTCTCCTGTCCTCTCTCTCTTCACCTCTTCTCTCCATAGTGCAGTGCTATTGGGATGATCACTTCTTCAACTATCTGGCATTAGTATGTCCGTTTTTGAAGCGATAAACAAAATCTACAGATTTTTCTTTTTTTAAGATGTATAAATTGATCAAAACTTTGTGTGTATTGATGCACTGATGTGTGCCTGAACATAAATGAACTCTTTGGAACATATGGATACATTCCATCAAATTCCATTACATCTTTAAGAGATAAAAATTATTTTGTTTTACTGAACTTACGTTGTATTCTTTACTGTCTTGAATATGTCGGTGGACCATCAGCTCAAACTTAGCATTATTTGGTTATAGATAGGTTCTTCAATTTTAGGTTTCCATTTGAAGTATTACTTTAAGATGGTACTTAAAATGGGACTTATTTGTCCTTTAATGTCTTATATTGTGTACATATGGTCAGAATTTGGAGATGCAATTTCATTATGTTATCTATACAAAATGTGTAGATGGATGTCTTTAAATGTAATGGTAAATCTAATGATGGAAAATTGCTTAGTGTGGCAAATAGTTCTCATGGACTCAGGATCCATTTTGCTAATAAATCTTGTTTAGGATAGGATTGACCTCAAGGAATTCAATGGTTCGTCTTCACACACAGGTAAAGGAGCCTGGAAGTATTTCTTGAATTTTTAGGCCCCACCTCCTGTTGTCGATTTTCTACACATGTCCTCCAGTTTTTCATAGTTTGCATTTGGGCAAATATAATTATTTTTGGTGATGCAAGCAAAACCTTATAGTGAGTTCTTTTTCATCTACATGGGATACCGTCTAGAATCTTGGACTATGAGTCAAGAGACCTATGCTCAAAAGTCATGATTGCGTTGAAAAGGGCACAGACCTAGAAGACAGAGAGACATGAGTTCAAATCCCAGTTTTACTCGATATCTGCCAGATTCAGTCACTCCATCTGGAAAGTGGAGTGCTTAATATAATCTCACTTACATTGAGAGAGATTCCATGTGTTCAGCAAATAACATTGCCTGGAACCAGTAACTGTTGGTTCCTTTATTCCCCTCTCTCTTCCCTCTGTCCTATGCCGACATTAATTAGCTGTATGACCTTGGCTGCGTCCTTTAATCTCTTTGGACTTTTACTCACCTGTAAAATAAGATTGAATTAGATGATCTTTTAAATCCAAGCTCCAGGAATCTAATGTTTCCATTCATGGGTCTTAATTTTTATTTGTACATTTTATCTTTTAACATAAAGGGAGGTCGCAAGCTTTTCATCAGGTGTATAACATGAACTTTTTAATTTTTTTCATTTATAATACACAGTGAAGTAGTATTTCTGTTTCTTGTTTTTGGTTGCCAGGAGAGCCTTTTTCTTCTCAGTTTGGCAAAAATATAACTAGACATTAGAGTTTATTTTCTGAGGATAGTGGAATGCCACAATTCAGATATAGGACATCTAAGGCGGTAGTATTAATACTAATAGACTGTTCAATCTGCTAAGTATGAGGCGTGTTTTGTAAACACAGAGCAACTTCTCCATTCCCCATTATCTAATTAGAACTCTCTCAGTTGGAATTTTCTATACTTCACAAGTGGAACAATAAATGATCATCATTACAGAGGCTGGGGTTCTACCCACTCCTGAAATATGTTCCAAATCATTCCAGAAAAATATCTAAATAATTTTCAGGAGAATTTTATAGTACGATACATATTTAGGCAAGTTCTAATGATTTACTCTGTAAATTCATATAAAATGTAGATAAATACCTTATCTTAGTCAATGAAATATTTGTTTAATCAAAACACTTATTCCTTAACCCTTCCAGCTAGAGACATGACTGTTGCCTTAAAACCAATCGTTCTTTTTTTATAAGTTTGAAGATTTACAAAAGTAGACTGGGAGTGTAAAATTTCATATTTCTTCTTCCAACTAACATTTGTAACAAATGCCATCCACTAAAATAAAACTTCCAAAATTTCCATGTACTAAATGTGAAAGATGAAAAAAAGTTGATAAATCATTGATTATTGGAAGCTTATGGACTCTACCTCATGGGTGTCCTTTTCTGACAGATTGCCACACACTGGGCCTGATGTGTAGATGCATACCACTCTCTGGAGTCAGGGAGCTCTCGCTCCCTCAAGACCTCTTCTAAGTGTAGGCTGTTTAAATTTAATGCACAAAGATGTTCATTGAGCAAGGCACCTTGGGAATAAAAATATGGAAATCACAAGGGTCCTTATCTTCAATGGCTTACCATCTCCCAAGATGTGTGTTTGTGCATGTGTGGGGGGAGTACCATGACAAGCATGCAAATAATTCTTACCCATGGCAGGTACTCAGTTATAGGGGGAGCTTGTTGTAGATGAAATGGCAGTTTTGGAAGCAGGTGGATCTGAACATTCCTCTTTGTCCTGCCACTTCCAAGCAGCAATATTTCTGAATGTCTGTTTCTTCACCTGTAAAATGGGAATAATAACTGTCTCATAGGGCAGTTGTTAGGATTAAATTGACATTTGCTTTTAAAAAGTCTAGTGTGGTGACTAATAGTGGAGCCCCAAAATTATTCTGTTCATTGAACATTTATGGACCATTTAATTGTGTCAAGCACTGTCCTGGGTTCTAGGGTATAAAGCAAACAAGATGTGATCTCTTTCCTCAGCAAGGTGATAGTATTTAGTAAGCAACTCAGAAGTGTAAATGAATAAGTACACATGCTTCTAATGTTGCATTTAACATATAGGTTGTAAGGTGTTTCAGAAGAGGGAGTGATTACTTCTGTCTGAAACATCCGTGGAAGGCTTCACAAAATTCGGAAGGTTTCAAAAGATTTCGATGGCCTTCAGTGAGTGTTTCCAAATGGACAAAGTAGGGAGGGTGCAGGGAGCAGATGAAACAGCCAGTGTGAAGGCACTTAAGTGTGATGCAGTATACTGTGCATGGAGCAACAACTGGGGTTGATATTGCTGTTTGCATGAGAGAATGCATGGCGAAAAAAAAAGAGACTGGAGAGGTACGTGGGGGCGTACATGAAGATTCTTTTTTACCACACTAAGAAGCTTATGCTTAATCCTGTAGAGCACTGTTTACCAAACTTTCCTGGTGATAAGCAGCTTCTCAGACACATATAAATACAGATTCCCTGGCACACCACAGACCACAGGAAATACAGAACCAGGACTTTCCAGTGGGAAGTGCTGGGAATCTGATTTTCCAGTCCATACCCCTGTGAAACCCTGTTCTGGGATGTGAAGAACTCATTTTAAAGAAGTTTAAGCAAAAGGAGTTTATGATTGGGGTTTACATGTTTACAAATAACTCTTGTAGAATGTGGAGAATACATTTGAGATAAAGAAGACTCCATATAGAATATGGATGAATAGTCTAGCAGATGGGTGAGGATTGAATGAAAGTGGTGGCAGTAGAGTTGGAGGGGAGAGGACTGACATTACATGTGGGGAGAAAGGAAGAGGACAAAGTCCACACTAACAGGCAGGTCTCTCCCTGAGAGCAGGCACCATAGTGGAGGTAGTTTTCTCTTTCCCTGCCATGTGTTTGAAGTATGCATATCTACCAACCAGTAGAGAAGAAGAGGAAGACTATTTCATTTGCACATGCCAAGTTGTTGAAGTGGAAATGCTTGGTGCATGTTGGGTGAATAATGATACTTCTTGGGGCATAGAGCACTCACAGGCAATATAGCGTAGTGGTTAAAGGTATGGCCTCTCCTGTTGGCCTACATGCCTTTAAATCCTCAGATCTGGCCGGGCGCGGTGGCTCACACCTGTAATCCCAGCACTTTGGGAGGCCGAGGCGGGTGGATCACGAGGTCAGGAGATCCAGACCATCCTGGATAACACGGTGAAACCCCGTCTCTACTAAAAAAATACAAAAAATTAGCCGGGCGCCGTGGCGGGCGCCTGTAGTCCCAGCTACTCAGGAGGCTGAGGCAGGAGAATGGCGTGAACCTGGGAGGCGGAGCTTGCACTGAGCAGAGATTGTGCCGCTGCACTCCAGCCTGGGCGACAGAGTGAGACTCCGTCTCAAAATAAATAAATAAATAAATAAATAAATAAATAAAAATAAATAAATAAATCCTCAGATCTGTCACTTTTCTTGGGCAAATCTCCCATCCTTCACTTTACATCTGTAAAAGGAGGGTAATAAATAATACCTAATCTAATAGATTTGGAGTGCAAAGTAGGGATTAAATGAGGTGATTTATGTAAAATGATAGTAATTTTATGCCTCATTGATAGTAACTCAATGTTATAAATATGTTTTATTTAGAAGTCACTTTCAAAATAATTGAAAACTGACCCCATGCAACAAACATCATGATGAAGAACTAAAAATGAAATCCCACATTTATCCCTGGAAAAGAGAAGTTATGATTCACTGGAAAAGAGAAGTTCTGAATTGTAAAGCTAGAAAAGCATCTACCTACTCTAAGCCGGGCCCCAAGCCCTAAGCCCGGACTTCTAGTTGGAAGCAGTTTTTTTCCTCTGAAGTCTGATTACACATTTCGGACACATGAGGTTCCCCTGGTGCTATAGTAATTGTTACATGACTTATTATCTTGTTTGACTGTAAGATTCTTGAGGACAGTTTCTATGTTTTAGGCATCTCCTCCCTCTTCTAGCCCCCATTGTGCTACAATAATATAGGAGGCCTTCAATCATAATTATTTTTTTTTGAAAGGAAGATTGGGTCCATATTGTGAAGGATACTGAATAGCAGACTGGGGAGTTTGTGCTTGATTTGCTAGGTAATAGGGAGCTATTGAACAATTCTGAATGGGGGTAGTGACATAATTGCCTTCCTTTTGAATGCCAATGACGAATTCTCTACTATGTCCTCCATGGTCAAAATAGCAGACCCGTATGCTTCCCTGAAATACGGCCTGTTTGAAAGACTGGATATTCTTTTGAGGGAAGAAGCAAATTTCAAATAGCTCTTTAAGAAAAATAAAGCTTTGACATTCTCTCTAAAGTACTTTATGCACTTAAATTATTGTGATTCCTTAGATCCCATGTATGTGACACCATTCTAGAAACTTGTAGACAGGTCCCAAGGGCACATTTTTATAAAACTTTTTTAGCATTGTTGCAATTATTAACACCTAGGGATGACTTAACAGGATTGAGTAAATATATCTTCTTCAATATTTAGAAAACTGTGGTTCCAGGAATATTTAAATAGGCATTACTTTAAGTGAACAAACAAACAGAAACAAAAAAGAACTTTGTGGTTCAATAGATCGAAAGCTGGAGTAGAGCAGGGTATCCTCTACTATAGGAATGTTCAGATCCCCTAATTTGCTAATGTGCATTTCAAGTCTGCAAAGCGTAGAGAGACAGAGCTTTCCAGATTCATTTAACCGTTGAAACGCTTTTATGCATTATCTCTGGGGGCCAGTCTTTCTCAGAACACACTCTGGAAAACACTGTCCAGGACTCTGCTTCTCTCATTGAAGTACGTTTGGATAGAGTTTAATTTCATAGGGAGTCTTCCTGCATCTTATTTTTAAGAGGTGGGTCAGCATGGGCTTAGGATCAATTTTCAATTGTAATTGTGTAAAAATAACTTCCTTTGTACTCAGAAGTCTCATGGACTTCAACTATACTTGTGCAGAATGTTCCATTAACCCAGCTCTCCATGTAGTTATTCTTCATTGTATTAATCAAACAATGTGCCTGGAATATCCCTTGAGTGTTTGATTAAAAGTAAGCACATTTGGTTACACCCTCTAAAATATATAAATGAGGATCCCAGCAGACTTTTACTCTTGGCATGAATGGTATTAACATCTAGCTTGATGTATTTTTTTTTAAGTGGCCATTGAGTTGGAGGTTGGGTGGCAAATCCGTGAAAGAGGAAGGAGGTGAGAAAACAACAGCCATTCCTCATTTGGAGTGGATGGCTTGGTTCTGCTTGCTGCAGGTGGTGAGCAATGGACTGGATATACTGTCCACCCATGGGAAATTTTGGGGAAACAGAGGTGCAAAACCCCAGCCTGTCTACATCTCACCATCCTAGATCTCTAGTTTAGCAAATATTAGAACTGGTTGCCACCGATGGGTGTTGCATCTACTGTCCATGTATTTTTCGCTGACCATCTTATTGTTAGAGGATCCCAGAAAGTATTTTTATCATGATCAGGGGCATTCAGGAGGCCCAGAATTGCAGTCCTTCTTGGTTATCAGGTGAGGCGAAACTCTTCTGCATTCATACATTCTACTCCTGAGTAATATGTGGTGGGATTGCCCACTTGTGTGTGTCAGAGGGACAGAAAATTAGGCTGTGTATACCTTGTCTCTCCAATTTTGAAATGAGCAAGAAGAGGCTTGTGGTACAATTAAGACTATTTTTGCAGTGTGATGAGAACAAGTTGATTTTGTCTTGTTTGTCAGTAGATTTTTCTGCAAGATTTTGAACCCTTTATAGCAGTTAGCTCAGAAAACTGCAATACCTCTAAAGAATGTTCTTCCTATTTTATACTTAGGAACATAGACATATTTGGAGAATCAGTGACCTTTAACATCATCAATCACCTTGAAAAACTGAGAGTAGAAACAGAATTTCTGTTCTTTATCCAACCAGACTGATGTTTCTACATGCATGCACTGCATATCCTAGCATAGTTATTAGCCACTAAATGGATGAGAGTTTTCCCTCTCTTTCTTGTTCTAAAAGGAATTCCAGTTGCTCATTTTCTGCCAGTATAAAATACGAGTTGCTTTCAGCTGGCAAAAAAGAAAAAAAAAGAAATGGGGCCCTGGCTAAAGCAAAATTACAGCAAAAATAATGTGTCAAACTTTTTTAAAATTAGAGGGAAAAATTGGTACTTTTATACTTTGGTGTGTTATACTAAATGTTGCGCGTTTAATGCAGAAACATCACAGAAGCTTCCCTTTGAACATTGATAGGGACCTTAAAACCTGCTGCTTTGTAGGCAGATAATGAAAGTGGAAAATGAAGTTCATGGACATCTTCTTACCTTATGTAACATCTCAACCCTAGAGACAGTAATCTCTGAAGCTGTGACTTAACTTTTTCATGTGCATGGTGATACCTCTTTAAAAAAAAGATTTTACTTAAACCTGGCCTCCTTCTGGTCATGCTGTCTAGTAACATTTGCTTAGTTTTTATGCTACTCTTGCCAGTAGGAGGTAAGGAAAACAAGAATTGAAAAATCAATCTTGATTATGGAGGGCCACTCATCTATGGCTTATTTCGTAGGTCAGCTCTGCGTAGCACCCTCATAACTAGCACAGAGTGCTCGGTGCTTAGTTTGTAATAAATACACATTGGTTGAATAAATTGCTGCAATTTGATGATTGGTTAATAGTTAAAAATTTGTGACAACTTAGAATTTGTTAGCATTGACATAGGGTTTAGTTCTTCATTAGGGATGTTAGCACTCCCAAAATTTGTTGAGTTTGTCAAAGCATCAGTCACCATATCTGTGATAAGTAGAATCGAGTAGTCATAGGTATAAGAAAGCAGGATACAAAGTCATGTCTTGAGAGTCCTCCAAGGGAAGTGATTGCACACTTTATAGAGAGATTATAATTCAAAACTCAAATGCTCAGAACTTTGTTCTTAAGAGCATGAAATTTGGAGTTAGACCTAAGTCTGAATTCTGACTCCCACATGCAATGTGACCTCTGGTGACTGATTTAACTCGTCTAAGCCTAAATTTCCTCATTTCTAAAATGGAGCTAACCGTATCTATCTCACAGAAATGGTGTGAGAATGAAATTAGATAATATATTTGAAGATCTATGTGCTGGGTTGGGCATCTGTAATACAATATGCTCCATAAATGGGAATAATAATAATAGCAATTAAGTGATAATAATATGCATATGACCACAGCTTTATTAGTTTTGGTTCCATAGCTTGAACTTTAAGCCACATCACTTATCACTTTCTATAAATTTCTATTTCAGGATACAGTATAATATGATTGCCTAAAACAAGAGAACAATAGCTCAAGACACTTTGTTTCTCTATTTTCTTCTGTTTTTTTGTTTGTTTGTTTTATAACAGAGACATACAAACATGGGCAGGGTTTGTAGGAGAAGGAGTCTCAGGAGAGGGCTACAAATCTGGGAGAAGTATGAGGTCAAAATTCTCAGTTTCCTGTGTACCATGATTTGGCACTCAGTCAAATGCTGTCCCATTATAATTTTTTTTTTTTTTTTGGAAATTTCTGATTTCTGTTTTCTGCCTAAAGACCAGAAGAAAGTGAGCTCAGCAGACCAGAGTCTGAATGTGGGCCTTCTAGTTAGCCCCAGCTCAGTTGGAGGTGTGACGTGGGGCAGCTTTAGGAGGCCTGAAGGTTATGGGCTCAGACATCAGGGTGGGAGAGCCTGGACAAGGTTCCACTCTTTACTACCTGTAAACTAGGCTTTTACCTGGTAAAGGAATTTGGTGGAAGGCATAAGGTGATAATGTATACCTGGCACATTATAACCATCTGTTAAAAGTTAGTTGCTGCAGTCTGGATAATGTGGTAAAACCCTGTCTCTACAAAAAATACAAAAATTAGCTAGACATGATGGCGCATGCTTGTAATCACAGCTACTTGGGAGGCTGAGACAGGATTGCTTGATCCCAGGAGCCGGAGGTTGCAGTGAGCCAAGATCATGCCACTGCACTCTAGACTGGGTGACAGAGTGACACCCTGTCTCAAACAAGGAAAAAAAAAAAAGTTAGTTGCTGGCTGGGCATGGTGACTCATCTAATCCCAGAACTTTGGGAGGCCAAGGCAGGTGGATCACTTAAAGCCAGGTATTCGAGACTAGGCTGGGCAACAAAGCAAGACCCCATCTCTACAAAAAACCAAAAAAGTTAGCTGGGCACAATGGCATGCACCTATAGTCCCAGCTCCTTAGGAGACTGAGGCAGGAGGGTCCCTGATCAGTCAGGAGTTTGAGGTTGCTGTGAGCTATGATCACACCACTGCACTCCAGCCCAGGCAACAGAGTGAGACTATATCTCTACAAAAAATACAGTTAGTTGCTGTTAATATTATCATTATCTCTTTAAGCTCTCATGGACTCACATTTCTGTGTGATGAGGATGTTAGGGGATTTCTAAGTTTCCTCCAACTCTAACATGCTGTATCTATTAATTCTCAAATGATATTATTTAAAACTTCAGTTATGTCTGCAAAGGAATACTGTATATTTAGTTTTACATTTCTTAATGTAGGTTTCTAATGCATTTTTGCATAAATTTTTGTTTGATTCCCCCAGAATCTTTCAGATTTATCCCCATTTTCCAGATGAAGTGGCCTGGCCTTGGAGAGGGTCAGTTACTTGACTGTCATTATAGAAAGAGGAAGCAGAAGAATGAAGACAAGGCCATTTAAAATTTTCATGTTCTTTACCTTTTGCGTAAAACGTATTCAGTTCACAAATGATGTAAAATTTAATTAAGGCAAGTGACTGTCCTGAGAAAGTCATTAAAACCCTCATGTCATTTCTCTAATCAAAAGGCTGCCACCCTTCTATTATTTCTTTATTACAACCCTTTATTTTTATTTCTTCAAGTTAAACTGGAGCCTGAGCCATCGTAAGCCTCTTGCTAGTGATTTTTTAAATCAGTGATTTACACTTTGAAAAACCAATTTTAAAAAAAATTTTCCAATTTACGTTGGTTAGATCCATAGGGTCACTTTGATTAGAAAAGAGAGCCGTTAGAAATTAAACTGGCAATTCTAAAGGTTTAGTTTTCTTCTCCATGTTCTTAGAAATGGCAAAGAATACTGTGTTGAATAAGGTGCTGAAGGCGAAGATAATGAGACTGCTTTTCTTGTGGGACTTTCCAAAACTCCTATGTCATAGTCCTCAACTTATATATAAGTAAAAATGCTTATTTGTGTTTTAGCATTTGCTCTTTGCATCAAACATCCACTGACTTTGGGAATAGTAAGATCTGCTACCCCAAGAAAGTCTACCAATTCCATTACTAACTCATCCAACTGGATCAAAAAACTGAAGAGTTAGTGAATATTTTATATCGTGGGTTTTTAAAAGATACTTTTGTGTGAATAAAAAAGGACTTTCTCAAAGCTGCCCATTTCAATTTTCTTTTTAATTTGCTCGCCCACACCACTTCATCACCTCTGCAGCCTACCAGAAGTGTCCTCTAGATGGGCTTTAAAAATGAAGCGAAGGTGATTTCTTTTTTGTTATAAATTGGCTTAGCATCTTGTTTTTATCTGGCTTGAAATATTGAAGCAGTAAAATAAAACCACACTCTTTAATTGAAAGGTGCTTCTGCAATATTCAAACCACAGTGTCAGTCGCACGTGTTGTTCAAATTCTTCAGAGCTCTGGAATTACTTAAAGGTATCCTCAGTATTCTGAGAGAGTCATTTTCTGCCCGACTGCAAAATAAAAAGGAGCCAATCAGGGCTCTTTCTCATCTCTTTGGCAGTATTTTTCCTCTAAAGAATTTCTTGACACTCTCTTTAGTTCTTGACTTCCAGGGTTGTCCCTGACAAATCTCCAGAGATGTATCCCAGTGCCTATAGTAGTGTCAAAAGCATGAAGCCACATGTCTAGATGCTGTGACCTTACGTTTGACTGCCAGCAGTTCACTGTATAAAGTGCTTAAACTGCCACCTACCTAAGGGCTTCCAGAATTTACATTATGCCCTTTTGAAAGGGCATAGTTTGAATTGAGACTATGTAAGTACTTCTAATCTCTAGTTGACCTGATCTTGAAAACTTCTGAGAAATATTCCATCATGAGTGATCACAGGAATGAGAATGATATTACGGCATAATTTCAAAATCATGTGGTATCCTATGTTCAAAGTTTTCTGTGCTAAAGATCTAAAAAGCACATTTTGAAAATATCGAGTTATTTTTGGCTCAACATTTCAGTGGGAATTAGTTGCCTAAGAAATGATACCGGACAATAGATAATTTATTCCCTCTTTAGAAATGTTGTAGCTGGCCGGGCTCGGTGGCTCAAGCCTGTAATCCCAGCACTTTGGGAGGCTCAGGCGGCGGATCAGGAGGTCAGGAGATCGAGACCATCCTGGCTAACACGGTGAAACCCCGCCTCTACTAAAAATACAAAAACTAGCTGAAAGCGTGGTATGGCTCTGTAGTCCCAGCTACTCGGAGGCTGAGGCAGGAGAATGGCCTGAACCTGGGAGGCGAGCTTGCAGTGAGCCGAGATCGCCACTGCACTCCAGCCTGGGCACAGTGCGAGACCCGCCTCAAAAAAAGAAGGAAAAAAAAAAAAAAAGAAATGTTGTAGTTGTTGATTTTTTACTCACTGCGTTGGGTTTGTGGTTTAAAGAGAAGTTAATCCTGACTTTCTTAAAACCTATAGAGTTTCAGGATTTCTTAAAGACAATGGCTTTTGATACTCCAATCCAATCCATTTTCCCATGCGTAAGTGTTCTTATAACCTTCTTTTGCTCAAGTTCTAGGACAATGCCGATGGTGTCTACATAGTTAAAATTAATTTGAAAGTTGACTAATTATTCAACTATTTTGACTAATGAATATCAAAAATAGTACTTCATTTTGCATAGCAGTAAGAAATTAGCCTAAATTTAACTAATCAATTCACTTTGCCTGTGTAAATATGTTTTATTGTGTTGTTTTCTATAAGGATTGCTAATATTATTCATAATGTCCTTTATTTTAAACTTTTATAAATGATATAGTTTTCTGTTTACAATTGGGGACATATGTAGTACTACCTATTTGTGTTGTAAATATGTTTTTATGTAAATATACAAAAGAAAAACAGAGATTTCTTATCAGCATTATATACTAATGTAGTGTCTGCATTGGTAGTTTGTTTTCTGTCCTGAAAATAAGTGGATATGTACAAAGACATCTTTAGTTTCCTAGTTTTCTGTTTATTTGATATATTGTATGGAGACACAAATGAGGTATTTTCTCTCTTTTGATATCTTAAGTTTTAATATGTGTTATTTTATTTTGGTTGAGATAACGTGTAAGTTATCACTGGACCTTAAGTTCTATTTAGTTTTTGCTTTTACAGACTAAATGCTGTCTTCGCATATCACTACCTGACCCACCATAAAATTCTTCTGATCAAGTTTTTCATATATGGGACAAAAACAAAATCGTTTTGTTTCAAATCTTGACCGTTTGAGCCTAAGAACTATTTGACGCAAGCAAGAATTTCAATACAGATCTTGCAGCTTAACACGCATTGGTGAAGAAATATTTTCTCTTTATATTAATTCATTTTTCACAGCTTCTTTATAGTGCCATATGCTATTAGGAAGGAGAAAACTAATGTGATATGTGAACTAATTTCTTGTTTAAAAATTTTAAAGAGTGCTCTCTGGAATTCAGTCATGATCTTTCCAGATACTAGCTTTATCGTAATCTGAGACTCATTTCTATTTGATTATTACCATTGATGGACAGAAAAAAGTGCTAGATCAAGGAAAAGTACCTATGATATATATACCCAAATATGGCAGCAATAGCAAGATTATCATCATTATTATAGCTAATGCTTGACAGCTACTCTATGCCCGATATTGTGCTATACATTTAGTACAATTTAATCCTCATAACCTTGTGTGGGTTTTTCAGTTGGGAAAACTGAGGCTTAGAGAGACTAGGAAACTTCTCTTTACCTGGAATATCTAGAAAGTGGTGGGACTAAGATTCTAAATCAGGTCTATCGGCCGGGCACAGTGGCTCAAGCCTGTAATCCCAGCACTTTGGGAGGCCGAGACGGGCGGATCACGAGGTCAGGAGATCGAGACCATCCTGGCTAACCCGGTGAAACCCCGTCTCTACTAAAAAATACAAAAATCTAGCCGGGCGAGGTGGCGGGCGCCTGTAGTCCCAGCTACTCGGGAGGCTGAGACAGGAGAACGGCGTAAACCCGGGAGACGGAGCTTGCAGTGAGCCGAGATCCAGCCACTGCACTGTAGCCTGGGCTACAGAGCGAGACTCCGTCTCAAAAAAAAAAAAAAATAAATAATAAATAAATAAATAAATCAGGCCTATCTAACCCCCAAATCCAGACACTTAACCAGGGTACCACACCCTGTCTACAAGAAAAGTTGTCAAATGATGTCGGATACCTAGCAGTCCTGCACGGTAGTGCACGCCAGTCATCCCATCTGCTTGGGAGGCTGAGGCAGGAAAATCACTTGAGTCTGGAAGTTTGAGTCTAGCCTGGGCAACATAGCGAGACCTTGTCTCTAAAAGAAAAAAAAAAAAATGCTCTCAGATACCTGTTGTCAGACCTAAAATACAGGCTAGAGATGTTCCCTCCCATTCTGAAAGCTTCAGGTAGGTTTTGGTATTTCCTGGACATTTCAGTAAAGTTTTTTTGACGCTTTGAAGGTCAAAATGGTAATGGAGATCAGCTCTTTTCTAAAAATCTACCCTATAGGTA
The DNA here is from genome assembly GCF_008728515.1 of Papio anubis. Lineage (NCBI taxonomy): Eukaryota > Metazoa > Chordata > Mammalia > Primates > Cercopithecidae > Papio > Papio anubis. The sequence goes on from NC_044982.1 coordinate 149,920,611, forward strand.
TTGATTTGGTGACAGGCTTGTAATGTCATATATGGTTTTAGAAAATTACTGATAGTTTGGAATTGCCATACTGAAGAGATATCTTACCCCATCCCTGAGGCATAGAGCCCTTCAACATTTCTCTGATATCATTTCAAGTATCAAGTCAACAAAGTTTTCTAAGCTACTGATCTTGATGAACAGGATGATGATTAAGGCACAGAAATCACTGGTTTCCAATTTTTAAAAATACATTCCAAAAACTATGGCGTATAACAGAATTCAACAGAAGAAGGTAAATTTGGTTAAATTCTTCAGGGGTACTTATATGTAAATTTTATGCCAGATAGTTGCCCTCACTAGGATAAAATTAGAATTTGTGAAGGATCTGATTGGAATTTCTCCTGGGAAGTTGTAGAGGATGAGCATGGATGTTTGTTTTGATTTAAATACTGGCCTGTTCAATCTCCATGATCCTAGGACAAGATCATTGACAAAGGAAGAAGACAGTAAAGTTGTATGTTTCCGTCTTCTTTGTGAAAGACCTCCCCTTCTGCCTCTTTGACTACATCCTTGGAGTACACCATCCCTTCTGTGGCCTTATATTTTTGCAACTAAAACTTTATTGATTTCTACTGTTCGTTACAAGTTTTGACATAGAAGGAGGGGCATTCACAAGTGATTTTCTTGGCCTACTTTAGCAATCCTTCTTGTTCTCTAAGAAAACAAGTCAGAATCTGTCACACTGTAATGATACTTAGGCCCCTGCTGTTCCTAGGCTGGGCATTGAAATTATGCCAAGGGAATCAGTAAGAGGGAGGACTAGGTTGTCAAGTCAGTGCCACATGCAAAGTGTATTAGCCTGGAGATCAGAGAGCAGTGAGTCATGGGTCACACTGCCTTACCCTGGGCACCTGAATCTGCGGAAAGTTCTCAAGTCTTTTATTATAACTTGTTGCTCCTGAGGCAGCGTGAAAACCTTTAGTAGGCTTCTGAGCTGGTGACTGACACTGGAGTGTCAGGAGCTCCAAGTTCTGGTCTAGCTATAATTTCCCCTAAGAAATTTACTTGAAGAAATAAAACATTTTATTTTGAAATTTTAAAATTATATTAATGTTTAAAATATCCTGTCTGCTTTTTTCAAGCAGTTTTAAGGTTTTTTGAAAAGTTCTTTTAAGGTGTTTTATGGCTGCCATTTTATTGATAGGAAGATATCCAGATTTTGAAAGTTAAGAGGAAAGGCTATACTTTTGAAAAGGGTTTCAGAAAAACTGGTTTGGTGACTGTAAATCTTAGTTTCTACAACCATCTCCCCAAAAGTCCAGAATTCCTGCCTCCTTGTATAATTTATTTCAAGAGATAATTTTGTCATTTCAGATTTTTTGAAGTGTTAAATGCAAGTATTGAAAGATTTGATGCTAGCTCAAGCCCCTAATGAATGACTTAACAAGGTAGACATGGTAACCAGCTACTTCTGAAGATGTTCTTAATGTGTAAATTGTTAGTGTGGCCACCTCTGCAACTACAAACCCTCATCTTAGTAGTCTGGTAGTTTTACCCTAGAGACCTGTATGTTAAAGATATTTTATAAATACGAGTGCAGTCATTGTTTTGTGTAGTATTTTACGGATTATAGAAACTAGTCTATTTCCTGGGTGAAATGTAATTAGCTATCTCTGCCCTTAAACACTTCTGCCAGCCTCTATGACCTTCTCTTAGGGCACCTGGTCTATTACAGTACTCTAACATGACGCCTTTCAAGAAGGTGTCCCAATCCCTTTAACCCCCATCTTCCATCTGTTTGACCCCTTCTTCATTGCCACACTTAGAAGAATATTTGTGTGCATCCAGTGAGAAGGTTTATTTTGACTTTATAGATGGAATATCTAGAGCTGGAGTCCTATATTCAAGTAAGGTAATACCACAGGATGAAAAATGCAGCCTTGGTAGTCACACCCCTGTGAGGATCAGATTACAAATCTGTACAGGACCTAACCATGCCTATTTAAAATTACTAACTGCATCAATATTCTTCATAGAGAGTTCTTAACTTTTTGGTTAATTTCTTTCCTTGATTGATAAGGCTGCCAAGTGTGTGATACCCTCAAAGTAGATGATAATTAAATTCATACCACTTCATTATTAGACACCTATTTTCCTTCCCAGATTCCCTTGGCAGATAACACATGATTCCAGCCCACAAGTTCTTATTTTTAGGGCCATTCTCTACAATTGTTAGAATTGCACTGAATCCCTGCACTCTGTAGCTGATGCCAAATGCCAAGCATCAGATTCACAGTAACAGAAATGGTGATGAGCTTAGAATCATTATGAGATCATAAACATGTTTTTTATTCACCTTGTTTAGCTGGATCCCACCCAGTCGTCTTTGAAAAGTTCAGAAACCAATTTCTTCCCTCATGTAGTTTTTTTTTTTTTTTTTTTTTTTTTTTGAGTCTGTGTCATAATTTTTTATTCCTAACTTACCTTCCAGACACCCCATGAAAAGTAGAGAGCACATGTTCAGGGGTTACAGATACTAAACTGGCAAATATGGCACACAGTTACTTCCTGGAACTGAAGTGTCAACGTAGAATATGTGCTTAATTGAACACTCCATAACACGGTTTGTAGAACACTGAAATACCTACCCTAAGGAAAGTGTATGGAACCAGAGTCCTTAAAGTTTGTAGATTATACCAAACAAAACTATATACGTTCTTAAGAATATGTATCTTTGTCAGTGCCTGTTAATCCAACGTAGCTAAAAGACTTTATGTCAAAGCCCAAAAATGAATTTTGAAAAGTGTACCTCTTACAGAGTTTGCTCATGCCGATAATCCCAGTGCTTTGGGAGGCTGCGATGGGAGAATCACTTGAGGCCAGGAGTTCAAGACTAGTCTGGGCAACATGGCAAGACCCCCAGTTCTACAAAATATTTAAAAATTAGTCAGGCCTGGTGGCATGCACCTATAGCCTTAGTTACATGGGAAGAACACTTGAGGCCCTTATCATAGCTCATGGATGCTGTAGTGAGCTATGATCATGCCACTGCACTCCAGCCTGTGTACAGCAAGACCCTGTTTCTAAAAAAAAAAATTTTTTTTTTTTGAGACAGACTCTTGTTCTGTCACCCAGGCTGGAGTGTAGTGGCATGATCTCAGCAAATCGCAACCACTGCCTCCCAGGCTCAAGCGATTCTCATGTCTCAGCCTCCTGAGTAGCTGGGACTACAGGCGTGTGCCACCACACCCAGCTAATTTATGTTTGTATTTTTGGTAGAGATGGAGTTTCATTGTGTTGACCAGGCCATCACACCTGGCCTAAAAGTAGTTTTTTTAATAAAAAAAAAAGAAGAAGAAGAAGACAGTACACTTAGGAAAATTTTATTTATCTGCAAGCCTCAGTATCCTAAAGACGTGTAATAACTTGGATCCCATTTCTGAGGATATTTAATTAAGCTTTTTTGAATAAACAAATGCACGTAATGCTTAGCTTTACAGAAAGTATCAGTGTCCTTAGTTTCTATTGCTTAGTACTAGGCCAAATAATTGAAAGAGCCTCTAATTCTTTATCTCCCATATGTAACATGTCAGCCATGACTCTTTTACTTTACTCTTAAATATATAATTTATAAATAGAAGCAATGTTGATAGACTCGTTTGACTCCCTTCTAGAAATAAATGACTCATTCTGGATTGCATGTGAGAGCTTCAAGCTGCTCTAAGTAACAATCCACGACAATGAGAAAATTGTTGTGTTATTCATCTGGGCAGCAGGAAATTAAAAAAATAAAAAAGCAGTCTGCTCCCCTAGTAACTGGGACCTTTTGCATGTTACAGATCACTGAGGGCAAACTTTGCATCAGTTCTGGGCACTGGGCGAATAAACTTATCTCCTCGTTTTTGTTTTTGTACCTTCTCATACACTATATACATTGTTGGTCATTTAAATACAACTGAATATATGCATTAATCAAAAAAAGTTACCTTAATTTTTTAATGATTCCTACAGAATTCTTTTAGATTTTTTTTTTCTATTTGTAATTTTGTGTTTATTCACAATATGTATGTTTGCTTTAGAAATGGGGTTTTCCTTTTGAAAGAAATCCCCTGGAAAAGGGGTCACCTCTGTTTTCTTTGGAAATGCAGGAAATCCACATGTCCTCTAGCAGTTATTTTTCCTCATAATATGCCCAGTAAAAGTGGTGGAATCTTGACCCAAGTGATCTGTGGAGCCTTTGCTGATGAATTTGGTGCCCACGGCTGTCCTCATTGTTTTGAAATTAAAGAGACAAATGGTGATAGAAAGAGGAAAACACATTTTTAATGCAGAAATCATTTAGACCTGCAAAGTTTGTTGCCCAATGAGGAAAGAGCTGCACAGTGGTGCAGCACAGATCACATGATACAACCTTTTGACAACTGAGTGTCTGCTGGAGACGTCTGTGAGAGATGACCTTTTGACCTAGGAAGGAATGCTGTGAAGGTGGGAATGTACTCCCAGCCCTGGCCCAGGAGAGAACATGGAAAACAGCCCCAGCTTCTCTGCTCACAGGATCTAGCTTGGTTTTCGCTTTGACTGTCGTGTCAGATGAGAAAAACTCGAGAGGGTTTCCTAAAATTATTCCAGACCTTTACTATTACTCCCACCCTGTGTAACAGAGTGAAAAATAATATGAGTTTTCCTATAAATGTATGTTGCAAGTGACTGGAGAAATCAGTTGTTCTCCCCACCAGCTCGTGGGCTAGAACCCACGTCTTGACCTGTTTTCAGGCAGGGAATTAAGCCCATGCACGTTTCCTTTAGGGGCCTTAGGTGGGTGTGGGGGGAGTAGGGAGAGGAGAATGAGTCCATTGCTGTAAAAGCGTTCCCAGTAGCGATGATCTTCGTAGGAACAAAAATCCATTGTGCAGGGCTGTAACCTGAGAAACTTTCTGTTATCGTGCTTGTTTTACTCACCAACATTGATCCCTGGTACATGTGACCTTTTGAAAAGGAGCACCATGTTGGTGATTCCTCTTATTACTAAATACCATTGTGTTTATAATGGCCATTTATATATGGTTACACTCCACGCCCGTGTGGTTAATAGGCGTTCTGTAACTCTCTGATGCCACCTGACCAGCACAGGATACAAGTCTTGGTCTCTTGATTACTCTCTTTGCCCTGTCCTCTGTCATTCCATGATGTTCCCTATGAAAGCAAAATAGAGAGCTTAACATTGCTGAAAATAGGGTAGCACAAATTCAACCAGGGGGGGGGAAAAAGACAAAAAAGCCTGGTAAAGCCTTGAAAAAAATAGGTTACTTCATTTATTTATTTATTTTTTTCAGTTCCACAATATGTCTGCATGCTTTAGCACTGATTCCTCAGCTAGTTGGGTCCCAGGAGGCCCCACTGAGCCCTGTACTGCTCAGGGAGTTGCAGCTTTATAAAATGGGGGAAAAATGTAGTTTGTATGAATTGTTCTTTACCTTGGTTTGGGTTCAGAATGGCAGCTGCACTCCGACTTTGTGTGTGACAGCACAAAGGCCAGCAAAACTGAAAAGCAAGTCAGCAAGTAGAGAGACAAAAGCAACGATCAGCTAATACAGCTCCACATGGCCTGACTAATTTATGAGAAAAAAACTGTTCTGTTCATTGGATCAGCACTCTGAGGAGGCAGGTGGAATTGTAGGAAGTTTTCATTGACTCTCCCGAGCAACTAAGGACGCCACGAGAGATTCTTCTCAGTTTGAACTTTATCAGGGTCTACGCTTAATCAATAGAGTATTGGAAAAAGAATTAATTACTAAAGCAGAATAAAACAGCTGCATTTTAAACTAAGGATCCATCAATTCAGTAATCTTTCAGTTACAGGCTAGGTGCCGTGAGGATTTGACTCCATGTAATGAGGAACCCGGGGAGTTTCCTCATGAACAGGCCGGGAATTCACATTAGCCTGTTTCAGCTATTTGTCATTAGTACAACGTGTTTCTCCTCTCCTGCATTACAATTTGTGTCTTATGTACTGTGGAACCCACGAAATTCCCACATTCATGGGAGGGAGGGCCTTAAGGCGGAAATCATTGTCACCCTGAGAAAGAGTCTTTAACGTAGCTCGGCCTCTTTATTCTGGAAGCTGCCGCGGGAGCGGTTCGGAGCTGGACCCTGCTCCATTGTGCCCAGGGTGGGGGTCAGGGCCCCCGCCTGTTGAAGACACACTGGTTTGAATCCAGCCTGGAAATGTTTCATCTATAATTTCCGTAATGGTGGATTTCAAGGAGGGCTGAGGAGGGTTATGGGAGATGAATTAGGTTTTTAGTGAGCTCATTAGGAAGCCAAACAGAGTTGAGACACAAGGCGGTGAGCGGGACTGTAATCAGTTCTGCTCGCTTTGTTCCCTGCCTTCGGGACATGTTTCGAAAACTTTCTGGCGGGGGCTGCGGAGCCGGTGCTCAGGCGAAGCTGCCGTCCTGGTGGCTGACTTGTTGATTTGTAAACCTCTTAATTCATTTTTTTTGTTCAATTTAATCTTTTCTTTCTGAAGGAAAATTAGTTGAATGTTAGCCCTCTTTGCACTATTCACCTCTTAAATTATGCTCATTTTGAAGAGCTTGTTATGCCTGAATAAACATGAAATGACTTGGCATTTTCCCATCAGAGGCACACCCATTTTAACACCATGTATTTACCATTCCTGGAAATGTCTCATTAACTTCTGAAAATCTGCGAGCATGATATTTTGGGCTACTGTAACACACCTCTTGGCAGTCACAGAAGGCAGTTTGGTTAATGCCTCATAATATCCATTTTTATTCTCAACATGAAGAAAGACTCTCTATAGAAAATTGATGCAGTTTGCTCTGCTAATTTTCATGCTCATTCCAATTAATTTAACATGACCCAGATTTTCTTCCTCGGGCTCATCCTGACTAATTAGTAAAGCAACACCTAGAACAAGTTATGTTTAATAACATTGAGGAACACTAGTTGTGAGTGATTTTGATGCTAATAAAGATATTCACTGATGGGACAGATATTTTATGTCAATTATGGTATGTAATTTAGAAGTCCCAATGTGCTGCTTGGAGTATGGAAAGGCTAGCAAATCACTACGGGAGATAATAGTGTTTTTAAGACTTCCGCAGCACCTAAATAACCACTGGGACCAATTACTTTATTTTTTGTGGTAGAACTAGCAGGATTGTTAACTGATTCCATGGTAATGAAAGGGGTGGAGCTGTTGCATTACAAACCTGACCCATATTCACCAGGGCCGAGCTTTCAGTACTTAGTGAACCTTAGCGAGAAAAGAAAAGCAATCAGGGGCATCAGAAAGCAGCATTTGTTCAAGGAGAAGGAGTGGTTTCTCCACCTCTGTGGTTGGCGTTCTTTTATCACATTTTTGTCAGTGAGATGAATCAATCTTACTGCATACAGCAAGGTTGAAGGTGGTGGTGGCTGTGGCAGTGGTGGAAGGTTTCCAAAGTCGAGTGATGTTGTTTAATGTTGAGAGCTCTCCACATTCTCATGAGGAAAACAGTTGAAAGTGAGGCTCTAGGAAGTGGGGGGGAAAAAACCACACACACAGGGAAGAATTATATTTATTACATTTTTAACAAGTATTTCATCAGTGCCTATGATGTGCGAGGCACCGTTCTATGTGCTAGGAGTGAGGAGAGATGGGAAAAACCCAGTGCCTGTCCCCAGGATGCTTACGTTCATAGTCAATGTAAATTTCCTATTGTCTTAAGTTGATCGTCCTCAAAATCTTGGCATGAATGACTCAATAGGGTATGGAAATGTTATGAGGTTTTATAGGAGAATGGGAAATTCCGGACTGATGGACTCTGAAGTCTCAGAGATAGCCATCACAGGATGCAGTCAATTGATGTGAACCCTGTTTCTGCCACTGTTACCTGTAAGACCTTGGGCAAATTGCTCCACATCTCTAAGCTTTAGTTTCTTCATGTGGAAGATGTCAACCCTCATAGAATGATGAGAATTAAACAAAGGAATTCATATAAAGTGTTTAGCAGAGTGTCTCAAATAGAGTAAGTGCTCAATAAATATTATTTTGTATTAATGCTGTCGTTATTGTAGAAAACACTTAGAGTGAAAATTTCTCCAGGGGCATATAATAGAATGTAAGCTAATCATTTCTCAATGCTAATTACTGTCGTTGAAATTTGAAATTAGAATTGACAGGAATACTTCCTTTTTCTAAATATCACCAACAGGCTTCTTTCTACATCCCTCTTTAAAAACACACAAAGTTATGCTGGGCACGGTGGCTCAGCCTATAATCTTAGCACTTTGAGGCTGAGACAGGAGGATCACTTGAGCTCACAAGTTGGAGACAAGCCTGGGCAACATAGGGAGATGCCATCACTACAGAAACGTTTTACAAATCAGCTGGGTGTGGTGGCACATGCTTATAGTACCAGTTATTCAGGGGGCTGAGGTGGGAGGATCGCTTGAGCCTGGGAAGTTGAGGCTGTGGGGAGCTGTGATCATTCCACTGCAGTCCAGCCTGGGCAACAGAGACCCTGTCTCAAAAAACAAAACAAAACAAAAAACAGTTAAAAACATGCAGTCTGCCCACCTCCTGATTTTTCATTGGCAAGTTTTCTACGTGTAAAATCAGTGACCTCTCATAGGTCGGGGCTTCCATTCTTAGAATTTATTTCTACTTTATCTTTTTCATCTGGTCAATATGGAAAGAGAATATAATTGAAGGAGTTTGTGGGAGTGAGGCTAGATATAAAAAACAAGCAAATTGAAAAACAGAAAAAGCAAAAGAAAAGCCTTATTACAATTGCTAGTAAAGCTGGAAATGACGCTTTATGGAATTGCCATTTTGGTAGATCAAAAATGGTCAAATATTAGTGATTTCAGCTGGTTCAGCCTAATACTATCCTACACCATAAGTAATGGAAAGTGCTACAAGCAAGGCAAGACGTTAGGAAAACATTAACCTCACTTGCTTTATCTGTTAAATGGGGACAATAGCCTATGCCCCTGTACTTGGTTGTGGTAATCCATAATTGAAAAGAATTGAGAGCTGAAAAATTATTATATAGATATGAGGTATTTTAATCCAAGATCACATGTTTCAAAGTTTAGAATGTGAGTCTCACAATAACTAGTCCACTAGTCATCTTCCTATTATGTCTTGTGGTTGATGTGTAGAGGATATCAACTTCATCTCCCACCAGAATAATATGTCAACTACAGAAAAACTAGATATCTTAGTGGAACTTCTATAGATTTTAAAATATATTTTCAAAATGAAAAAGTTCTCTAGGTTATATAGTTGTTTTCACATGTTTGGTCATTTAAATAATATAACACTTTTGGGAACTCCAAATCTGCTTTGGAATCTTTGAACCTTCACACACAGTATGACTCACAATATAAATAGTTGAGGAAGTCATTACCAACTTTAGTAGATGTGCATGAGGTAAATCGGACAGTTATGTTTTAACTGTGCCAAGACCCTCTGTTAGGAAGAGTTTTACAGCCATGAAGTGAAGCTGGCCCTTCTCCAGTGATTACTGACTGGTGGTAGAAATTGTGTTCTACTGGGTCAGCGATGAATTCCTCACTCAAATCGTGTCGAGTCAGCCAGTTTTTAATTTGTTATCTTCTCAAGAGTGCATTCGCCGACTTTATCACTGAGAAGAATGACTCCCTAGCCTAGTGTGATCAAGATCCGGAAATTTGCTGTATCAGCATATTAAGGTTGGACTGCTATTTGATTGGTAGCTCTTAGATCTGATCTTACAGCAAAAGACGTTACTTCTGTCATAGGCTGGTTTACCACAGGTATATGAATAAACCTACTGAGAAAGCAAACCCCTTCCTTTCTTTCCTGGGAAAAGGTTGAACAACTTTTCCTCTCAAACAAAAACCTTTACAGTTCCTGTTGTATTAGCTAACAGGGTCTGAATAAAGCCATATTGGTGCCCTTCGAGTTGTCTTTCTTCATGATAGAGAATGGGGATATGTCGTGGCAAACTAATAATTACATGGCTTTCAGCTCCTCACCTTTCTAGGAGAAAAAGATGGATGGCAATCAGGTATGAAAATGTTTCCCACTTAGTAGTAGCACACCTGACCCTTTGCTTTTGTGCCGTTTAAGATATGAGTTGTGGAAGAATAAGGAAGACATTTGTATAAAGCAAATGTATTTTTCAACCAGTGGTGACTCTCTTTTCATTTTTCTTATGTGAATGGGAAAGAAGGAAGGAAAAAGAGAATGAAATGGAACTAACCTTTATTGATTATCTAATATGTGCCAAATGTCACACATCTCAAAAGTCAGATGGATCACTTGACCATAATTGGCCAATAGTAAGTGACTACTTATCCAGGTTCAAAGCCTTAAGGCATTGTTTGCCCTGCCTCTCACCCACCCTTTAAAAATATGAATTCCATTTCTGTATGGGAATAGAGTCTGTGTGGTGAGTAGAGAGCATGAACTTGAGTTCAGGATTTAGAGTTCAAGACCCAGCTGCATTATCAACTTAGCCACATGACTTTAGGCGAGTTTCTTAACCTGTCCAGCTTCAGTTTCTGCTTATATTAAATAGGCATTACAATACCAAACTCTGAACTGTCCTGTGGTTGAGATAAAGCCTGCCGAAACTGGCATGTAGTAGACGCTCCACAAATGTTACTTCTGTTTCATCTTTATATGGTGGATTCAGGGGTTTATCTGAAGGCATGGAGCTGGCTGGCAAGGGCTAATGTTATTTCTATATTTTCCATTAATTCTTCATCTTGAGAGTACTCAGTCTTTCATGAATGATGTGGTTTTCCTCTGAAATTGTCTAAGATCTCCAGTGTGGTGTGAGATCTTCTTTTACTTAGTAGGAATGGGTTAAGACTGAATTTCCTGAAAGTTTTAAAAAGTAATTTATTAAGAATTACTTTTATTACCTTTCAAGTTATTATCGGTATTTTATTTTTTTGCAACTTGGATAGTTCTTCGTTAACCATATATCTTATAATGAGATTTGAACAATGGAGATATTTTTTGGTAAAATCTGCAAAGTGCGTTCTGACCACTCACCTTACATCTTTATGAAGTTAAAGAAAATTGTATCAGTCAACACATTCATAAATATCATGTTGAGCTTCTCCTCACAGCTTCTTTCAAGAGCTGCCCCAAATCATTCAGAACTTTGCTGCAATTACTGGGAGAATTCCCACTCTAGCATCTCTGTATTGAATGCTATATTTTCCACCAAAATGTGTTTTATGCCAAATAGCAGGTTTTTTATGATTTAACTATGATTTGCTTATTATTTTTATGAACTTTATTGAGGTATAATTTACATTAAAAAATTGCACCCATTTAAAGTATACAATTTAATAAGTTTTGGCAGTTGTATACACTTATGAGACCAGCACCATAATCATGGTACTACACCATTCCATCATCACCCCAAAATTTCCTTATACCCCTTTTAATCACTCCCTCCCTCTATATGTGTCCTCAAGTAACCACTGATCTGCTTTCGGTCATTATGTATAAGTTTGCATTTTCTACAATTTAATATATTTGAAATCATACAGTATGTGACCTTTTGTGTGTGGCTTTCTCCATTTAGCATGATTTCAAAATGTACCACGCTGGGTGTATCAGTAGTTTATTCCTTTCTATTGCTGAGTAGTATTTCAGTATGTGGATATACCACAGTTTGTTTATCCATTCAGACTGGTTCGTTTTAAGAAAAGAAATAACTAACATTTATTGATGCACCTTTGCTATTTCAGGTACTGCATAAGGCTAGATGTTGTGTATGAAGTCCTTAACTTTGTTAATAAGTATAAAGCATTGGGTACAAAGTGGAGACACAATAAGTAATAGCTCTTTCTCATGATTTCATTTAATTTTGTATGGTAACCTGTCAGGTATATGTAATTTTTCCCATTTCACAGATGAGGAAATTGAGGTTCAGAGGGTTAATCTCTTGACTGAAGTCATACTCAACCAATAAGGAATAGATCTGGAGCTGGTCCAAGTGCAGTGGTGTTTACAACTAATTGATTAAAACCAGTCACAGGTTTCTTCATTTCTTCTTCAGTCACACTCGTTCACTTTAACTGGTCTTAAAAAATATAAATAAGAGGCCAGGCGCGGTGGCTCACGCCTGTAATCCCAGCACTTTGGGAGGCCGAAGCGGGTGGATCTACCGAAGTCAGGAGTTTGAGACCAACGTGGAGAAACCCCATCTGTACTAAAAATACAAAATTAGCCGGGTGTGGTGGCACATGCCTGTAATCCCAGCTACTCTGGAGGCTGAGGCAGGAGAATCCCTTGAACCTGGGAGTCAAAGGTTGCGGTGAGCCGAGGTCGAGCCATTGCACTGCAGCCTGGGCAATAAAAGCGAAACTCCATCTCAAAAAAAAAAATATATATATATATATATGAACTAGATCTGAAAATTCAACACAAGATCTGTTTTATTCCAAAACTCGTGCTTCTTCCATCACATCACCATTTCCCCCCATGAGTATGTGCTTCTGTGTCTATGTGAGGAGGAAGTGGAGAGGCAGGGTGGAGGGACAAGGACTGCATCGGAAGCCAGTCTCCAGTGTACAAACAAAGTAGTACAGCTGCCCACAGAAATAGAAAAATATCAGATATTTAGAAAAGTATGTAGGATACTCTTCCAAATGTAGGGCCCCTATTGTTTATTGTCTGTTTCAATAAAGTTGCTTCTTCCATGGAGTGTATCTTACAAGTTAATGCCTTTGAAATTTATGACACGTCAACTCTATGGCCAATTTACAACTCTTAGAGACAAACATTCTAGATAGTTTCTGTTTCCAAATTTTAGATATAAACCCACAAGGCATAAAAGCGTATTCCAAGAAATAAGAGAGCCCTCCATCCATTCCTTTAATAAAAGCCCAGGCACAAACTATACCCATAACTTATACAAAGTTCTAAGAATATGAGAAAAAGAGATATGGTTTTTGACTTGAAGAAGCTTTCATTAATTGGGTAGAAATGTAGTCGTGGGGTGTGTGTGTGTGTATCTGTTTGTGGAAGTATTCTGGAGTTCTGAGTGTTAATGTAAGCCTTGGAAGAGCAAATATTTGGGCTAGGGTTCTGCTGTGATGCAATAGAATTGAGAGTAGAGAAGGATTAATTTTAGTATGAAAGTCAATATACATTCTATAATGCATATCTTTGTAATATAAACAGCATAATATCTATCTCAAATGTTTTCGAGTACATATGTTTGTCCACAGGCAGGGTGCTAAGACAATATTAGAAAGTGGCCTTGAAATCACATTGTTTTGAAGTAATTCAGAAAAGATTATGGATACTTTCAAGTTCAACTACTAGGCTTTTATATTTCTTCCAGCATGCTTGTTTGTAGTGGGAGGTCAAAATCTGTTTTTGCTTTTTTTTTTAAAAAAAAAAAAAGGCCAGGTGCTATAATCCCAGCACTTTGGGAGGCCGAGGTGCATGAATTGCCTCAGCTCAGGAGTTCAAGACCAGCATGACCAACATGGTGAAGCCCCATCTGTACTAAAAATACAAAAAATTAGCCAGGCATGGTGGTACACACCTGTAGTCCCAACTACTCGGGAGGCTGAGGCACAAGACTCGCTTGAACCCAGGAGGCAGAGGTTGCAATGAGTTGAGATTGAGCCACTGCCCTCCAGCCTTGAGACTCTGTCTCCAAAAAAGCAAAAACAAAAACAAAAACAAAAACACAACTTTATTGAGATATAATTCACATACTACGCAATTCGTCCCTAAAATCTTATAATTCAGTGGTTTTAATATATTCACAAAGTTGTTCAATCATCAACAGAGCCAATTTTAGGACATTTTCATCACCCCCAAAGAAACCTCACACCCATCATTTCCATTTTCCATGTACTTTATAGGGCCTCAGGGTCTGCTGTTCTTTACTGAATAGGCTATATGAATGATGATAAACTTGTGCTATCTTAGATTATTCTTATTAAGTAGCCACATTATTTGTTTCTCTGGGGCTATTAATGTATATGTAGCAGATATTCGTTTGCATTCTATTACAAAACATATCTGCTTGGTCTCAAATAATGACACTACATTTATTTAAAGCAATCATCATAAATGGAATATCTGAATGCATCATTGCTACCTTTAAAGTGCTAGCAATTTAATTTATAAGCTTCTTAAACAAAAATTCAAAGTTTGATTAGGAAACTCTATTGTATAAAAATATTATTTGAAAAAAATGTTCAAAATATAGTTTTCTAATAGTTAACAGATGTCTTCCAAATTTGATGTGGTAATGGTTTAAAAAGTATTCACCTAAAACCAGTTATCAACTCCATAATACTATTGTTCATTTTTTCTACAGGTAACTATCACTAGCTTCCTAAAAACTTCGTAAAGGGCATGTTGATATGTATCTCTAGCTAGTTATCTTAGTTAACATTATTATTATAGAGATGGCTATCTTTTAAGATAAAGAGTTATTGTGGGGTTTTTTTGCACTATTTAACAATGCCAGTTTCAAAGTTGCACTTTTATTAAAATATTCTTTTGTTTTCATTTTACAATAGCTGGCAAAGTGGAAGAAATATTCAAACCATATTTTTTGTTGTTCCGCTCTTTGAAATGATATCTGCTGATATAAATTCACAGAGCAATACCATCTTAAGAATTAAAATTGCTCAACCATTTTATGTTATAAAAATATATTGTCTTATTTTTGTTTTAGATAGCAAATTTGATAATGAAGTAAAAACTCTTAAAAATGGAATGAAATAATTTCTGTTACAGATAGAACTTTGCTTTTATGTTATTTCTTGCAACAAATTTTATTATTGGTAATTATTTAGTTGACATTTAATGTTTCATTTAATATTAAAGTATGATAAAAGAGACAGTAAGTTAGAAAATCCTTTAGTGATTATTGATCTACACTAAAACATATAATATAGGTTTAATGTAGTTAATACATTCTTGGAAGCAGACTAATTATATGCTAGTTTTAGTTTAAAATGTTAAAAATGTGTTTTATATAAATGGCCTTTTGTAGGAAATTCTTTTTGCAAATATAAAGGCCATATCTTTACTTGAAAGACCTGTGGATTCGGAGATGTTAGCCAGCTATCTTTACTAAAACACTTCACAACGCTAAAAATAGTCCACTTCAGTTAAATATGGATATTTTAAAAAAGAAAATCCCAGTTAGACTGCAACAGAAGGACATTTTGTGTGACAATATTTTGCATGATTAAAAATTTAAACAGAATAACAGCTATTTATATTTACAGTTACATGAGAGTAATTACTAAAGCAGACAAAATACTTAGAGCATAATTTAATAATGTTTTCCTCTAGCAAAGGTGCCAAAATTGTTATTTGCATAATTTTCACAATTTGTACGGAAACAGAGCTAAGTGAAATGGGGAAGACACATTTCTCCGACCACCTTTTTTCTTCTGTAGGAGATGTGGGAATGAGACTCATATATCATAACAACTCATTTTTGTATACTTTTCCATAAAAACCATGACCCTTGTGTCAAACTATTAGGTGAAAGAGATGGGATCCATTCATACTTTCTCTTTTAGGGTCTTTATTTCAATGGCCAGCCTCAGCCCAACTTCAAGGCTCCTAATTATAACATTTACCGGTTCAAAGATTAACCTCCTGAGAGGGGCATTCTGGGCTCTTGGTAACTTGATCAGGTTGGTCTTCTCTTGGTCTCTCTCTCTTTCTGGTTCTTTGTATCACAGGAGGGAAATGATGGTATCTGGCACATTCCTAGGATGACTTGAAGATAGCAGCCTTCTGTGTTTAGGGCTGAAAGATTGTGAACTCTGTTAGCTGAAATGCCACTCTAGGGAGGTGAACAGAACATTAAAAAAGCTTTAGCTGTAGGTAGTGTAGTGCAAGCAGAGTCAAATTTGAGAGCTGGGACTTGAGTGGACATTTGTCCCTGCTTTCTACCTTAATAAAATCTGAGTGTTAACTGTGGAAAGGGGCATTTGAGAGATCACTAAAAATGAATCATTAGAGTGCCCAGAAGAGCTTTATGATGATGTACTGTGAATAACTTCAGAACATACTCTGTACTTTTATATGTGCTTATCAGGTAACTGAGTAACAAGTACATTCTTTTATCCTGCACCACAGAGATTAAGCAATCTGCTGAATTATAATGGCAGAGGACTATGCTTTTCTACTAGAGTCAGTCAGTATCCTTTAGAGAATTCAATGGGAGACTTAGGAGAATAGATATCCTTTCTTAAAATATTTTAAAATTGGTAAGCTATATATATATATATATCTATTTCAAATGACAATGAATTATATATATATATATATATTTTTTTTTTTTTAATGAGAATAACCACATTTAGTGAAGAATAGGCTAAAAGTGTTGGAAGCTTTCATTCTCTTCTGCTATAAAGGATTAGAGTGTTCCAGTCAATAAACAAAGCCATTTTATGGTTCCTAACGGGTAAATTGAGGGGACTGATTTGGTCAAGGACCAGTATGAGGATGTTTCTGTTCAACAGTTAACAGGATTCAACATGATATGGAAAATACAGGCGTGCAAAACTATACTACGACACTCACATTGCCAGCTAAAGCCTAAAACACAGCCACATTTACATATGTGTCCATCTGTCTGTTTTTACACTTTATTTTTCCAACCAGTGGGTGAAGTGGTTTTCATCCAAGCTGCAGTCTGAATTTTTTTTTTCACCCACCACTTTCCATTATATCATATAGATGCATATTTTAAAGTGCATGTTATTTGTCTCTGGACGCACATTTGCACAGCCTTGGCTGGGTTTTCCTTTCTCTTCTGGAAGGTTAGCTCATCTCTGCAGGCCTGTCTGCTTTGCAGCTGCCTGTACCAGCCAGGTTGTCTCAGGATCACTGAGTTAGTGAGCAGTTTGTTGCCTTCTCCAGGTTGTGGAAATCTCCCATCACAGGCCAGAGTGGAGCTGCAGCGGCCACAGTCTGGGCTGGCCAAGCCAGTGAGAATGGAAGTGCTTTCGGTCTCTTCAGTGGAGAGCCTGCGTAAATCCTGTGTAAATAGAGGGAGGATAACAAAGAATGAGCCCCTGCAGCTCTGAGCATTTGGAGCCATTTGGGGCTGAATTTGCTAAATGCTGCTTATACCGCCTGAAAAGTTGAAGAGAAAGGAGCATAAAATCCCCTCTTTTTTTCCCTTTCTGCTCATACCCCGGGGGGAGGGTGTTCAGGACCAGGGAAGCCTGAGGTAAGCCGATGAAGACTTGTTTTTTCAGTGCTCTTTTGAGTGTGAAAAAGGTGGCCTGGGTCACTGTCCTCTCTTTAATGTCGGAAAACCCACACAGTTAGTAAATGTTGCATGTAAACGAAAGCATTTCATCTCTTCTGCTTCCCTCCATGCTAGTGGGCCATGAACTAGTCACTTGAAAAATCACAGAAAAATTTCACTTTAACATGTCCAGACAGTTAAGCACAGCAGGAGAGTAAAAGAGATCAGTAATTAGCAGGTCTCACTGCTGGCCCCTCATCCTCCCCATGTTTCTGGGTCTACAGCCCCCTCCCCCCAGCTGATCTGATGTGGAAAAAAGGTAAATTGCATGTAGAAAAAAATTTACTTTGCTGATGGTTTTTAGAAAGCAAGTTTTGCAAGGCTGTATTCTAAAGCAGAATTAGGCAAAAGCTTCTTCTTCTTCTTCTTCTTTTTTTTTTTTAAATCTCATTTGAAATCCTGATGCAGGTTTCTCAGTGGGATGCCCTAAATTAAACCCCTGGAAGGTAGTCCCTGACAACCACTGAAAGAAAATACCTTTTGGCTCTTAGTATGGTGTAATCCTGTTTTCAAAGTACTATATTTAAGAGGAAAAAGGCATAAAGAAGTGATGACGGAAAATTAGTCTATAAAAATACTGTGTTGCAGTTCCATTACTACATTATTCTTCATTTTTAACTGTAACGTTTCTGAATAACCCAAACAAGCTGGGTAGTGGGCAGTCCGCTCTCTCCTAGCACTCTCTCTTCCGTGTTGGAATAGGGCAGAGTTGAGATGGAGCACCATTTTTATAAACAGTATATGACGTGTGTCTCACATCATCTCTGCATATATGCACAGAGTGAAACACTGGGTGGGATATAACCTAGTGTCCATAGGGCAGGGAGAGTGGAGGGAGGGAACCTAAGGCTTGGTGACTACTAGAAGCCAGGGAATCTCTTTCCTGAGCACTTTCTTCAAAGCAGGTTTGTTCTCCTCGGGTTCTAATTAATATATCTAGAGGCTTTTGCTATCAATCTGTACATTTCACTAGCATTTGAGTGTTTACTCTTTCTCAGGGCTTGGGAATCAGAAATGCAAAAGCTCACAGACAGACAAACTAGTAAAAGCTCACAGACAGACAAACTAGTAAACAGATAAAGTGCAAGAAGAAAAGTAAATAACAAAGGTAAGAGCAAACTGCTGAAGAAGTAGGGAGCATAGTACACTAGCTCTGTTAATGGCAGCTGGGGAAAGCTTTATGAAGGAGATTCCTTTTTCTCTGAGTTTTAAAGGTTGAATAGGAGTTTGCTAGTAAAGAAGAATGGGAAAGGAGGAAGGAAAAATGAAGAGAAAGGGCATTCAAGGCCAATAGGAAGGATTACAGGTATGGAATCTTGAAAGATCCCTTGGTTCAGAAAAGTCTTTAAAATTCAGCAGACGTTTCTGCTTCAAAATCATATTTAACTTGAGCTTTAGATCCACAGGAAATAATCATAAGCCTGTAGATAAAGGGTAGGCTCATACTGGATATACTCATCTGTGCAAAAATTATGAGACGCTTGTTTCTTGGTTCATATTTAATTTTAAATGTACTGTCATCCAGTGTCTCTCTGGGACATAAATGTGAACATACAGGGCCTCTCTCTTGGCATTTATTTCCTTAGCAGTGAGGGCAAATCCAGAATTTAGCTTCACCCTTCACATCTTCTTCTCCCAGCAGCTTGAGGAGAGGAATATAGAGGAGGTGAGCATGGGCTTTGGAGGACAAGTGCTACTCTGCCACTTTCTGTGTGGCCTTTGACAAGTTATCTAATCTCTTTGAGTCTCAGTTTTCTTATCTGTACAATGGAGATGATAGTAGTTATTTTATTCGTTTGTTGTGAAGATTAAATAACGACTGGAACGTTACAAGTGCCCAATGGAAGTTACTTGTGGTAATGATCATAATGAAAGTGACAACAGTGTGGATGAAGAAGAGATGGGCCAAGCGCGGTGGCTCATGCCTGTAATACCAACACTTTGGGAGACCGAGGTGAGCAGATCACGAGGTCAAGAGATGGTGACCATCCTGGCCAGCATGGTGAAACCCCGTCTCTACTAAAAATACAAAAATTAACAGGGTGTGGTGGTGGGCACCTGTAGTCTTAGCTACTCGGGAGGCTGAAGCAGGAGAATCGCTTGAACCAGAGAGGTGGAGGTTGCAGTGAGCCGAGATTGCATCACTGCACTCCAGCCTGGCAACAGCGCGAGACTCTATCTCAAAAAAAAAAAAAAAAAAAAAAAAAAAAAGAGGGAACGGTGTTCTAGAGAGAGAACTGGTACTGAAAACTCCTATAAACTATAGAAATTTGCATATGTATATGTATATATGTATCTGACTATAGGCAAAAACATTAAGTTCATCTACAAATATATTTCAATAATTGTGCACAAATCGATGAAGCATTTTAAACAGTGACAATTTAATGTATATAAATTTAGGTTTAAAATAGCATATAACACATATAAATATCTTTATATTCATAAATATACCTACTTCCTGGAAATGGGTTGTCTGCAAGATATCAATATTGATATCTGTCTACCTATGTTTGTGTATGTATAAAATTAGCGAACTTACATTGTGCAAAATTAAAATGTTAATGAATATGGTAAATTTCTGTTGCTACAAAAAGAGACAGAAAAAAGGTCTTGTTCCTCCAGATGAGCTATCATTCTTTATTTACTTAACATATATTTTGTATGAACATATTTAACGATTAAACCTGGTCTAGAACTAGGGAGAAATGTGACAATTAAATAATGTACCTCAAGTTCCCTAAAAGAAGTACAAGTACTGTTAACCCAATACATATTAATTTGTTTTATTTCTCTGAAGAGACAAGGCTGAGAAGTCAGTTTTAGGTGTTTGTTTGACAGTGTGCCAAATGTCACAGAAACACTGTTCTATCTTTTAAAAAGTGACTTTAAAGGATGTGAATATACCATTGTAATCCCAGTTCTATGAAATGTTTAACTGTACTACACAGTGATGACATCAAAGTCCATGAGATCCTACTTCATGGACAGTAGGCTTCAAATATTGGTAGCATCTCTGGGTTCTGAGGGTCAGTCCAGTGCTGTCCATGTCAGAGTCTTCACTTGGCCTGTGTTAAACCAGTTATGAAACTTCTGGGTCTCAAGAACTCTTGCTGTACTGAATATAATTAAAGCTCTTGCAGGAACTGTCTGACTTCTGGAGAAGAGTTTGCACGTTTCTATTTGAAGCCAACTTGGACCAGGTCTACCTCAGTCCCAACCCCAGGGCCCCAGAACTAATCTGTTCTCTGTGCTTAGACCTTTTCCTGTAGAATCAAACATTGTTTGGATCTGCCATTGATAACAGTGTTCAGACAAGGTGATGCTTTGAAAAGTAAAAGATAATTGACAATGTTAATGTGAGAATACCAGTGGCGGTAGCACTGACTTGAAGTTGCCATGCCTGGACTCCAGTTTGTCCTTGAGCATGTGTAGCTGTGGCATCTTGGGCAAGGATTTAATCTCCTGGCTTCAGTTTCCTCAATGGTAAATGTCAGTTTTGGCGGGGATGGGGTAAGTGGAGGAAGATGGACTAGGACTGTCTTGGTTGTTGCACTGTTTTTCTGATAGGACGAGGAGAAAGAAGGCCACATCTCTGTGGTATCAGACTCATCATAGCACATCATCATTGCTTTTATCATTTTTTCATTCCAAATCATGTGCTTGATATTCAAAATATCGATAGATTGTTGGTTAAATGGAATAAAGTAATAAATATGCCAAACAATGAAGTAGCATCTTTTTGCCTGGATGGTTGATTTTTTTTTTTCCTTTCTTTTTGAGATAGGGTCTCACTCCGCTGCCCAGGCGAGAGTACAGTGGTGTAATCACTGCCCACTGCAGCCTCGAACTCTTGGGATCAAGCCGTCCTCC
This sequence comes from Papio anubis, assembly GCF_008728515.1. Taxonomy (NCBI): domain Eukaryota; kingdom Metazoa; phylum Chordata; class Mammalia; order Primates; family Cercopithecidae; genus Papio; species Papio anubis. The sequence continues at coordinate 149,941,793 of NC_044982.1, forward strand.
CACCCCAAGCTGCGGTGTTCACCACCATGCCTGGCTTATTTTTTGTAGAGAGAGGGTCTCACTATGTTGCCCAGGTTGGTCTCAAATTCCCGAGCTCTAGCAATCCTCCCAAACAGGCGTCCCAAAGTGCTGGGATTACAGGCATGAGCTACCATGCCAAGCCTGCCTAGGTAGTTTTTGTTGTTGTTGTTGTTGTTGTTGTTTTGAGACGGAGTCTCGCTCTGTCTAGGCTGGAGTGCAGTAGTGCGATCTCTGCTCACTGCAAGCTCTGTCGCCTCCCGGGTTCGCACCATTCTCCTGCCTCAGCCTCCAGAGAGGCTGGGATTACAGGCGCCTGCCACCGCGCCTGGCTAATTTTTTTTTTGTATTTTTAGTAGAGACGGGGTTTCACCGTGTTCGCCAGGGTGGTCTCGATCTCCTGAACTTGTCATCCGCCCACCTCGGCCTCCCAAAGTGCTGGGATTACAGGCGTGAGCCACCGCGCCCGGCCTAGGTAGTTTTTATGACCATGAATTTTATGAAAGAGAATTTTCTTTTCTTTTTTTTAATCTTTTTAAAAAAATCTTTTTGTAATCCTAGGTGAAGACCTGGGATTACAGGTGTACACCACCACATTTGACTGATTTTTGTATTTTTTGTAGAGACGGGGTTTCACTTATATTGCCCAGGCTGGTCTCGAACTCCTGGGCTCAGGTAATTCACCTACCTCAGCCTCCCAAATTGTTGGGATTACAGGTGTGAGCCACCGCACCCAGTCTTGATAGAATTTAGTATCAATCATCTGAGGATCCTCTCACAGTGTGCCGATGTCCTTCCTTGATTCAGTGGATACCCAGCTATGCATATGGGTACTTGCCTGCACCCAGATGCCGATGGTATCCCAGGATTTAGCTTCCTGCAGTTAGACACTCTCATTATTGCTCTTTTAAGTAGGTGTGTGCTGGAGCTACCCACCAGAGCAGTGTCCTGCTCTGAGCATAATCTGCTCAGCTAAGGAAAGCATGTGTGACTTCCTTGAGAGCATAGGTGTAAATCCAGCTAGAGATGCTCTCAAAATGCTTCAGAGTCTTAAGACAGGAGGAGGACCCAGGGATTCGATTCAGGCCTTCAGACAACAACAAAGGAGGACAGCAAACCAAGGGGATGCTCTCTGTGCTTTATGGCAGTGGTCCTCGAGCTGGAGTGGGCATCAGACCCCCCTGCAGGGATTATTAACAGGGCCCCGCTCCTAGAGTTTCAGATTCAGTGGGTCTCAGCTAAGACTGAGAATTTGCATTTCTCACAATTTTTCAGCTAGTGCCAATGCAAAGAGCCAATGTTCTATAGCTTCTTTCTCTCTGTTTAACGCTTACTACCAGAAGACTAGGATGGGGATTTAGAACACAGTGAATAAGGCCCAGGCCAGATTGCAGTTACTCACCATGACCGCTAACCTCATTCATGGGAGTAAAGTAGAATTTTAACTACCTACCTGTTCCTGAGGCTGCATCTCATTTCTATTTAGATAATCTAGTCAGTGGCTTCCCAAAGCCAGTTAAAGCACCAGTGCTATGCTGATTGCCTAAGCAAACACGAGGAATTGTCGAAATTACAAATTCCTTTTGCCAGCCCTAGGACATTTTGAATCAGTAGGTCTGGGATGAGGCCTGGGGACCTGTGTTTTTAACAATCTCCTCTGATCATTTAATCCACTTCCGATTTATCTGTCCACAGGCCTTGAGTCTTCCTTTCCATGGTCACACACAATATGTTTCACTAATGCACATTTATTTACCCAAAACTTAGACTATGCCCTTGGTCAAGGGATTAGCAACCTTTCAAAAGGAGCATGCCCAGTATTTCTTTATGTAGCTCTTCATCATCAGAGGCGTCAGTGCTGGTGGAATGGCCTTTGGTTTAGCTCTGCAGAAAAGCCCTGTGGGTACTGAGCTCTTCAAAGAAGCTCTGTTCCTGGCATGTTTAGAAGTTACTGTGTGCACACAGGTAACTCACTCAGCTGTTCCAAAGGAACAAGACCTTCACCCTTTAGATATATAATGTGTACAGTTGCCCCACCATGGGGGTTGGTAAAAAGTGGGGAGGGCACTTGCAAAAGCTCATTGATCAGCTCAGTCATTTACCCACCCAACTGACAATCACTGGTTATCTGCTCTGAGTCAGGCATGGAGGTATCTTCTCATAATCAAAAGATAAGCCATAAACAGTTCCTGCCCTCAAGGATTCCACAATTTTGAATCCTAACTTCAGATGCTATCTCCTTACCTCATTTGGCACGTGCATTTGTGCTGGTATACATACCTTTTTCCAGCACATAAACTCATTTGGCACATGTGCCAAGGATTGCCAACTATCTTATACACACAACCACACACACACACACACACACACACACAGCCTTAAAAGAAAAAAACACCAATATCCATGTTGAGTTACTAACTCTAGCATCAGCTGCAAGATTTTATTTTAGGTTGCAGTTCACACAGTTGTCTTTCAAAACTTTTCTTTATGCTGTTGTTGGTTCTCTGTGCTGGCGTTGGTCCACAGTCCATTGGAGGAAAAAACAATTGTGTTTATTGTTGTGTTTGGGAGAGGAAAATTCCTCTTTTTATAGAGGTATAAACATATATTAGTTTAAAATTTTGTGTCTAGTATCTAATCATTAATACAAAACTAGACACATTATTGTTTATAATTATTTGTTACACTGGATCTAAATTCAAATATTTTACATTTATATACAACGGGTTGCTTTATATTAAAATTTATGTGATGCTCCTGTCTTCTCCAGTTTAAGTCAGTCATCAAAGGATGCTCAATCTAGCTATATATATTTTTTTGAGCTAAATATAGTGAATCATATAGTTTGAAGGTGTTACCAGCCCTCTTTGCTTTTAAGAAAGAAAAAATGCGCTATGGAAATGCTGTCTCTCATTTTTAAGGTCACTGATTGGGTTAAAAAGGCAAATGAGTTTTTTCGTTGAACTTCCTTCAATTAAGCCATTAACCTTTTAAAATAAGTGCATTCAAAAATCTATCAAAAAAAGCTAAATGAGATTTTAACAAAATCCTGACAATTTCAGCTTAAACATATACACAGAAACCATATGTGCTTAGAAAGAAATATATACACACAGGCATTGTTTACAGAGTGTGTTTTTATATTTGGAAGACATTGAAGGAAGAGCTATTCCATACATACATTATCTGAAATGTACATTCAGATAGCCTACATAGATTTCATATTAACAGACAAAGATATCTTTATCCATGGTAGGTAGACAGACAGACTGACTGACTTCAAACTTGCACTTGCAGTGTGGATTTTTTTTCCTCATCTCCGGGTACTGCTTTTCAAAATCGCCTCAGGCTACAGAACAGCACCTCAGATCCCCAAGGCCCACTGCCTGGCTCCTAATAGCCACTCTCCATCTGTGTCACATGAACAGCTGATGAGATCGCGCCAGTGTCTGTATTTTGGAGAGCACATCCACCCAGGTTAAAATGCTAGGGTTGCCAAGGAGCAGTCAGAAGCCATTAGTGTGGGTGAGAATTTGCCTTGCAGCAGTTCCTTGGCATGGTGGAAAGCGTGTGCACGTGTCCCTGCATGAGCTTGGGTGTGCTTGTATGTGTGTGTGTCTCCTTGTCCAGGCGACACCCTGGTGTACATGGGTGTGCAGGGAGGATGCCAGATGAAAACTAGACTCTGTATATCCAGTATTGAAAGAGTCAAACGCCTTTTGTTTCGCTGTCTACTGATTCGTTCTTTGACTATATGGGGTCCCCCCCTTTTATTTTTATCATCACAGAAGGCAAAGAAAAAGAGAACAGCAACTTCGGGGTCATGCTCTAGTGTTTGGGCAGATGGAAGGGAGCTGCTTTGCCTTGGGGCAGGGTGGTTGTAATGAAGTGGCCTGTCAGTCTGTAAATAGTGAGGGTCATCTCTCCCATGTGATGGAGGGGATCGCATTGCAGTGAAAATGGAAATGTCAATAAAATTAATCTGCCAGCTCTTTGCTGTGGCTTTTCTGCTTCTCTGGTCAAAGAAGGTTGAGGGTTTCTTGGCAAGAAAGGAAAAGAACAGGTACAGGGAAGCCCACAGAGCAGACCCAGAAGTTAGAAGGCAAGTGGCCCAGTGGGCGGGATGGCTGTGCTGTAGCACAGTCCGAGAGGAGGGAGCACGTCTGGGAAGGAGCTGGTGGCTCTCTAGTATTCCTCAGAAAGCTACAGAGCATCCAGCTCAGGCTACATTGAGCACAGAGTTTATTGTTTTAGGCTTTCTTGGACAAGGTTTTTACTTAGCATGGGATTTATGGCATTTACTGCTAATGAATGTCTATTCTTAAATTACAAAAACCCCCATCTCAGTGCAATTCCCAGATGTCCTTCCAGGACCCTGGCTTCTTAAACACCAGCAGGGAGCATAAACTCTCCACTTCTCTGTTTTCCTCTTTCGTGTGGCTTCAGGCTAATGATGTGCAAGGAAAACACAGCCATCTAGAAAGCCCCAGTGCTGTCCCCGTATTCTTCATTTATTTTGCATTTGATTATGCCACAAGTCGGATCTTGTTTCTTTCCTTTTTTTAAAGTTATTAGTTCAAATATTAATGTAGGGATATGGCATATATTGCTGCTCTTGATTGATGCCTTCCCCAAAACAGGAAGACGTGCTCGTATGAATTTTAAGAAAGTAGGGGTCCTGCAATGCCTTGCCAGAAGAGTTTTTCAGATACATAATTTAGATGCCCTCCAGGCAGGCTTTCAAGGCATTTTTGCCGGAGGGCAAGAAAAAATAACTATGACTGTTAAAAGTAAATGATTTTTGCTAATGCACAATTAATGCCAGAGAAAAGCACAGAAGAGAAAGATGTTGATAGAAACTTCTGATTAAGTGAGCACTGTACCTTGATGTGTATCTTTTTTTTTTCATGATAATGATCAGTGGTGCAGAGAGCTAAAAAGTTTTCATGTCATGCAAATGCCGAGTGCAGGGTCATATGAGAAGTGCGCGAATGTGCGTGCTTAGGAGGTGACAGCTCTAGGAGGGGCAGAGCAGGCAGTGCGTTATGTGCAATGAACAGTGACACAGTTACTGTCACCTATGCAGGCAGCCTAGAATATATAGACTACAGAACATTTAACTTGATTACCCTACAGTATGTGTTCACTCTGGGCATGGGGATGCGTTTCCACTGAATGGGTTTTCTGATGGCGTTTTCCCACATTGGATTCCATAATTGACAAAGAGCTACTGCACTGTGTCAAGTGCACAATTATAATTGAATTAATGATATGGGCAAGTGTGAGACACACAAAATTAACATTTGAAGAGGCCTGGTTTAATTTTGTCTTTTACATATTTGTGTCTCCAATTATACTTTAATGAAAGAGAATATACCCGCTTAATGGATTTCTTTCAACAAGCTTAGCTGAGCTCATCATTAGCTGCACTTGTGGTTGGCACCCTTGCGATGTTTTCTCTAATGTATTTTTATTTCTTTCTACTAGGGGATGGTTTAGACAACAGTGTAGCTTCACCTGGTACAGGTGACGATGATGATCCGGATAAGGACAAAAAACGCCAGAAGAAAAGAGGCATTTTCCCCAAAGTAGCAACAAATATCATGAGAGCATGGCTCTTCCAGCATCTCACAGTAAGTCAAGATGAAAGAGAAAAAAAAATAGTGTTTGTTGTTTTGCTAGCAAGTTATACGGTCTCACACAGATTTTTTTTTAAACTAAGGTGCCTATTTTCTTATTCTTGAAATCTGATGACTAACAGAGTAGTTAAGTTTTTTTTTTTTTTTAATCAACTATTACCATCCAAAGAACACCCTCTAGAAAGTAGCAGGTTTTTAAGAAGCCGGGAATGGACTTTATTTAAAATGATCTAAGACCCTAAACAGCATATATAAGTAAATTTGTTATTTATGCTAAAAGTGTGAGAGCAACTTCAGATAATGCAAAGCAACCAAGGGAAATGGCTGTAAGGAGCTTACAAATCCATAAACATTGCTGATTACACTATTAACGAAAGCCGTCTCCTCTAGGAGGCAAAAAAAAAAAAAAAAGCACCTTGCCACGTGCATGTCCAAGCTCACAGTATCAGGTGCAGCTTTAATTGCTGAAGCAGTTTACAAATATATCATGTATTTATATGACAAATTCAGAAGGGTTATAGGTGCTATAATGCCTTTGTTTGCAAGGTGGACATTAAAGATTCTTTTTTAGCTGCTCAAGTCCATTATCTTAAAAGCTAACCATATTCACTTCTGGAAACGGTTTTACTATGTGCAACATTTTAAAAGTAACAATTTATCTTTATCTTCCTGTTTGCGATCCTTGTATGTGTGGATACATACTGTTGACTCTAAGACTCTCATGACCAAAAAAATACAATATATTTTTACAGAGAAACTAGGCATGCTTATATTTTACTGTTCATTTGGAAATTCTGGGAAACCAGTAAAAATTTCAGAGGATGCTTCTTGCTATAATATTGTTTTCAGGCCATTCATTTAGGCTAATACTTAAAAATAGAGTAACACATTGAAAGCTGAAGGTCTTCTTTGATTATCCAACTTGTGTGTTGCCATGCTGAATGACATTAGTTACAGTGTCATGGGTCCAGGACAAGGTTCCACTTTTATTTATGGTGGTGGTGGCTGATCTGCTCTTCTTGCAGAGCTGCAAAGGGCAAGGGGTGGAGCGGTGGTGGGGAGGGAAAAGTGATAGATTCACATTCCTAAATCGGCCATTTTGATGTAAGGACATTAGTAGCAAACTAAGGTGTATCGATCCGGCCTGTGGTGTCAGGATTAGCTGGGAGAACCAACGAGGCTGCCGTGGTAGTGGTTATTCTTGCCTTGCAGCTATGGCCATTTCAAAGGTCAGGGCCCTGTACTGACTCGGCTCAGAGGAATTAGACAGAACATGCGGTCTCTGGGCTGATTACTTAACCAAAGACAAAATAATGAGTCCTAAGCAAATACTGACTAATTGAAAGGGCTGTAAATCCATTACATATTGGTCAGGGATAATCAGGAGTATTTAATCACTTTTATCTATTCAGGAGCACTGAAGCTGCAACAGCAAAGCCCTGAACCTTGCCATGTGGTTATTATTCTCATCATTATCAAAATTACTTCACAGCTGTTCTTTGCTACATCACCTCAGCTGGAGATTTACTAACCTGTAAAATGTTTTTAATTTGGAAGTCGAGTGAGTGTGAGGGGAGGGGTTGGTTTGGTTAGAGTAGCAACTAAGAAAGGCAGTGTAGCTGCGGATGACAGGCCAGCTGCCTTCTCCTGACCAGCTCACCTGTTTGGTTCGCTCCCTCTGTCTTCCTCCATTGGTCTTTCTTGGTCGAAAATAAACACTTCAACAGCTGCTTTCCAAGCAAACAGCTACGTGTGTTTTCAACCTCTCTGTCATCAAAACCCATGTCAGAGAACAGTAGAACCTTAGAGAATGCAGCTGCTCTGTTTATAGATGAGGAAACAGAGACTCAGAAAGGGGAGTTACTAGCTGAAGGTCAAGCTGAGACAAGGACCCAAGCCTTCCAAGCCGCCGACTCTGCGATTTTTCCACATTACAATGACTTTGCCAAAATGACGATCACCTTTACCAGTTGCATAGAGATCTCACAGTCTCCACCATCAATACGCTCAGTCACAGGGGAGAAATACGGAGAAGGCAAGTGCTGTTTTCTTTTCTTGTTTTGAAAGCTCCGTGCTACCCTAACCTTTCCAAATATAGAAAGCCTTACACCTGTGTTTCATGAGTTGAATCTCACGTGGGGAGTGTCAGCAGCCCTTGATGCCTTATCTCCCACCTCCCTGGCCAGGACAGCACCCAGCAGGCACCATGGCCACAGACTGAGAGTTGTGGGTGGCCGGTTATTTCTGGGCACTTGTTGTAACTCTGCTGTGCTGCGAACCAACGGTAAGGGCTTGTACTCACCTCGAGAGTGCTTTCATCTGGTTGAATGTATGCAAGGCTTTGTGCAGAATTCTCTGTCCAACTCTAATTTTTAATGACTGCCTGTCCTCGGGTGGGGAGAGAGGACTCAAATAGCCTAAGCTGGGGGAGTTGGGAAGTCTGCATTCACGCTCCGTGATCCTCTGTACTGGCTGAACCTCAGTTAAGTCCATTCAGTTCCCTGGACCTTCTGTTTCCCCGTTTTTCAAATGAGAGGGACGCGTTGCAGGATGGATCACCTCCTTTCCCATGCTCCTGGCTTTTGGTTCTGCTCAAGGACATTTAGTCAGAGCAATGCCCTGTCCCAGCCTCATGGGTCATTCTTTCCTCTCTTTTCCCCTTTCTCGTTGCTTTTCCTTTTCACTAAGTGCTTTATTTCTCTCCTGACCTTCACAACATGCCCCTTTCATTACTTTCTCCCACTGGCTTTGTCTCCCATCTTTCTCTCGGTGCCGCTCCCCTGCCTTTTCTGCACCTCCCTGGTAGTTGTAGGAAATTCTCCTCTGCTTGCTCTTTGAAAATGTTTTCCTTCTTCATCCACACTTCACCCCACTGCAGAGAAGAGGTTCAGTAACTTTGATGAGAATGGTCCTGTAAAACTTTTACTTTCCAATCTTTAATGAGCTGAAAGATTTACTCAGCTGTAATTCTGAGCTCAGAAACCAAGAATAGAGACCCCTAACTAGCGACATGTTAATTTAGATTTCTTTTCTTACATGCACTAACAGGCATGAGGAAGTCCTTGGAACTGGAGATGCCCCACTATATTTTTCTGTCATTTAATTAATTTCAACTTTCAAAGTGAAATGTTGGCTCTAGCTCCCTGAAAGTAGATGCAGTCTAAATTATTATTTCATGTAAATTTCTTTACAAGTGCATGATTCAATATGCATTTCTCCATTATTAGTCTCTTTAACATTATTTCAAACTGGTTTGTTCCCTTTTGTGCAGTGTGACCTGTTCTTGTATTACAATAATCCCCGATGTACCCTTTTTTCTTTCTTTTTTAAAAAAGAAGCTAATTGAATTATCTCATTATTTTAATTTGTTAAGCAAATGTATTTTGCATCTCAGGATGTGTTCTTAAAGAAGGGGGCTGCTGAGGCTTTGCCCCCTGAATGGGCCATTGGCCCATTTTGACATTCATGCATTCATTAACTAGCAGAACATAAAAGAACTCTGGTTGTATTTTTTTTTCCCAAACACCCAACCAGCGTGGAGCAACTTTTCCCAATAAGCCACAGGGGTCTTTCTACATATGTTCTCAACTGCAAGCTATTGTCACCTATTCTGAATACCTCAAAAGGCCCAGAGGTGGAAAAAAACCTACCTCCACAAAGGCCAACTGTAGCAATTGTGAAGTCTTAGTCTCAATATGACAAAAATCATTCACCCTCAGTTTTCTTGCAAGAACAAGTTCCACTCCAACTGTAACAGTTCAAACAATCTCTCAAATTCCTTTGCACCACCAGCTTTAGGGGAAAAGGTAACAAACTTGCACTAATTGATTACGCTGAGGAAAATATTTAAACAAAGTCCAAAGTGGCATTTAAAAAAATCGAGTGATTTGATAAACGGTTTCCATAGTCAGAATTAAGCATTCTGAATTTGCTTCATCTGGGGCTAAATATTCATAATTAGCCTCAAATTTTTAGTTTCTAACTATCTATTTTCAAAATGCCCCTTAGAAAAATCCCCTCTAAAAAAGTTCACAATAATTTTAACAAAATAAATCTGTCTATATATTTTTAGAAATTCAACTAGCAAAAAACTTTGTGTATACCATTACCCTCTTCCGTTGGTTGATGGCTCTGCCCAACTTCTCAAGCTAAGAAATTCCGTGAAGATTGAAGAAAGAATCTCTTGGAAATGTGTGTGCCTTTGCTGGAAAGTACCCAATGGCAAAACGAACAAACAAACAGACAAAAACTTAGGGAAATCCTAGAGAAGTACATTCCTTTTGCTAGCACATGGAGATTATGATATCATAAAAGTAAGCCTGCCATTACAACTGTTTTTATTTGACTTCAAAGATAAAGAAAGAAACAGCAAGCAATAATACCCAGGCTGACGGTTTATTCATAACCATGAAAAAACTCCTCCACGCCAAGAAGCCCTTAGTGTGCTCAATTAGGCCCTTGGGCACCTCCACTTGCCACCTTCAAGAGCTCCTCCAGTTGTGCTGCAAATAATATATTTGATCATGGAATAGAAACAGGAAGTGCTCACATACAAAGACACTGCTTGCTCATACCAATTTCTGGCTGAAGGTCTTCTTATTTGAAAACATAGGGATAAAGCTCACACTTAGGAGATGTGGGACTTCTTTCAAAGATGTGTGTGACAGAATCAGAAGCAAATTTTACTTTTAAAAGTGACATAAGCCGAGGCAGGAGGATCGCTTGGGGCTAGGAGTTTGACACCAGCCTGGGCAACATAATGAGATCCCATCTCTACAAACCAATAAAAATTTAGCCGGGTGTGGTGCACCCATGCCTGTGGTCCCCGCTACTCAGAAGGCCAAGGTGGGAAGATCATTTGAGCCCAGGAGTTTGAGGTTGCAGTGAGCTAGGATGGAACCACTGCACTCCAGCGTAAGCAACAGAATGAAACCCAGCCACACACAAAAAAAGTGATATAATATTATGTATGCAGCCGCCTTGAAACTACAGATTCTAAAACCTCTGCCTTTCGTTCATGACAAAGATATGTCCCCTCTTCATACCTCCGGGGGTTGGGGAGATGGATGAAGCCCACCTCTCAGGTGTTTACTCATTTTACTGCTTGCCTATTACAATCCGTCTTATGGGATTTTGTAAAGGCCTGGGTTTGGTAATAAAAATGGGCTGTAAAGGATATCATCCTACAGAGACAGTGCACCCAAGTTATAAGTATATTCAGTTCCATGTTATGGTAGAGGAACCTGTCTCTCCACTGAATTCATCAAGACCATATGACATTAAACTTAGTCATCTTAAATTTGTTATTGTAATGTACACACACACACACACACACACACACATGCAAAGGAGGAGGGAAAGAGGGAGGGAAAAAGAGAAACAGAGAGACTTAGACTATTTTGCCCTTTGACTAGTTCTCTTTATCTTGTGCAGATCCAGATGGCTTCTTTCTTAAATGAGGCAGCCCAGTGTCGAGGTTAAGAGCACAGGGCCTGGAATCTGCAACGCAGTAGATTTTTGATCTTGAGCCATTACCCTCTCTGAGCCTCATTTTTCATATCTGTAGAGGAAGAATAATTCTAGTTCCACCTAGTAGGGTTATTTTAAGGATTAAGTGAAATAATGTAAAGTGCTCAGCCCTGTGTCTGATTCATATAATAAGTACATAATATAAAGTAACTATAATTCTTATTTTAATCCAGTTAAATGGCTAGCAAAAGGCTTTGGCCAATGGACCTGGACATCCAAAGTTACCACATTTGTTCCTGGGATTGTAGCAATGGAGAGACCGGGTTTTGCCAAACAGATCCCAAATATGGCCAGTGCAGTGGCTTGTGCCTGTAACCCCAGCACTTTGGGAGGCTGAGGTGGGAGGAATGCCTGAAGCTCAGGAGTTTGAGACCAGCCTAGACAACATAGCAGTACCCCATCTCTATAATTTTTTTTAAATTTCTGGGCATGGTGGTGCATGCCTGTGGTCCTGGCTGCTTGGGAGTATGAGGTGGTAGGATCACCTGAGCCCAGGAGTTAAAGGCTGCATGGAGCCATGATCATGGCACTGCACTCCAGGCTGGGTGACAAAGTGAGACCCTGTCTCAAAGAAAAAAAAAAAATAATAATATCCAGGCTGGGGGTGGTGGCTCACGCCTGTAATCCTAGCACTTTGGGAGGCCAAGGAGGGTGGACTGCTTAAGGCCAGGAGTTCAAGACCAGCCTGGGCAACATGGTGAAACCTCATCTCTACTAAAAATACAAAAATTAGCCAGGTGTGTTGGCATGCGCCTATAGTCCCAGCTACTGGGGAGGCTGAGGTACAAGAATTGCTTGAGCCTGGGAGGCAGAGGTTGCAGTGAGTGGAGATTATGCCACTGTACTCCATCCTGAAAAAAGAAAAAAAACCTGAAATACCCCTCAGCAGGAGAGAACACGCTCTACATTCTGCTTTTCGAAATCCATGTTAACATTCGGTGGCTGCTTGTTGAAGCTAGGTGATAGCATCAGAGAGTCCTGGTGTCAGTGAAAGCCAGAGCGTCCTAGTGAGCCTTCAGGGATGGGGTGGAAGGTGGAGAAGAAACGGGCTATGGAGTAGTTCAGAATGTCTCCAGTGGGGCTACTTTTGGGAGAGAAAGCTCTCTTTCACCATCTGTCTTCCAGGATATGAACAGACTATAGAGTTGCCATCTTGCTTAGAGTGTGAAAGTCTGGGCTGTCTGCAAGATAGCATGTTATGGTTTTTATTATTTTTTGTTGATTGACTGATTGATTGTAGAGATGGCATCTTGCTATGTTGCCCAGGCTGGTCTTGAACTTGTGGCCTCAACTGATCTTCCCACCTCAGCCTCCCAAAGTGCTGGGATTATAGGTGCTATAGGTGCAAGCCACAGCACTTGGCCATGATAATGGTTTATAAAAAAGGGATCACCAACTGTGAACTTAGAAGCCTTAGGTGTGAACCCTGTGATATTATTCAACCTCTCTGAACCTATTTCTTACCATCAAAATGAAAGTTATCTGCCCGCCTTAGCTGACTGGGTTGCTGTGTGGGTCAAATGATGTAGTCAGTTTATAAACTGTAATGTGCTGCACAAATGTCAGGTATTCTGGTCTTCTGGTTGTGTGCTTGGCTTTCCAGCTGCTTGAGACCGCTCGGATCTTATGTAATCACCAAGGGTTAGAGGTAGAGTGCTGCCCACCTCTTTCATCCTCCACCCCCAATTTCTCCACTTGTCCATTTCCACAAATGTATCCCTGGAGACACTGTGATCATTTCTATCATTAGACATCTTTTAAGGATCTTGGATGGTTAATTGAATCAGTATTTCATGGACATTAGTTATTTCTGCTTAGAAATTAGGGCCTTCATGATTCTGAGACTGGTCTACATAATACAGATAGCTATGAGCCAAATGAATACCAAATAGGAAATGTTGACCTTAGTTATACAGTAAGAGATGGTCTTTCTCATATTCAGAGCTGCAAATGTTCACATGCATACAAGTGAGGCACCTAAGAAATACTTACGTGGAAATGCACATGCAGAACACACAGCTGAAAGCACCAGCAGAGAGAGCTTCCCACAAACATGCAGCATAGTGGGGCCGCCCCTAGCCTTAGCCTTTGCATTGTTTTCCTGCTTGCCAGGAGAAAACATCTGTGAATTATTTGAATGGAATCTTATACTAGAGATCGTCTGAACTGGTGTCATCTCTGTTTAATTTCAGGAAATGATGTCACAATGCATTAAACAACAATGCTGGGTGAATTTATTTTCCCGTGGACATGCTGTCCTAAGCATTCCTCTTCTTTTGCAATGTTTCCAATTAACTGTAAGCTTGAGTGTTCTTCCTATTTCATAATAATTTTGAGGGGTGGGGATGGGAGATAGGGGTGGGCAGAAGGGTAATTTCAGAGGTTGCTGAGGTTCAGAGCTAATGGCACATCCATCATGTCCTTATTGGGATGGGAGAGTGCTGAGCGCTGGAGCTGTGATCACCAGTGGCAACCTACAACAGTGTTGGTTAGTTTTAAAGAATGTCTAAAGATGAAAGCTTGAGTGTTCTGATGCTGGCTGTCCAAAGAGCCACCAGATAATTTTAATAGTGACCTGCATACTGTAGCTTCTGCCTTTATCAAAGTTTCTCTGCACTTCCTTCTTCAGTAAAGAATAGAGGACATAAGTCAATTCTGTGTGCCATCTGTTGTCGTTTTTACAATTTCTCAAATTAAAGAGACAGGCCAAAAATTTAATGTTGTGTTGGATCCTAGAAGCTCCTCTAGAAGAAAGAAAATTGCAACTGAATTTACTTTGTCTCTCTTGAGGGGGAAAAATTGCATATTGCTATGTCATAACCTTTTACTCGTAGTCCCAATTTGGTGTTTTGAATTGGATTATGAGGGCTTCTGCGTGGAAAGCGTGATGTGTTTGAGATTCAGCAGCCTTTGTTCACATGGTCCTGAGTGACACGGTGGTAAAGTCCCCGGAACAGTGGTGGTGCAATGGCTTTTCATGGGGGTCATGAAATGCATAGTCTCCTCCTCAATGCAAAAACATTTTAAGACATGTCAAGACATTTCAAAGTACATCAGACAATCCTGTTTAAAAAGAGGTTCACCTCAGATAGACTGAGAAACTTACCTCCCAGATTATGAGCTACTAACTGACAGATACATTTTAAAAATAGGTAATTGATAGGCAGAACACAGAGTTTTTAGTGCAGCCAAACTACTCTGGATGATACTATGATAGTGGATACGTGTCATTATACATTTGTCCAAACCCACAGAATGTACAACACCAAGAGTGAACCCTAATGGAGTCTGGGTGATTATGATGTGTCAATGTAGGTTCATCAGTTGTTACAAATGTACTACTCCAGTAGAGGGTGTTGATAATGGGGAGGCTATACATGTGTGGGGCCAGGGATTTATGGGAAATCTCTGTACCTTCCTCTCAGTTTTGCTATGAATCTAAAACTGGTCTAAAAAAATAAAGTCTACTTAAAAAAAAGGAATTGAATGAAAAGATTGAAGAATGAAAGGCTTATTAAATGACCGTCAAAAAGAAACCAAAATAATTATTAGCTCAAAGTTGAGCACTCAGTTTCATAAAATATCACTCGAAGTATAATTGTTTAAAAATATGTTAAAGAATTCAAGGAGATGGGGAATTGAGGACCCTTGAATAAAGGAACATAGAAGGCATGTGCATATTGAATATTCAGCTATTTAAAAACTCCAAGAATAGAGTGCCATTAAATGCTATTTAGTGAAATCCCTGAATATTCATTCAGATCATAGAGAAAATTTCCATTTCTTCGTTCCACATGACCACAGTTTGCAAGTATATTCCATGGAGAAGTGGAGGGACTGGGAATTACAGGGTAAGTTGACTGGGTTATGAGAACACTGACTGTCCCTCAGCTTTGCTGCAGGATAGGGTCATCAGATGACCTTAACGTTCAAGACTAATTTCGATTTTAGAGAGTGTTGCTGCACAGATTTCAGAGGACTCCTGGAAATGTCCTGCCTTCTCCAGGCTGTAGTCTGTTTTTGCAATTTGGAACAGATTATGAAGTGTAAAGATAATATCCAGCCCCATTTCTCCTGTTAAGAAATAGTGACTTGGGTAGGAAGCATTAGGTTGGTTGAATGGAATTTGCCTTCTTCCATTTATGTGCTGTGTGCCACTTTCCAAATTGATTGGCAGCAGTTGTTTACAGTATGCAGAATAGTCACTGGCACCCTTTAAAGGTGTATTATCCTCTTAAAACATAATAGTCATGCCATTTTCATGCTTTTACATTTGCTATTCATATTCTGAACTGCCAAGTCCCAAATCTGCCAGAACTAATTTAAGTTGTTTTTATCTAATAGTGGATAAGTTGTCAAGTCACAATATAATGGCAGATAATTTTTCTTAAACTATAGTTTTACTTCTTGGTTATAATAGATAACAGGAATATTTGTTGAATCTGACTTGATTGTCCACACACAAAAAATTACAACTCAAGAGATATTGTCGTGGGATTCTGCAATGACAAGAAATGAAGAGAATATTATTATCTAGTTATTCTGAGCATTATAGAAAATTAACATCGGCCACTAATTAGTTTCCTTCCAGCCACCACTCTCCCCCCGCCAAATTTGCTGATACCTGATTTGCCTGACATAGCCAGATAATGAAGTTCTCCTCTTGTTAATCCCAGCATCAAATCTTATTGCTGCTGTTAATTTAAATACCTCCGTTATCACATTATAATATAACTGTCTAGATTTTATTTTACTTCTTGCATCATACTCCTGCAATCACAAATATTCCAGAATTAATTTTGTCTTGGAAGTATTTGGCAATTCTGTAATAATTTAGAAAAGTATATTCCCATGACTCAGGCCACACTACAATTGGAAAATGGCTTTTTTCTTACCCAGAGTACATGGTGTGATCCCATCGTATGCTGACAAAAAACAACCCTAGTGTACCGGGGTGGTGCTACACTAGTCTTTTAAAAGGAAAAAGGCTTTTATCGATAGAAAAGATGAATGCTGGATTATTGCCTGTAGATTTGGTGACACATTGGAACTCTCTATAAAAGCAACCTTATTTTTTTCCCCATGGTGAAAAGTTATAGGTTCCATTTCAGTGTTTCAAGATACCTGCAGGCAGCTCATGAGTTGCTATACTTGTTTTAAACCCTTCCTCACAGTGATTTTTTTAAAAAAGTAGTAAGAGAACATGGGAACAGGGGGTCATTATTATTCAATTATAGGCTCAGTTTTTCTGTTAGTTTCTGGGAAGCCATAAATTTAGAACTGTGTAGCAAAATCTCATGGATTACCTGATGGCACTTTGATAAAAACCGCTCTTAGAGCTCAGTCCTGAAGGTTTTATGTTTTCTAGTGAAACACTTAAGTGTAATTAAATATGATCATGTGAAAAGGCATTAGTTTTTAATATGACCTTTGTTGCCAGTCTGGAAATCCTCTAAAGTTTTTGATTTTTTTTTTCTTTTTTTTTTTTGCAGAGTGAGTTTGACAGAAAAGTGATTTAATGCTCTTTGGTCCTTATGTACTTGTACCCTTTTGTCCATGGCTATTCCAAATACCTCCCTGCTTATTTAAAATGTATATATAATCAGTTACATAAAAAGAGATATGCTTACATTCTCATGTCTCTATGGTTGGACCTCTGTGGTTGGAGCAGACAATAGAAATGTCTGTAATTCGTTTCAGAAAATGTGACTTTCCTACCTTTAGATAGTGAGGACAATCTGTTAACTCTCTGTGTTGATAAAAGCAAACGTTTCAGGGCATGGTGAAAGAAATCTCTACCATTTATAAGGTTATACATATACCAGAAGCAGTGGAGTTAATACCAAATTGAAGACTTGACCAGTGTCCTAGTCTTAGCACAGCCTTTTGCTCGCTGGATTATTTTGGGCAAGTCATTTAATTTATCGGAGTGCTCATTTTCTCACCTCATTGTTTTGAGCGTTAGCTAAGATTAGAAATAGCCTTCTGAAAAGGACAAAATACTGTGCAACTGTAAAATGGTGTCTTTTAATGTTTTCATATCATCCATTGAAATAGTTTGTTCTGTCATAGCTCCTTGAAACCTGAACTTGGATGTGGGTGAAACATTCTTCAAAGACAAGTATTGCACTTGTTTCTTTTGCCCTAAGTCTGGAACAGGGATCAAATCCTACAGATAGCACACGTGCAAGGAGAAAGGCAAAATACCTGACAGACCATTTCTTTGTGGCAGTATGAGTCAAAGTAACTTTTGGAATTTGTACACTCAAACTTAAGAGAAAGAACTGGAAGACTGCAAACTAACTTCGCAATAAACGTATTGTCACTTGTGTTATTACAGCTTTGGAACAAGCTGGTTGGGAGTTTGGGCATCTTTGTTCTTTGTCCCTAAACTCTTCATCCTGAGAATTATCTGGTCCATCAGCATGCCATTTTTCATCCTGGCCAAGCTGGTGGGGAAGAATAGTTTTACATCCCTAAATGGCGATCTCATAGGCCCATTCCAAGGAAGGCAAAATCCTGTACTAGATGGAATTGTCTCATTGCAGCAAGAGATAAGTGAGATTTTTTTCCCCTGAAGATAGTTTCAATCTGGATGTTTAATCAGGCTTTCTTTGATTCTACATACAGAGATTTCAGATGTTACTGCTCAGTTAAACTAAAGCACAGAATATGAATGGAAGAAGAGTGAGGAAAGCTTCTAAAGGTATATAGAGGCCTTAGATTTAGATGCACCAGCCAGATAGCCAAGTGAGTGAACTTCTGTGGAAGTTGGAAATGGTGGCACTATAGTTTGAGAGTTGGAGCTAATCTTTGTAGAGGTAATACTTGAAACCATGGCACTGAATAAAGGTTAAAATAAGAGACAGTGCAGAGAGAGAAGGGGGTTTGAGTCTTTTTGAAGACTATATATGAAGAGGTGAAGAAAGAAAGTAGTGAGCAGAGATAAAGACATCAGACCAGTAGCATAATCAGATCATGTGAAGAAGGAAGGAGTTTCAAAGTAGAGGAAGTGGATTCTGTAGAAAGATCAAGGACAGGACAGGCGCAGTGGCTCACACCTGTAATCCCAGCACTTTGGGAGGCCGAGGCAGGTGGATCACCTGAGATCAGGAGTTTGAGACCAGCCTGGCCAACATAGTGAAACCCCATCTCTACTGAAAATACAAAAATTAGACAGGCACCTGTAATCCCAGCTAATCAGGAGGCTGAGGCGGGAGAATTGCTTGAACCCTGGGGGCGGAGGTTGCAGTGAGCTGAGTGCCACTGCTCTCCAGCCTGGGCGACAAAGCAAAACTCCAACAACAACAACAAAAAAAAGCGGAGAAAAGGAGGCCAGTGAAGATGGGGGCCAAAGCACACCTGGGAAGGTACAGAGAAACAGACATATTTTGTAAAGAGAGCAAGAAAGCTGAGGGAGTTCAGGAAAAAGCTTCTCTTCACTTATGACTAGGAACTATGGAGAGGGTGGTGGAGAGTGAATTAGGAAGGCACGGAAGTGCAGCCTTGGAGCAAAGAGGGCCAGGCTGGATGGACTCTCTGCACATCAGCTCATCCTTTCTCAGGCAGTGCTCAGAACCAGAGAGCAAGAGGGACTAAAGCAGAAAAACCTAAGGGTGAGATCAACAAGAGGAGGAGAGGGAAGATGTTAGAGCAGTTTTTGAAATGACAGACCAGTGAGCAAAAAATTCCAAGGAGATAGTCTTTCCTGGGACAGAAAAATAATCCTACAGTTCATGTGAATAATAAAATAACTAAGAAAAGTCAAGATATTTTTGGAAAAGAAAAATGAGGAAGCTTGTGCACTGAGAATTACTAAAATGTATTATAAAGCTACATGACGTGGCACTGGCTAACACAATAGGCACGATGATCATTTGAACAAAATAAGAATTCACAAATCAACACAAATAGAGGAAGCGATTTACTAATTTTAAAGGCATCACTTCAAGTCAGTTGAGAAAAAAAAAATCAGTAGTCTTCATCAAAATATACACTTAAAGAGTTTTTTGAAGTAGATATGACTATTTCTCTTTCCTTTGTTTAATGACGTGTTTTGAGAGTAAAAGCAAAGGAATTATAAAGAAAAATTGTGATTGATTAAATTACATATGTATGAAAATTAAGAGCCTTTGAATGCTAAGAAAACACCATATACAAAAGAAAGAAAAACACTACACTAGGAAAAATATGTAACATTATGTAACAGGCAAAGGATTAGTGTCCCTCATAAATGAAGCATCGTACAAATCAATAAGAAAAAAAATGAGGTAGGCCAGGCATGGTGGCCCACACCTGTAATCCCAGCACTTTGGGAAGCTGAGGAGGGTGTATCACGAGGTCAGGAGTTCAAGACCCACCTGGCCAAGATGGTGAAACCCTGTCTCTACTAAAAATACAAAAATTAGCCGGGCGTGCTGGCAGGTGCCTGTAATCCCACCTATTCCTGAGGCTGAGGCAGAAGAATTGCTTGAACCTGGAAGACGGAGGTTGCAGTGAGCCAAGATCACGCCACTGCACTCCAACCTGGGTGACACAGCAAGACTCCATCTCAAAAAAAAAAAAGAGAAGAAAAAAAAATGAAGTGAATAAAAAGTCAAAAGACGAATAGGTCCATTCACAAAAGCAGAAATATGCATGACTAGTAAGCATTTAAAAAATGTTCAGTGTTGGCCTGGTGTGGTGGCTCATGCCTGTAATCCCAGCACTTTGGGAGACACAGGTGGGAGGATCTCTTGAGTTCAGGATTTCAAGACCAGCCTGGGAAACATAGTGACACCCCATCTCTACAAAAAAATAAAAATAAATAAATTAGCTGGGTGTGCTGGTGTGCACCTTTAGTTTCAGCTACTTATGAGGCCAAGGTTGGGACCAAATAAATGTAAAAATCAACAGCAAAAAATTTTTATTTGGTAGAAACTAAGAATAAAAAATTATTATGTCTGGCACTGTCCAGGGTAGAAGGGAATCTCTAACTTAATAATGACTATAAAAATTGACATGGCCTTTCTGGAATATAAACTAGTTGTATGTGTTAAAAAAAGAAAACAACTAAAAATGTTCTCACCCTTTGATCTAGTAATTCAATTTCTAGGAGTTTGTCATGAAGAAATAATTTTAAAAATACACAAAAATTATGCAAAATTACATATAAAGCTATTTATTATAATAAAAAATTGAAAGTCACCTATATTCTCAAATATAGGAGATATGGAATGTTATGGAGTGTTATGGACTACTATGTAACCATTAAAAATTATATTCCAAAAATATTTTGAGACGGGGGAAATCTCTTAAGTTTTGCTAGGCAAAGTAAAATGGGTAAGGCAGTATTTATGATACAATTTTAATTTTATTAGAGAAAATATATATGGACATATACACAGAACATATGAATGATTATCCTTGGGTAGGCAGATCTGGGTGACATTCTTTTCATATTAGAAATTTTCTATGTAATGTGTATTGCATTGATAATACAGAACAATAAATTTTATTTTAATAAAGAACCATGCTGGCTAAGGGGGAGAAATAAAGTATGGTGACACACTGGGAACACTGGAAACCCACCGAGGGGTTGCAAGTCCAGGTTCAGAATAAGAAAGAGAAACAGAAGCAGAGAAAGAGCATTTTTAGGTTTGTGATCTTGGAGGTGCAATATCTCTGTTTGATGAATTTTCTGCTGATAAAGTAGAGATGGATAATACTGGAAATGAGAGAGACAAGATATTAGGCAGGCCTTTGTCATACATATTGAAGCTTTCAAAAGTAGGGGCAAGCCACAGGATGGAGAGGAACTTTCTAGCATGTACATATGTCATGGGGAAAGCTGGGGTGGCTTAAAAGTCAACATTCTTCTCTCAGCAACTGGTGGAGAGGAAAGAAAGCAAATGCTGTGAACTTCATGAGAAAAGTGGCTGGAAAGTTTTAGGTAGGGGCTGGGAGCAGGGAATAAGGGAAGAAAGGGAAGAGAGAACAGTCTAGCCTCTTGTCCTTAACTGGTAAGGAGGAAAAATGAATAATTTTAGTAGAAGAGTATATTAGTTAGCTGGGGCTGCCCTAACAAAATACTATAGTCTTAGTGGCTTAAACAACAGACATTCGTTTTCTCACAGTTCTGGAGGCTGGAAAGTCCAAGTGCCAGGTGCAGCAGAGTTGTTGTTGGGTGAGGGCTCTCTCCTGGTTTGCGGACAGCCACCTTCTCCCTGTCCCTGCATAACCTTTCCTCTGACTTCATTTAAACTTAATTACCTCCTAAAAGCCATATCTCCAAATCGTTATCATATGGGAGTTGGAGTTTCAACATGCAAAATTTGGGAGGACTTAATTCAGTTAAGAGCAGAGAGTATTTAGGTTAACAATATTTTAGGACAAACACAAGTTTTAAAAAAAATCAAGGATATGGAATTACGTGTACAGAAAAGATCAAAGGTTTTTGAGGGTTTTTCTTCCCCATAGCACAGCCAGTGAGGATGAGGGCGAAGAGGCAAGTTAATTTAGGATGTGGTAAGATAAGAAAAACAAAACAAACAAACAAACAAAAACCAGAATGCCAAGAGTAATGCCATTAGGATTACAGGTCTTTGCTAGACCCAGGCAGTCATAAAGCTCTCTAAAATACTATCTTATCTTGGAGCAGAGAATCTGAGATAAAGATCCCTCAAATGTTTCCTCAAAGCACCTGGATGGAGGCAGGAAAGAGGAGCAAAGAAGGCGTGGGGAGGACTATTCAGTTGGCTAAAATAAGCCACAAATTGAGTTCTTATTTTGATTACGTGTAAGGTTTGTTTGATCTAGCTGCTTTTCCTTAGAGTTCAGTTTTACATATGCTTCGGCGCCCAACCAGCTTGTGTATTTTCAGGATTTTTTTCCTCTCTTTCTTTTTCTTCTTCGATTGGTTTTTAGATCAGGGAGGGGAAGGACTGAGGGAAGCGAGCAGCAGACGAGACTCATTTCCCGGTTTGTCAGACTGTGCTCTTGACCCCTCCTCAGGACCTGTGATTAATACACGCTTTGTAGAGGAGACTTGGCAAACCCCACGCTCCACAGGACCCGATTCATAATTCACAGCGAGCAGGAGGAGCAGGGTCTTTGTGGTGGCTTGTTGGCTCTCTGCTGCACAAAAAGCAATGCCTCCTGACCTTCGCTGTTATCTAATCAGGAAGTAGACGGTCCTGGCGTGTAGCTGAGTCCTCGTAGGGCTCTCTACAACTGTAAATTATGTTCGGGCTCCCCGGATCTGGGGCATGCCACACTTTACATTACTATTGTGTATCTTAAAATAAACAGCATCGCAAGCTGTTTATTTTGGTGTTACTATGTATGCAATTTTAAAACAGTGGTTACTTAAACAAATGTCTCTGTTCCCACAGCACTTGAAAGCCAGTGTTTGCTCCTGTGGTTTTGGATTTTGTCACTTCTGTTTGGATTATATTTGAAGTCCACACTGTGAGCAGTTGGAATAAACCTGGCGGCACCTAAGACCAGGGCCTGCTGTTGGGCCCTGCGCTTCACCATGCGCAGCTCTCTTCCTGCCCGCACTATGCTCCCCTACCCTCTACCGGCCATATGCATGTGCACAAACCAGATATTTTGCTTTCTCTTTGGGGCTCTAAATTTATCCCCATGAGTGATCTAGAGAGTCATTTACTTTAAGTTCCTGAATGCTTTGCAATTTAATTGAAGAAGTGGTGTCGTCATGATGCTATAACAAAATACTACTCCCAAATACTCATTTAAATTGTCATCTGTGCACTACAGATACAATGCATATTCCATTGACATAGCTTGGTGAAGATGAATGAGAAAGCGCAGGGGTGGTAGACAGAAAGAATGTAAAAATATCAAAGTTTTGACAGTGACTTGCCCTGTCACCTTCAGTCCTTATGCCTCTACTACACAAGGGGTGAAACAGAAAGGTAGAAGATCTTGGTAGCTCATGCAATGCTTGTGCTCAGATCGACTCTGGTTTGATTCACAGGAGGCTACTTCCTAGTGCTGTTTATTTGGATGAGTTATTTAACATCTTTAACCCTTCATCTGTAAAATGGGTAAGATTGTCAGGGTAGGGGGGAACTGAAAAAAATAGAATATGTAAAACAGTCTATCTCACTTGAACGAGGTTGGTATTCAATAATTACTTTTTCTCTTCCCATTCCAACCCTTACCCCGTGACATAAATTATAGCTGTGGGTGGTCTGGGAATAGTCCCCTTGGCTTGAAGCTGGAGTTAATGCAGTGTGGGACCGTCAGTGACCGACCTGGCCTGCTGGGTGACGTTTGGGACTATCATTACCCAGAGTATGTTTAACCATTAGCGATGGGGCTACAGCACTCCAGACTTCTCCGTTCCCTGGCCTGTTTTTAAGGAGAGAAGCAGAGGCTAATTGGAAGTTTTGTATTATGTGTGCCTTACCCCCTGCCATTAGTGGAGATATCAAATTATAATCATCTTTCCGTTTTGACGACATGAGTTTCTTTTGTTGTAGTGGTACATTATAAGGGAATTTTTTCTTTTATTTGCTTGTTTATGAATGAATGGGCAAAAATCTACTTGGATTCTTAGGTATTTCAAGAAGTCTAAATTCTAGTGGTGAAATTCATTGCCTGTAATACTCAGACTCCAAATCAGCTTACACAAGAATAATTTTTGTTCTCATAACTCAGTTATGTAAATGAAATAATTTGTTTTGTATGTATAGATACTATTTACGTTTTCCACAAAAACCAACACTACTTTGAAAATTTTATATTATAAGCCTGATAGACTGAAGTCGCATAATATAATAAATCTAAAACATTAATGAGATGATGTGGGTCTTACTGACTAGACTGCCACATTTCTCCTTCTTCTGAAGCACACACACAAGGTCCTATGCTGTGAAGAAGTGAAGACACATTCCTTGGATCATGTAGATGCCGGCAAGGTCCAGTAATTGTTTCTCATTGCTCTCTATGATTCCATGAAGATTAACATGTAAAATATTTTGAGCATATGGATTTTTTATTCCAAATATAAAGAAAATATTCAGTGATCATAGAGTGACTGAAAGCTTGGATGGAGCCTCAATATCTCATATTAGCTGAGCTGCCTTGTGCAAGTTAGTTAACTTTTTAACAGTCTCCATTTCTTATCTTGGCAAAATAGGGATAATGATAATACTTCCTCCCAGGATTGTTAGGATGGACAAAGGAGATAATGATGGGCCAGGCATTTACCACATTGCCTGCATTAAATACTGGAGGAGGTTGGCTCTTAATCACTGTGTTGGCCCTTTAAGGGGACAAATACTTTTAAATTTCCCTAATAATTTGGAAGGTAAAATAAATTCAAAATTTTTGGTGTCATTGGTTCACCTCTGTCCTAAACACCATAGAATCCCATTTTTCTTGACGGAACACAAAAGAGGGGTGTAAGATAGGAATGAAGAGGACTCGCGCTGTTGCTAGGCGATCTCCATTTGCACTCAGAGTGGAGTGCATCCTGTCCTCCTTCCCTTCTGTGGTTGGTCTGTCTCTTAGTTAGTGGTATTTTTCTTTTTTTAATCTGCTTATTACCTTTCTAATAATGAGACATAATCAGGCACTTTTTTGTGTGTGTGAGGCCAGTTCTTGCTCTGTTGCCCAGGCTGGAGTACAGTGGCACCATCATAGCTCACTGCATTCCTGGGCTCAAGCAATCTTTGCACCTCAGCCTTCCAAGTAGCTGGGACTACCGACATGCCCCACCATACCCAGTTCACTGCTAAATGTTTTACTCTTAGTAAAGGTAGGGTCTTGCTGTGTTGGCCAGGCTGGTCTCGAATCCCTGGGCTCAAGCGGTTCCTCTGACTTCAGCCTCCCAAAGTGCAGGGATTAGAGGGATAAGCCACCAACCCCGCCCACACTCTGTAGAGACGTTTATTCTTTCTCCACAATTATAGCCATTTGGTCTCCTTTACCATGTTCCGTCTGACTTTCTGGTTTGACTGAATTTTCATTCTTCCTCATTTTTTAACCTCCTATGTGTCACTCGTATTTGATGTTCAAATAATTTTATTATTTTCTATCGGTTTGTGTCATCAGAGACAGGTCAAAATTCTTACTACAAAGAGAGTGGAGGGGAATGTACTTTTTTTGCCCCAATAAAATTAGATGGCATAGTGACAAGTGTGTGTTTGTTAAAAAGCAGTTAGCACAAATTAGAAATACTTCACAGCAGATGTGTTTTGTGAAAGGATATGCTAAAAAATTAAACAGAGAATACTTTCCGGTTATAATTTTAGAAAAATATTGTGCAATGAAGCAAATTTACAATTCACTTAAATCAACCTTTTTATAGAGTGTGTGCCTTCACGATAAAATTTTGACAATTCTGCAATTTGTTTCAGTGTTTCATTGAGGGGGTGGAAATCCATCTGCTAGTTATTTTGGGGGACACCATTGCATCAATAAAATGATTCCTAAGCTGTACACAGACTTCATTTTAAATTAATGTGTAGCTGTTTTATAATGTGTAGCTGTTTTAAGTATAAGTGACTTAGTTAAAGGCAAAAGTTCCTATTATATGCATAATAGTATGAATTTCTTTTTTCTTTCTGTCAAACACAATCCCAGGGTACTCCACTCTCTAAGAACATCTTGGGCCCTGGGTTCTGGCAGACGTTTCTTATTCTTACTTCACTGATCCCTTTTCGAGCTGCTGGAGGGACGTTTTTTGTAAGTTGCTACCGTTGATACAGTTGCTATTAATCACCGTCTGCCATGTTGTGACGCAGGTTTAATAACATCCCATTGAGTGGCTCTCGCAAACTGGAGGCTTACCAACAGCACTGGCCTTTGATATTCGACTCACACCAGGAAAAAGTAAATGTAGAGTTACAAAAAAAAAAAAAACAAAAAAAAAAACAGCAAATAGAAAAAAGAACAAAAACTGGAGAAAACAGAGTGAAATCAAAAACAGATAGCTTTCTGTGTGCAGCTTAGTTTGCCATGGGAGCAGTGAAGCTATAAATCTCAGCAGTGTTGTTTGAAAACTGAACATGAGGCTGCTAAATTTATCATTCATTCTTTGTTGTTTCAGGGAGGGGAAGAGCTAGCTGACTTGGCTAACTTTGGATTCTGCCCCCTCCCATCAGTAATGTTTCATTTTTCTCCAAATAAAATCAAAATTTGTTTTTTCCTGGATCAAAGAATACTGGGTGATTTTTACCAATGGTGGGGGAAAGAAGGGGGAAAGGAGGACTGGCTTTGAGTCATCCATGTGCTGGGGGTGTGTGGGATTTCTTCCACTTCATAAATGTGGGGACAGGATGGTTTTCTTTCATTATAGAAAGAAAGGATATACACATCTCCTACTATATACTTTAAAAATCCGTATGTAGAATATAAAAGCATGGAGAAAGTTCACCACCACGAGTAAATCTAGAGCCTCGGGAAGCTGCAAAATTCCCTCCTTTTGTTTGCACTGGTGTTCTATGTTGCACTGCACAGGGGGGGAAAAAGGTAGAAAGCAAGCCTGCTACAGATGTGACTAGCTATGAATATTCATGAGTGCCATTGCTCCTCCTTTCCTAGAGCATCCAGGCCTTTCTGATCTTCCTCTCGCACAGCTCCCAGATGCTCCCCCTGCCACCCACCCCACACTTCCCCCACCTCAAATCTGCCCTCCCTGACCAACCCTGGAACAAGACTGCAGTTTATTTCGATAACATTCTGGCATGATACAGTGATCAGTGGCCTTAGAAGTGTGTGTGTGTGTGTGTGTGTGTGTGTGAGAGAGAATATACTCCTGCACCAAAACAAAGGGGGAAAAGAAAAAAAAATGTAATTATCTACAGTTTTATGAATTCAACTCCCCTTAATGTTCATTATTTAAACCAGCAGCAATTACAAGTTCAAAGGGGTTTAGAGGGCCAGCAACCCGCATAATCACTGCCAAATTAAGCGGGACTCATTCGTCACAGGAGAGTACACCCTGAGCAGTGAATCATGCATGCCGTGACAGGCTCTGATTTACATAAAGCAGAAATCTGTGCCCTCTGGGGCTGCACGTTACTTCATCTCAGTAGCCCTGTGATACGTGAATTTTCTTTTGGTGTTAGGAAGCTGATACTACCTCCGACGTGGCATAGCGCTCCACTAAATATTGACAATAGCATTTCACTTTAGTGTATACTTGAGTTCAAGTCACATGTTGGGGCCCCAATGTCAGTGCAATTCTGGGGAAGAAAAGAATTTGTTTCCCCTAAAGTTTCTGAATTAAGTACTTTTATGATTAAAAAGAATGAGAGTTTTGGTGGTACAGTTGTGCTTCCTTTTATCCCAATCTGTTCAGGTCCATAGTTAAAAATCTAGGATGCTGATAAGCAGGCAAAAAAAAAAAAAAGCCTTAGACCTATGACCTAAGTGCCCGAAGGGAGTGATCCATTGAGGAATGCCCCCTAAGGCCCTTTCCTGTTTGGCATTTAGAGAACTTCTGAGTGTTACCTAGTGATAGTTGGAGACGATAATTGAAGTAACCTGTGCTCTAAGCTGGGCTTTGTCTTACCAAACTTGAGAGGACTTCTGATTGGATGGTCCAGGAAACCTGCTTGAGTGCCGTCATCAGCCATTGAAATCTCTTGGGTCTAAACAATAAAAATTCCAGAATTAAGTTCAAATCAAATTGCATTTGGTTTAGGAAGATTGTGTCAGACACCAAAACAACGTATGTAGATTTTTATCCCCCCATTCTTAGATGTTCTCTCTTGTCTCTTTAGGCAAACCATGGCACTGTTTTATTGGTTGTTTTATCTCTTTTGGGAAGAGCTCATTTTTCCACTTGTGGCTGAATCATCTTGGTGTTATGATGTCATTTCCCCACATAGTCATTCTCTTTTCTCAGATACAGTACTGCATCCACACTTAGGATTGGAAGTGCTTGGGCTTTGAGAATTAGTTTGGCAATTTGGGAGATAATCTACCCTTATTTTTCTTTGCTTACTTTGAAGTGCAGATAAAGGTCTTGTGGTTTTGTGTCTTGTAACTGGGTCTACACTTCACATATATCAAAGCAGTGGGTTTAAGAAGTTCTTTGCAATAGATCACAGTAGTTTGTGAAGCAATGTGACAAAAAGGACCTAAAGCACCCTTAAACAGGGTTCCTGGTGTTCTGCTATTGGTAACATTCTGCCAGGACCACTTAAAGCCTCCAAGAATTTCATCTTGCCATTAAGTCTCTAGATAATTTGCTTCCCTGGGTTCTTGCCTGTATCCTCCTCCCTGAAATTCTTCACTAAGTGGACATTTTGTATACTCAAGTGTGAAGTTACAGGAATGTTGCCTCTACTGTCACAAGTATACTGTAAGGTGGCCTGTTTATACTGGAAAGAGGAGTAAGCCACGAATCTCAGTCCCAGGTTAGTCCTGTTAAGAAGCCAGGTTAGGCCGGGCGCGGTGGCTCAAGCCTGTAATCCCAGCACTTTGGGAGGCCGAGATGGGCGGATCACGAGGTCAGGAGATCGAGACCATCCTGGCGAACACCGTGAAACCCCATCTCTACTAAAAAATACAAAAAACTAGCCGGGCGAGGTGGTGGGCGCCTGTAGTCCCAGCTACTCGGGAGGCTGAGGCAGGAGAATGGCGTGAACCCGGGAGGCGGAGCTTGCAGTGAGCTGAGATCCGGCCACTGCACTCCAGCCCGGGCGACAGAGCGAGACTCCGTCTCAAAAAAAAAAAAAAAAAAAGAAGCCAGGTTAAATGGGCAAGTCATTTCACCTCTCGGAGCTTCAGGTTCCTCAACTGTAAAATGGGGACAGTCATTTCTATTTTGCCTAACCCAGAAGTTGTTATAAGGAGTGGTAGTTGTTAATTTTATTTCATTGCCAAAGCTCTGAATTCATCAAGCTGTTTGAGCTCCTCCTAAAATATCTCTTTTTTTTTGTTTTGTTTTTTTGAGACGGGGTTTTGCTCTTGTTGCCCAGGCTGGTGTGCAGTGGCGTGACCTCGGCTCACCACAACCTCCATCTCCCGGGTTCAAGCGATTCTCCTGCCTCAGCCTCCGGAGTAGCAGGGATTACAGGCGCCCACCACTATGCCCAGCTAATTTTTTGTGTGTTTAATAGAGACCGAGTTTCACCATGTTGGTCAGGCTAGTCTTGAACTCTTGACTTCAGGTGATCCACCTGCCTTGGCCTCCTAAAGTGCTGGCCCTAAAATCATCTTTATTCCTCTCCTCTCTTCAGCTCTTCCTTGTTCCTCCGAAGTAAGATCCTGTCTCTCTCATTTCTTCAGGCCTTATTCTCACGTTCAGGCTGAGCTTTGCTGTAAGGTACCATCTGACACTCTCAGTGGAAGGATTCTCCTGGACTCCATGAAATCTTCCACGCCAGTTTCCTTTCTCTCACCGCTACCTCTAGTGTCCTAGGGAAGAAGAATCAACATTGTGACTTACGTTCTTTTGTGGTCCCCCCCTCCAGAACACATCCTTCTTTTTTTCCATTTAAATAATTTCATGCCTTTTAAAACCCAAATACTGTCGAGCTTTTAGGGTCACTGAGATTGAAATATGCATTTACAGGAGGTAAAGATTGGTAGACAAATTTATACACTGTAATATATACCCAAAGTACCAAAAAAAGCCGCACTGAAAAAATATTATTCTAACCTTTCATATGTCCACCTGAAAAATACAGTCAATGACCTGCAAATCCAAATTAGATTTATAGTAAATTATTTAAAGAGATTCTAATAAAGAATTTAATATAATTGAATTTGTACACATTAGGGCAATCTTAATTAGCATACTGGCAAAAATGGCCATATAGTAGTAACATATGTAGCATACTGATATACAAATATATGTAAAATAGGCCATATATAGATATACACACATGCTTGTATACACACAAGCAAATTGTGGTAAGGTGGAACCTATGCAAAATAGGGGAAGAATTGTAACATTTTCTTGGTGAAATTCATGGGATCTTTTTGTGGGCACGCTTCACCTGTGGGCTACTTTGTAACTGGCCTATGAAGAGGGTACATGATTAGATTCTGAGGTTCAGTTAGTGATAAAAGCGGAAGCATGCTTTCTTTGCAAACAAATGGTGCATCTTGTCATTCACTTCTTTCTTAGCAATCTATGATTTCTAACATGGCCATACCACTGGGAAAGGACTGAGGAACAAGGAGATGTTTTAATGATCAAATTTCACCTGCTTGGTCCAGCCTCTATAAAATCTTGCTGCTATATTGAACCAAAGTACCCATCAATGTTCCTTTTATTGGACATGCTTCATATATTGTGATGAGATTATATGCATCCGTAGAGGTTGTTAGGAAAAACTTAACATGCCACTGATGTGCAATGAAGGAAAGTTAATTGTGTTGATGCCACAAAACTGCATCAATGAGTAGATCCCTCTGTCAGGAGTATTAATCTGTCTTGAATAAAAACTGCTAAACAGGCTTGTAACCAATAGCCTAAGGTAAAACCTGGTATTAATAAACATATGGCAATGAATCAAGCCACAACTATCTTTATTCACATAGGGATCTATAGACTGTAAAACCACCACCGGGCTCAGTGGCTTATGCCTGTAATCCCAGCACTTTAGGAGGCTGAGGTAGGCAGATCACGAGGTCAGGAGTTCGAGACCAGCCTGACCAACATGGTGAAACCCCATCTCTACTAAAAATACAAAAATTAGCCAGACGTGATGGTACATGCCTGTAATCCCAGCTACTCAGGAGGATGAGACAAAAGAATTGCTTGAACCCGGGAGGCAGAGGTTGCAGTGAGCCGAGATCAGTCCACTGCACTCCAGCCTGGGTGACAGAATGAGACTCCATCTCAACAAAAAAAACAAAACAAACAAACAAACAAAAACCACCGATAGATGCTGGTCTGTAAACATAATCTTTTTTCCTGTTGCTCACAGAATTTAAGTAAAATACAGCTACTGGCAATGCACCTGTCTCTTTTTCAGTTTCTATCTATCATATTATCAGTAACACACACGTTCATTAATCAAGAAAACTAATTCTTTTGGACTCTGAGTCTATATACATTTGTGTCTTAATAAAGAACTTCATTTTTCTATTTTGAAATGTCTGTGGATAATTAACTCTCCTGGAAAATTTCAACTATGATGGACTTAGATCCAAGCAACTCTTATGTAATTCAGCTGCATCTGAAATTGGTCATCGTTGAAGGTGACAACTTGGGAAATGAATAAGACTTGCATGACTGAATTTTGTGTGGAGAGAGAGATAACTACTTTGAAAAGTTACGTCTCTAAATTTAATAAGTTAGCATTTACTCTGTGTGGTATAATATCCCTAACCCAAAATATACTTACATATAGAGCTATTTACATGTGTTCATCTGGAGGACGGTCTGTAGACTAGATGACATTTCAGGTACATTCCAGTTCAATAAATCTTTCCCTGTCATGTCTTCATAAGGAGCAATAGACTATTGTTTTGTTTCATTTGGAGAGCAGTGGCTAAACATGAAGCTAAATACAGAGAGATGGGCAAAAGGAGATAGGATAAGAATGACGGTGTTCGTGAACTTGGACCTGATTTATCTTATGCTCCCTAAATCATTTGGGTGCAATTAATATTGTGAATTAGACATTTTTCTTGGGTGAGGAAAGTAGAGACATGACTGTGAGTTTGGAAGGAGCAAGAGATAAAGCTAGATCAGCAATAAATCCACCCTCAACCCCCATTCAATTAAGTGTTAAAATTCATTTTAAACAGCTGATCTGAAGAATTCTAAAGAGCTTTGGAGACTCATCTAAAACAGTGCTTTAGGTGGGTGCTGTGGCTCAAGCCTGCAGTTCCAGCACTGCCAGAGGCCGATGGGAGTGGATCGCTTGAGCCCAGGAGTTCGAGGGCCAGCCTGGGCAATATGGTGAAATCTTGTCTCTACTAAAAGAAATTAGGCAGGCATGGTGGCATGTGTCTGTAGTCCCAGTTACTCCAGAGGCTTAGGGGTGAGGATCTCTTAAGCCCAGGAGGCAGAGGTTTCAGTGAGCCAAAATCATGTCACTGCACTCCAGCCTGGGCGACAGAGGGAGACCCTGTCTCAAAACAAACAAATAAAAACCCACAGTGCTTTCCAGGATTATTTTTCAGGCCATGAAAAGCATGGGTTAGAACACATCAAATGGGGTCTGACTGTCTCCCTTACCTCCATTAACTGTAAGGACATTAATTCAATGTTCTTATTCATTTATTCACTTATTCTGCTTTTATTGAACAACCACTAAATATATTAGGCTGTAGTTTAACTGATTTAGTTTTTTAATTCATATCCATATTTACTCTGTGTATCTATGTATACACATGTTAGAATTGTCAACATTCATTTGTGTTTTTTGTACCCAAATCAATTTTTTTCAGACCCTCCTTTTCAATCTCCAGATCCTTGTTAATAGCAGACTAAAGAGGTGAAGAAATCTTTAAATTTTCCAAAGATAATTTTGTGAAGTATCAAAGTGACAAGGAAGTAAGTTTTTAGAATACTTTTTCCGAGTTGAATGACTTCATAATATCTGAAGCATAATTCTTCATTGCCATAAACGCACCCCAAAGGATATATTTTTAAACACGTTCATTGTCTTAATAGACACAATCTTTTGTGTAAATGTTTCTCCATCCAGTATTTTCCCATTTACACAACACTTAGGTATCCTAGCAGTGCTAAAATAAACATTGGCTCCAGCTTAACAGGACAAATGTTTGCACTCTGGAATTGTTTGTCGATGAAATAAATATTTCCAACCCAAAACAAAACAAACCTGAACCCCAAATGTATTAATGTGAAGGTGAGGCCAAATTTATATTGGGTTTATGCTCGAGTTGACATCTTATTTTAATTCTTATGGTCACAGAGACCGTACTTTTACACGTTATCTTAAGGAATTCAATCAATGGAAAAAAGTGATAATTTAAGAGGGGGAGATATGTTTACTGGTTTAGGGTTCCATTCTGCTTTATTCTCAGCCTGAAAATTCTCCTTTATACCTAAATATGTGCAGCACAAAATGTCATTTTTTATGTTTGTTCCTATAATGCGTTCTGCCACTTATGTGATGCTTCATTTAAAAATACTTAGCTCTTTCTTTTTCCCCCCCAAATCAATAACTTTAATGCCTGCTCCAAATAAGCTAAAATAGTTTTGATAATTTTCTAGCAAATGGCAAACTTTTACCTTTTAGCAGTTAAAAACTTTCTGAAATATTTAAAAATCACTTTTGACAGTATATTAAAGTGAGTGAAAGTCTTTATCTAAAGATCACACTCAACTTTTCATGTACTTAAAATATTATAGGCAAATTGAGGAGCTGACTTATTATAGAAATAAGAAGACTTAAATGAATAAATTTTCTGAAAGAAAAGTGACTCTTGTGAAAGATCTCAAATGGCATACTTCATTTTGTGTTTTATCTTTACTGGCTTTTACTCACCTACATTCATTTACAAATCCATGAAAATGGTTCAAAGGTCATTGGTGAAACTTGAGAACAAATGCAAAACTTCCACCTGTGGGAAATAGGTAGAAGTACATTTGGTTTATTAAATTGGGTTGATTTTATTACTAATTTATAAATCAGTCAAAAATGTAATGCCAAGTTCATTGTCTTAGAGCTAATATAACTATAGTTAGCTAGCTAGCTAGATAATCTGTAGGTAGTTGGTGATAAAACTAAAAATAATCTAGTGGAAAAAAATTGAAATACTCTTTAAACATTCTTTCATTGACTGGCTATATTCAGGATAAGGGTAGCATAGAAATGAACACTTTGCGTTCGATTTAACATTTTTAAAAAGGTATCCTTATTGATAGCAGATGTTTCAGTCTACCCTTATATTTCGTTTTTTTTTTTTTTTGAGACAGAGTCTTGCTTTGTCGCCCAGGCTGGAGTGCAGTGGTGCCATCTCAGCTCACTGCAAGCTCCGCCTCCCGGGTTCACGCCATTCTCCTGCCTCAGCCTCCCGAGTAGCTGGGACTACAGGCCCCACCCACCACGCCCGGCTAATTTTTTTATATTTTTAGTAGAGACGGGGTTTCACCATGTTAGCCAGGATGGTCTCGATATCCTGACCTCATGATCCATCCACCTCGGCCTCCCAAAGTGCTGGGATTACAAGTGTGAGCCACCATGCCCAGCCCTAGTCTACCCTTATATTTCTTACATGAAGAGGAGAATGTTAGGTTTTAAAATCGTTAAGTTTTGCTATATAATGAAAAACAGTTTTCTAGAGGTCTACAGACCTCTTGGAGACAACATTATGCTAGGTGTTAGCATACTGATGAAACATCAAGGATATTTGTCAAAAATACCAACTGCCTCTTTATTAACACAGCAGAGGCTTATGGATATTAATCTTAGATGGCGTTTTTAAAATTGAAGTTTTAAAGAATGAGAATGAGGAATCGAGAATTTTCTAAATCAATGATCCCCAGGTGTGTATTCACAAAGAGGTGATGGGAAGCTGTGTGTGTTAGAACGTTTTTGCCTGAAAATAACGGAAAATTATTTCACAAACTGGCTTAAAGGATAGTGAGGAAGTTCCAAGGTGTGTGGTATGGTGGACTTAAGAGTCAGTGGATGTCCTCAGAGATGCAGGGTCTGTTTACTGCTCTCTGTTCATAGCTGGCGCCACCCTCAGGGAGGGTTTCTGCATAGTTGTAACATGACTGCCAGGGCTACAGGCCACTTTATTCAGGTCCAAGTGGCTTCTTGTGAATTCTCTTTTTCTTTCTTTCTTATTTATTTATTTGTTTGTTTGTTTATTTATTTATTTATTTATTGAGATGGGACCTTGCTATGTTGTCCAGGCTGGTCTCAAACTCCTGGCATCCATTGATCCTCCCACCTCCGCCTCCCGGGTAGCTGAGATTACAGGTGTGCTCTGCTGCACCTGGCTGGATCTCTTTTGAGAGCTAGACTTCCCAGAAGCCTCTAGCAAAAGTCTTTTCATGTTGGTCACACTGGCAAGGAAATCGGATTGCCCTTAGACAAATTGGACCCATCCTTAAAGTTGGAAGGACGCTCAAGAGAGGTTTAATTCCTTACCGTCAGCCTTATATACTGTTATTAGTCTCATTTCACATATTAAGCAAGCACATAATGCCCAGAAAGATTAAATATATTCGTCTAGACTTACTCAGCTAGTAAAAGGTGGCAGACAATCCTACAACCCCAGCTATCAATGTAAGACACACAGATTTAGTCTTTTCATATATACTTAACAATTTCCAACCCCTTCCTTCTAAAAAAGATACATTCAAAATAGGGTCTGGCCTGGAAACAGTACCTGAAGCAGTACATGTTTTCATAAAGCTACAGCAGAATGGCTTTAAAAACTTAGCCAACAGGAGTTTGCTTTTACTTTTATTCAGGCATTTAACATGGTTATTGGCTTATTCTTGAAGAAGCAAGTTAGGTTTTTGTCAGGTGAACAATGAACATTTCTGCGTCTCTAGTGAGCTACGTCAGTAGTAAGAGGGAAGATTTTTGAGGAAAAAATTTCATTGGCACTAGCCCTAGTGATTAAGAGAGGCATATAGCTATCAAATATTTGTGAGGAGAGAACAGGGACACGATAGGTAGTGAAGGAAGGAGTGATTTCAAGTAGACTTGCATAGATTGAAAGTGAACAGTATAGTTTATAGACCATGGATCAAGCTGTGATGGAGAAGATATAAGGTCACACCCCGGAAAGTGTTAGATAAGCTGACATCTTAATTTCTCCAGATAATAGAAATTGTAACCATTTGCATAAAGTGAAATTAATTTATATGGTTATAATACCCAAACATTCTGTATCCTTCAGAGGGAAAGAGATACTGCCAGGCCATAGCTTAATTTGGGAATTATTTATAGGTAAGTATCTTTATTTCTGTCAGAATTTTAATGATTTTTATGGTATGAAAAACAGTTGCAATGCTGAATCACTATCAAAAGTCAGCGTTCAAAAAAATTTAATAAATGGAAAAATCAGTGGTCAAAATAATGCAAAAAAAGGTGTATTATGCACAGGCAAGATTTATTTGTTTCAGAGTTTATGTAAACAAATACTTAGAACAAGGGAAGAAGATTATAATTAATTGTATAACAATAAAAATGATGCAGTAATCCCCCTCCCAAAGGATCTTTAAGTGCTTTACAGAACCCCCCATTTCTTTGAGAGATGTATAATAGATTCATTCACTTATATACATAGAAATAACTTGTCATGCCATTAAATTCCTCTTCTACAGAAATCAAATTAGTGCTGGGAACTCATTGTCAAAAGTTATATCATGGGCCGAGTGCAGTGGCGTACACCTGTAATCCCAGCACTTCGCAAGGCCAAGGAGGGCAGATGACTTGAGCTCAGGTGTTTGAGACCAGCCTGGGCAACATGACAAAGCCTTCTCTCTAAAAAAAATACAAAAATTAAGTGGACATGGTGATGCATATCTGTAGTCCAAGCAACGTGGGAGGCTGAGAAGCAGAGGATCTCTTGAGCCCAGGAGGCTGAAGTGAGCAGAGATCATGCTACTGCACTCAGCCTGGTTGACAGAGGGAGACCTTATCTCAAAAAAAAAGTTCCATCATGATGGGTAGGGCTGGCCTACAGAATGCAGGAAACTAGTTAGTGAATAATGTCTGCATGGTGGTGTGTCAGCAGGAATGGTACCATGACATGCTGGTCCTTGGAGTGAGGTGTTGCTGCCACCACACCTGAAAGCTTTGAGCTCCTCAGAGGATTCACCGGGGCCCTAGTTTGTTCCACTTGTGGTTTCGGTTAAGTCAACTGAGCAACTGACTCGCTGCTGAGGTCCCACTGTTCATTTTTCTCATATTCATTTTTTTATCATCTTACTCTTTCTCCTAAAAATGTCCTTTGACTTTTCTAATCAGCTATATATGTCATTAAGAACTTACAACATAGCTCACTTTCACCGGGAGTGACTGGATAACATCATGGTGAGGGCATGCGTGAATGAACATGACTTCTTTCACAGTGTGCTTATGTAGCCGTGATGTTGAAAAGGCAAGTTAAATAAGCTTTTGATAGTAGATGTTTCAACATGGTTTTTATGAATTATCTTGGAATTTTCTAGAACATCATATCAAATCAACCAGAGGCTCCAACATGACTTTACTCTGCCCCATAATCTTTTTTCTTGCGTTTTGTGTTTTTCAAATTGGTATATCATAGTTGTACATATGTGGGGGAAGTACATGTGGTATTTTGGTACATGCATACAATGTGTAATGATCAAATCAGGATAATTGGGATATCCATCACCTCAAACATTTATCTTTTGTTTGTGCTGGGAACATGCCTCGTAATCTTGATTGTAGCACTAGATTATAATCTTGATGGAACATTACCTGCCATGTAGTATTTTGTTGGCTGCTGTGGCTCAAAGCCTACCAAGGCATGATCTTAGTGTTATGCCAGGGATCTTGCCGGGCTTTGTCTGACCAAATCTGGGTCTTGTTCTGGAATTTCCATGGGTACTATCAGTCTGTGGTATCAAGAGTGCTAATGACAGGCCTTGAGGCAGAGATGTAGATGTGTACAAAGAGCAAGCAGCTCAGTCTGAAGCACATGGGTCACATGGGGCATGCTGACACATCTAACAGAATCATCTATTGAGGCCATTTCCAGTTCTATTATTCTATGAGTCTATGAAGTTTCCTGACATCATAGCAGATTATTTTCCTTTTCCTGGAGAATTGGCTGATAATGCCTAGAGCAATGAAGGGCCCCACCTGCTCAGGCTGTTTTGTGCTTGAACATCACAGTTGAAATTTATTGCTAGAATTCTGATTCTAGCACTGTATTCAAGATGGCAGCACTTATTAGCAGAGAATTATAAAGTTCACATGCTCTCTGAGAAAGAAAAGCCCTTCGTTATCCTAAGATTTTGGTATAGATAATTATTTCTCTTGAGTACAGGAAGAGCACTTCATATACTTGTTTCAAGTATTTTTTGCTCTGTTTTTAGCTTTGGAATGTAAGCAGAAACTGCTAGGCATGACCAACAATTAAAGTCATCCAGTAGTTGTGGAGGCCCAAAAGCTAACAGGAGATTTCTCATGTCAGTTAAGGAAATTTTAATTGCTCATTTACATTTTATCTTAGTCCTTTTTAGCTGCTGTAACAAAATACCATAAACTGTTCAGTTTATAAACAACAGACATTTATTTCTCACAGTCCTGGAGGCTGGGAAGTCCAAGATCATGCTACTGGCAAATTCAGTGCCTGGTGATGGCTTACTTCCTGGTATAAAGATAGCTTTCTCAATATGTCCTCATATGGCAGAAGGGGTGAGGGAGCTCTCCAGGGTCTCTTTTATAAAGGCACTAATCCCATTCATGAGAGCTCCATCCTCATGATCTAATCACCTACTGAAGGCCCCACTTCCTAATATCCTCACATTGGGAGTTAGAATTTCAACATATGAATTTGGGAAAGACACAGACATTCACTCTATAGCACATTGTATCATGGGGAACAATATTTTAGGAAGAAATTTGGAGAAAGAAGATTTCAAAAGTCAGGACCACTTCTTAGTACATAAAATGACCTGTTGACATTAGTAAGAAATACTAATTTCTCACTAATGGCTACAGCAAGTGTCATATGTAGTCCAACATGCTCGTATCTCTAAGTGACAGAACTCTTGCCTTTTACTGATTTTTTTTTTTACTTTGCCTTCCCCTCTTCTAAATTTAAAAAGATCAAAATGTATGAAGTTGAAGTCTAAAATATGAACAATTTTAAAACAGAAAATTTACCCAATGGTGTTTTTTTGTTTGTTTGTTTGTTTGTTTTACCCTGGAAGACTTCTTCTTATCATATTTGAACAAAAGTAAGTGTCTGATGAATGCAAAGCTTTCAGCTTCCTAAGAAGTATTTTCTGGGGTGTCACGCAGAGTCTATGGCAGAGTCTATGGCCCAGTGAAATCCGAATGTGCAGGTCCATTTAGGCTAGAGGGAGGGTCTCTGCTGAAAGGGCAGAATAATCAGAGGGCATTTCTGTGTCACTGTGCAGCAGCTTTGTTTGCTCTGGGCTCCCTCTGTGGGTGCCAAACTAAATGCTCAAGGCTCTCCTCCAGCTGTGGTCAGTCATTCAAGGAAAAATCTTTCTGGAGGTAAGTGAGCCCTCCAGGAGACGTGGTTTTATAGACTTTCCATATTCGTTAGGTAATGGGAGGATGGCTGTGACAAAAAACAGCTCATTTAATACATTTAAAAATAAAACAAATTTTGTGGTAGCACTGTCTTCTTAGAAATCTTCCAATTGAAAGCAAATAAAATAAAAAGAATAAAAACTTTAGTTGTCACTCCAAACAGCCTCCTTTCCTCTGCAGCTATATAATGGAAATACTTCGTTACATCGATTTCATTGTCTCACTTAAATGAAAGTAAATGTAGGAAAAAGTGGGCCAAGATGTGACTTATAAGAAGTTCCTTCACCCCTTTCATTAATCCCTACCACTAAAATACAGATGAATTATTAAGAAAAATGCTACTAGATGAGGAAACTAATCAAAATCACTTAAACCAAAATGTTGCCTGACTGTATATTCATTTATTCAACCGATATTTAGTGGTCTTTATTTTCCTTCTATGAGCAAGTACTTTGCTAAGTGATAGGAGGATGCAAAGATGAATCAGAACCCAGCCTGCCCTCAAGAAATTTAAACACATGTAGGAGAGATAAAATGTGAATATATAACATAAATTAAAAGTAGAAAGTGAAAAGTGTCAAAAGAAAACTACGGGTACAGGGCTATGGGAGTTGGAGGAAGAAAAGATTACTTCCAGCTGAAGAAATTAGTGGATGTTTTGAGGAGACTGCAGAAGGGGGGAGGAGGAGGGAGAACTTTGAAGGCAGGTGATGGGGTGAGGGTCGGGGCTGGAGCCAGCAGGACGGTGCAGGGAATGTATGGGAAGCAGTGATTAGCAGGCAGTGCTTCCATCAAGGCTGAGATAAGGCTGCCTCAGCAACAGGAAATGATGTTGGGAGGGCAGGGTCTATTCAGACTAGAGACCACATTGGTTTAGGATTTCAGATATAACTGGGTGGAGAATGAGTTTTTGAGCAAGAAACAGACAGAATATTGTTATAATTCAGAACAATTAGTTTGGAAAATCAGATGGGTTGAAATGGGATAGAATACTCATTACAAGGCTTTTGTATAATCAAAATAAGTGTTTCCCAAAGTACGGATGGTGTATGATTTGTGGCACGTATGGTAAATCTACCTGCTATTCAGATTTTGATAATAACATAGGTTTAAGTCTATATTTTAAAACATAATTTGTATTTCAAATCTCTCACTCTGTAAACTATTGCCATGGATGAATCTAAAGAAAACAATGTAGGTCTAGTAAATTTGAAATATTAAATA
The DNA here is from genome assembly GCF_008728515.1 of Papio anubis. Classification (NCBI taxonomy): domain Eukaryota; kingdom Metazoa; phylum Chordata; class Mammalia; order Primates; family Cercopithecidae; genus Papio; species Papio anubis. Next base: position 149,982,375 of record NC_044982.1, read on the forward strand.
AATAATATAGTACATGTGATCTGCCCATATTGCCTAAATCCTGAAGGCCTTAGGGGAATGACTAAAGGTGCAAAACCCTGATCTAAGTGTAAGCTAATGAGTTTCTACCTTAGGGCAATGGAAATGGAAGTGAGGAGATAAGTATGAGAAATAATCTGGAGGAAGAATCTGCATATTCTGGCAATCTAAGTGTGGTGAACAGGGAAAGAGGGGGAAGCAATCCAACATACTGCTAGGGTTTGGGGCCTGACTATATTAGAATGCCAGTAACCAGTAAAAGAAATAAAACAGGAGTAGGTTTATGAAAAAAGGAGAGTCCAGTATATGAGCATGCACCAGGCATTTGAAATGCAGAACTAAAGGGCTGGAGTAGGAAGAGATTTAGAATCAGCCTCTGATTCTCAAGGGTCCAAGGTAGTAGCTGAAGTGGTGAGATTGTTACTGAGGACTCTAGAGAAGAGGGCCAAGGATAGATCCTTGGGAAAGTATACTTAGAAATGACAGCAGCTAGAGAGGCCCAAGAAGATACTAGAGAACTAAGAAGAGAAATGGGAAAATACTTCTCTTAGTCATGAAAGATTACTTGAAGCCTGAGCCCCCAGTATAGCCCTGTGATTAGCATCAGGTAGTTGCTAAATAAATGTTAATGTGAAAGAAATGCATAATCAACAGATCAAGGTCTATAGAGAAGGCTGAGGGGCCAAAGGGAGAAAATACCAATGAATTTGGTCATGAGGAAGTCATTGGTGACCTTTCGGTCTGTAGAGTCTCAGCGGAGTGACAAGGGCAGAAGCCAGATTGCAAGGAGGGAAGGACAGAGTGGGGGGTCCGGAAGTGGACTTTTCTTTCAAGACCTGTGAAAATAGAGAGGATGCTAGCTTGGGAGGGGGCAGGGAGTGGAGCTGAGAAAAGTTGGTTGATTTCTGCTTCTCTTCTTTTAAAGAATAGGGTATGCTCATGCACGTTTGTAAACAAGAAGAAAGGATCTGGTAGAAGTGAAGAGATTGAAAATTCAAGGGATGGGAGAATAAGGGCAAATTGATGGGAAAAACAAGAAGTAGGAGAAAATCAAAGGCACACATGGGAAGAATAGCCTTGGCAATGTGGAAGAACGGTTCTTTCTCTGAAACTGGGTGGGAGTAAATACAGTTAGTGATATGAAGAGGAGAAAAAAGAGGAAACTCATTTTGACTTTGGTTATTTCATTTAAGTAGTAAGATCATCTTCAAGTAGGATCAAGACGGGTTTGCTCCTTGAGAAACATGAAAAGCTTGGCAGTTTTCAGTGCAGGGGTTGTGGCTGCAGAAAGACGAAGAGTAAATCTTCTCACCGCAGTTGAGGCTGCAAGCTTGGGTAATGGTGGTAAAGAGACTTCCAGTCCTTATTAGAATGTAAAGACCTTATTTTCTATTTAGCTTAGTTCAAATAGCATCAAGCAGAAAGTGAAGGAAGTAGAGTAGCTCCTAAAAGCAGCAGCCCTAATCTTCTGTTTCTCAAAAAAACCTCTTTGTAGTCATTTTTCAGACCTTGTGATACATAGGTCCTATTAATTGAATTCAGCCGATTGAGACACTGAGGCCTGAAGAAATTATTGGCTATAATAATGAGATGACTGCCTTAGGTATCACACCAAATTTGCTCTTTTATTTTCTCCTGATATTTTAAACTCTTCCTTGCTGGAATATTAATAACTCGAAGATAAAAAGGGTACAACTTGTTTCCATGTGGGAGGTAGGAAGAACATTGCTTTTGGAGTCAGTTCTGGGGCTGGTGACTCTTTGACTTGCCAATTGTGTGCCATAATCACTCCAAGCTTCTATTTTCTCATGTGTAAAAAAAAGCACGTTAAAAACTTTAAATGAGGAGTTTAAAAATTACACTCCCAGTAGGTTTACTATGAGGACTAAAATAAATAAAAGTGTGCAATGCAGTGCCAAGCACATAATAGTTGCTCAATAAATGGAAGCTAAATTATTTTCCACAGTTATCTCTCAAATTTCACTTTGATCAATTTTCACAGACTGTCTTCTAAGCAAATTCTGTAGGTGTTTGCCTTTGGAAAAGTGTGTTTGTTGTCAGTGAACGGTTACAGGGAGAGGGATATACTTGTCATGCAGCTGGAAACATGAAAACCTCAGCCCTGGGTTCTTACAAATGAAAACTCCCTGCAGGATGGGTCAAGTTGCTACCATAGGCTGGAGCCTATGATTCTCAGAGCAGCATCACTCTTAATGGCACTGTTCTGCATGCCTTTACCTTGCTCATTTTGCTGGGCTCAGTACAAACTAAGTGTCATTGTGGCAGTTCCTTCCATACTAAGAGGAAGCATTGATCACTACAAGTCAGCATGGTTTACTATGAGTAAATTAAACCAGACCTGTCTTGACCTCTGACAAGGTTGTCGTGATGACCATGTCAGTTTGGTTCATCGCTGTATGCCCAGTGTCTGACACTGATCCTGGCATATAGTAGACACTCTATATATTAAATAAATGAGCCAACAATGTCCTTGTGAGCATAATGAAAAATTACTGGCCAGCGAGAGTTTGGTTGGATGGCTTTGTAATGAAAGACAGCACAAAGAGATTGCTAGCACCTGAGCTCAACTGGCTTTGTCTTCAGGCCGGTTATATGCAATTTTTTGCAAAATGATGAATTGATTGAGGACATTGATGACTCTACCTGAATATGAAGAAAGAGCCAACGTGTTAAACGTCAGAAACAGAATCCAAAGAAATCCTAAGGAAGAGCACGGAAGAATGGAAGGAACTACTCGTATACAGTTAGAACGCTGAAGATTTGAATCTTGGTTTCAGCCAGTACTTGGAGTGTGACCGTCAGCAATTTGCTTAATCTTCCAGGCTTAGTTTCATCAACTAAGTTAGGAGGGGAATCTCGACCTCTCAGGGCTCTTGCATGGATGAAACTCTTGGCGTAATGTGGAAGCCCTCAGAGCAGTGCGCTTCAAGCAGGTTATGAAGTCCTTAGCTTGTTTCTTGTGGCCGAAAATAGTTCGGAATGGGTTGAAACAATGGGCCAACCCGAACCAGATGAAACTGTAAAGAAGATAAATGTAAAGAGTGTTTAAGTACCATAATTTAATTATACAAATATAAGGCAGGAACTAGGTGACAGAGAAGAGATTTTAGCTGACAGTAAGCATGGAATGATTTGGGGGAAAAAAAGAAAGCCTTGGCCAGGCACTGGGGCTCATGTCTGTAATGTCAGCACTTTGGGAGGCTGAGGTGGAAGGATCACTTGAGGCTATGGGTTTGAGACCATCCTGAGCAACATAGCGAGACCCCATCTCTACAAAAAGTAAAATAATTAGCCAGGTGTGGTGGTGCGCATCTCTTTTCCCAGTTACTTGGGAGGCTGAGGTGGGAGGATTGATTGAGCCTGGGATGTGGAGGCTGCAGTGAGCTGTGATTGCACCACTGTACTCCAGCCTGGGTGACAAAGGAAGACCAAAAAACAAAACAAAACAAAACAAAACAAAAAAATAAAACCTTGTATTTATCCAACAATGTATCCAGGATGGTAGAAGTCATACAGAGTGTAGTCCCTGCTGATCAAACTGGCTTTGAACTATGGTACCATTTATGGGATCCACGTTTAAGGAGAACATCAACAACCTCTAGCCCAGTGTGAGGAAAATGGCATGAAGGAAGAGTGCATGCTTGAACTGGAGAAGAGAACATCTAAGGGGACAGTACAGTGTCCTTAAGTGTTTGAAGGATTTCCATGTGGAAGAAGGCAACTGGGCTTGCTCTCTGATATGACAGGGGATAGGGCAAGGATCAGTGAAGGTGCAGGGCTACAGGTTTCAGCTTGACCTCAGTCAGCACTTTGTAAGCACCAGTGATCTGAATGTGGAATGAACTGCCTGTACAGGTGGTATGCTTCATCTTCCTAAATATGCTCAAGCTATGTACATTTGTACCTTGGCACCTGTGGTAAATAGAGAAATCAAGGCTAGGCGCGGTGGCTCACGCCTGTAATCCCAGCACTTTAGGAGGCCAAGGTGGGCGGATCATGAGGTCAGGAGATCGAGGCCATCCTGGCTAACACTGTGAAACCTCGCCTCTACTGAAAATGTAAAACATTAGCCAGGCGGGGAGCGCGGAGTGCCAGTAGTCCCAGCTACTCAGGGAGGTGCTGAGAGTGGAGGGAGCTGGGTGAGCTGAGATCGCTACTGGGACTCCAGCTCAGGACAGAGCTGAGACTGGCTCAAAAACAAAAAACAAAAATTAACCCAGAAAAATAGCTTGTCAACCCAGTGTGTGTGTTTGTTGTTGTTTTTTTTTTTTTTTTTTTGAGACAGAGTCTTCGCTTCTGTCGCCTCAGGCTGGAGTGCAGTGGCCGGATCTCGGCTCACTGCAAGCTCCGGCCCCGGTTCACGCATTCTCCGCCTCAGCCTCCGAAAGAAGCTGGGACTACAGGCTCTCGCCACCTCACCGCTAGTTTTTGTATTTTTAGTAGAGACGGGTTTCTACTGTGTTAGCCAGGATGGTCTCGATCTCCTGACCGATCCACCTGGGCTCCCGCCTCCCAAAGTGCTGGGATTACAGGCGTTGGTTTTGTTTTAAAAGAGCCATTAGCTGAGTTTCATTCTTAACTTTAATCAGATTCTCTGATTAAGAATTCCTTAAACACTCGGCAAAGTAAGCAATCTTTCCTCTCACATCTGGCAATTTTTGTAAAGAGAGCAACATGCTGAAGGCATAGCTCAAAATAGAACCTGTATTTCCCGACTTCTAAATCCCTGAGCTATTCCTATACAATGCTTTTTACCCTGAATTTTTCAGAGACTGTTTGAATTCACCCTTCCAGCCCTTGAGGGCTTCCCTTTCAGTGATTCACAGCTCTGACATCCAGTTTTGGAGAGGTTAGAGGACTTGACAAGTAAAACCTCTGAGAGTAAATGGTAAGGGGAGGCCTGAATGCAAGGATGTAATACGGAGAGTTACTCCCATTTCTGGCTGAGAAATGGTGATTCTCATTTTTAGCTGGGAAGACAATGGGACAAAATCATGCAGTTTAGGTCTTGGTCAGCTCTCAGCTCTTAAGCCAGCATGGAAGCTATGGGACAGTCAGACCATCCGCAGAGATTCCATTTCCGTTCCATCTGTCCCATGTCTCTTGTTTACTGATTCTGTTTTGGGTCATGATATTTTACCTACTAAGAAAGAAACAGTGCCTTCTTGGAGGAAACCTTGGTGAAGTTTTATAGATCCCCTTAAATTCCTTAAGTTCACTCTGAAGAAACACGCAATTATGATGAGACTTCATTATTGCTAAACAGCAATATACAGCAGCAGAAATTCAAGCAGTGTTTGTATTCAAGTCTACCACTAAGAATGAATTTCCATTATTAATTATCCCAATCTCGATTAAAAAAATAGGGGAGGAGAAACAGTTTGACTAGTGGTAGCTCTGCAAATTGTCACCAGGAGCCATTGGTTCCCTGAGGCTGATGACTGCCCCAACTGCCCCACATTCTTCCAGTGTGAACACCTAGAGCTGTTGAAAAGAATTGAGACGCTTGTCAACAGAATGGAAAGCTGGCCTTCATCAAAACAATTTTAGTCTGTGAGACTAATGACCTTTCATTGCTGTTTGTTTTAGTTTGGAACTAAATGAGAAAATTGTCTTAGATAACGCTAGCTTGGTTTTCCTTTACCAACTATGTTATTGGGAAAACCTAAGCATAATTATTCACCAGTATTTAAAATATATATATATATATGTGTGTGTGTGTGTGTGTGTGTGTGTGTGTGTGTGTGTATCTCAGACTAGAGGAAATGGTTAACTAGCCCAGAAGTCCCAGAAACCTAACTTCAGAACGGATGATGAAAAATAATAATAATACAAAGATTCAAATCAAACAAGAAAAATACCTATTGTGTGCTCGCATTACCACAATAGTTCCTTATAATAAAACCGCAACATTTCTAAGTGCTACTTACCTCTAGGGCTTTTTTTTTTTCTTTTTTTCTTTTCTTTTCTTTTCTTCTTTTTTATAGCTGTAAACTGAGCTAGCTGATGAACTGCCTCTAGGGACGGGATAGGATCACCCTTGTTTCCTGTTCAGCCTTGCTGAAGAGGAAAAAAAAAAAAAACCATAATGAAAGAAAAGAACGTAATGGCTTTGCCATTAATCCAGGTAAAAGGTTTAGGAGAGTTCAAAGATCAATTAATTTTTAAATCTTTGGTCACTAAATTTCTTTTTTGAAGAGCAAATAAATTTCTGGCTTGTAAGACTTAGAAACCTGCAAATCAACATGTAAGTAAAAACAAGAGATGTTCAATCAGGAATGTACTGGAGAAAGTAAAAGTTAGGTGGTTTTCATTTATCAAGGCACTTTCCTAGTTCATTTGAAGTGGCATGCAATTAGAAAAAAAAGTGCGTGGATATGGCCTTCCTTGGTTAAGTGTCTACGGGTGGGAATGTATGAAAATGTTTAAAGTGTTTAAGTAAAAATATCAAATAGACTTTACATAAAACCGCCGGATAATTTACAGACATTTGCAGCGTTGACCATTTCCCTTCAGCCCCATATCAGGGAGGAGAACAGAGACGTTTGTTGCATCGTTGGGAAGCAATGAAATTTCTGTAAGTTGTGATCCGCTGGCATGTAATAACTCGATCTGCTTCATGCAGACAAAATATATTAAAAGTATGGACGAGTGAAGTTTGTGCCCCAGGGAAAAGGCGAGATAATGCATTGAAATTGTTCAGAGGTAGTTAGATGCCTAATGGTCTAATATGTGAGCTATGTGAGGTCTGAGGTCTGGTTCTCATAAATTCTGGCTAGACTGATCCTGTAATTTCAAGCAAAGGATAAAAGCGTTAGCCAGAATCATCAGTGTTCAAGGTCCATGATGGTGGATATTATTCATGTAAAGATTTTTAAAAGAAAAAACACACTTTAAAAGGGATGCTGTGTCATATAATTCATGGTTCTGTGTATTTGCATGTTTGTGCTTGAAAATAAATACACACCTACATGCACAGTATAAGCCATTTAATGAAATAAATTAACTCAGAATGTATATAAACCTTTCACATCTTTTCCATGATGGGATAGGATTTTTGATATAATATAATAATGTGCTGCATGAAAAACCATGTAGAATCTAATTATTTCAACTTCAAACTGACATATCTGTGTTTAAATTGGAGTAAAAAACATGTTTGTAATAAAAATTTACCATTACGAATGGAATAATTTAAAACCAATTTGGACGGATTCAGGAGTGATTAGAGGAAAAAGTTCCCAAGACATTTGGTAGTCTTATAAATGATTTCACAAAATATGCTAAAACTATCCGACCAATTATATTGGCTGAATACTGAATCCTCAGATTTGAAAAGAAAACTCCTCAAGAACTAGGCTTTTGAAATTAGGTAGAAGGTGGGTATGAAAACCCTTGATAACTTCCTCCTTTATGTAATTTATTTCATCATGGGGGTAGAAGTTTTGAAGTTTTCCTTTGCAGTTTCTTTTCTTTTTTTAACCAGCTCACTTATGTTTGAGTCTACAGTATATTTATACAGTCTTCCCTGCCAGAATCGTTGACAGTATTTTTAAATGCTTTCCCTTACTGCCTAGGTTATACCAAGCACCACTCTCCTCAAGTTCTCAAAACTATACCACCCACACACACATCATGAATAGAGATGTGCATACTTTTTTTTTTCTTTTGGAAAACAAAGCATTTAATCTAAAATTACTTTGGCTTTAGGACCCTGAAAATCATCTCAACTTCACACCTTATGGAGGTAGCTGGGTTGAGCTTCTGTTTGATCCTGGTGACAAGACTATCATTGTAAGATTTTGTTCATAAAAATGTCCACACTTACATATATGTAATCTCTCTCTATTAGCACCATAATTTAAAGCACTCTGACATTCTGCAAGAACCTCAGTAGAAGGTACCTTTTGGGCTAAAAAAAACTTTCGCTTCAGTCTCCTGAATTTACCTGAAGACATTTGTAGATGCAGTTATAATGGATTACGTGCGTTTGACTTTTAAGATTGCTGAAAATGCTGAACCCAAACTGCTGTGCCTGACAGTGCAGCACAGACACGCAGCCTTTACATTTTAATACACAAATATTTTCTTTGAGGGATCTAGGAGGTGACATTCCTAATTTACAAATGAGGTAACCAGTCTCAAAGATTAAGACGAGCTTTAAAATCGTACTTAACAACCATCAGATTGCAAACTTTGCATCTCCTGCTGACAGTTACCTTTTTGTTGAAAAACAAATGCTTCCATTTTATTTTCTTCACCTTGAAGAAACATACTAAGAGATCCATCTACCATTTAGAATATAAAGGACAATTATAAGGAATGATGTGATGCCCCGGGAGACTTTAACAAGTGGATTATTACTTTTTTTAATGAAAGTACAATAGAAGAATTATTTAAATACTGGAATTCTAGAAGTTTCTTTTTGCCTCATTTAAATATTTATAGAATAGAAAAAGATTCCAGAATAAACTCTCTTGGGTTTCTCTCCAATCATATGAAAGGAAATCCAGGTAATAATTCACCTACCTCTGGTTTTTAATAATGTTGTTGGTGTGCTCATCCTTCCAAAACTCCTCCTACTACCTATTCATTGACGTTTTGCAGCCATTTTTTTGAAGATAAAATGACTGTGTAACAATTCTCAGCTACAGATAATTTGCAAGAATTAGTGTGGAGTCAGGCTATTTAACTTTTCATTATTTCTTCTCCATTAGGAAGACTCATAGTTTTAGCAGGAAGAGTAAGTATTAGAAATTTGGGATTCGTTTACATTTTCTATCCAAAGTTAGGTAATATGATTACCTTTTTATTATTTCAGTTCTAAATATCTCAAGGCAAAATTCAAAATCCGTGCTAGAAAACCTGAGTAGATTCCTCTCATCACCCCCCTTCTCTCCCCCTCTTCCTCATTCTCCAAATCTTTTCCAGATTGTTTGCAAAATGAAATTATCTAATTTCACGAGTATTTGCTCTGAGAAAGTACTACACTCTCTGGTAGAAAAAACTCAGACCCAGTTTCAAGGCATAATATCTTAAGACAAGATCTTTTTGTCCATGAAATAACACCCTAGATTCGATGGGGTCTCTGAGAGAACCATCTGGGCCAAGTTTTCCCAAATGTATCTATGAACTAGCATATTGACAACACCATTTACAGTAAATGACAATGAGCTCTTTTCGAAAACACTGTGTGTGCTAATCATTTTATTATTTCTTTCAACAATTTATATCACCAAATTAAACTCTAGCAAGAATTTATTCAGGATGTTTTAATATTCATTGAGGCACTATTTCAAAATGTACATCTGCTTGCTTAATTATAATATTTCTGAATTTGTAACACTTGTCACTATTACATTTAGTCTTAAAAAAACTTTACACTAGCAACTGATGCTGAATTATTAATTTCAACATTATGAACTTTTCAACTTCTAAGTATTGAGGGAGAAATACTGAGGTAATTTGACTAATTAATCTAGTTGATTATAGTATATTTATCCAAGCAGAGTTAATCTGGCAGACCAAAAAGTTTAAGGAGCCTCTGGTAAAACTATAAATGAAGCCAATTAGCAATTCAGTGACTAAACAAGTTATTTGATTGAAAATTGACACTTTAATGTGTACTTTTAATCATCTTACAAAGAGTGTAGCCTGATAGCTTTAAGAGTTTATACTTTGTACTTGCCTTATATTTCTAATGCTCACAAAGCATCCTAGACTATAGCATAATTAAAAATTTTACTTCAACTATTTTTACACTGCAAAAGTATGCCTAGACCAAAGCATTTTGTATTTATTTTCTTCAGGCTCTCTCACTGTATTATACTATCAACCTTATTAAGTTAGTGTACCCTGTGAAGATGCATGAGAGAAATAAGTTCTCGTTTGTTTAAATATCCCACCTACAATAATGTAGGTGATGACAGAATTAGTGAAAATGGGAACTCCTTTTGCTTTGTGACAGAAACCACATTTAATAGGCCTAATTTTAAATGTAGTCATTGATTCTGTCCCATGATAAAAGACTAAGATGTGGAATGTGCCCAAACAGAACTTCTAAAGGTATATGTTAAATCAAAGAGTGTTCCTTTGAGTTTGCACCAAAAAAAAAAGAGAGAGAGAGAGAAAAATTTCATTGATTTTACAGAAGAATTAAGGGAAAATATCACTCTATGGGTTGCTTGATGTGAGGGAATTCTAGAGCATTTTGCTTTAGTCTGATACTTAGTAGACAAGTCCCCTGCGTACGAAGCATGGCTAATTCTGTTCTTTAACATGCCTAATGTGGTGTTGACATACTCAAATGTTAAATAATATATTTTAACATGAAGCGAAAGCTCAGAGCTTTCATGAGGTAAAGCTGAAAAATAGTTATACATGCCCTTGATTCACAGAAAATAAAGAGGCAAAAAACTAACATTCATTTATTCATTTCAGGAAAAAGCCTCATAGTCTTGTGTTTAGCGCACGTTGGATTTACATTTCCTAGATTTTTTTTTTTTTTCCCCCTGAAAAGCCCTATCTCCCTTTCTGGCACTCACACTTGAAATTATTGTACTAAAAATGTTAAGTTTTTGCTTCTTTTTAAAATCTACAATATACTTAAAAATGTCAAATCGTGCATTTTAAATTGGTCCATTGTATGTTATGTGAATTACATCTTAAAGCTATATATATATATATATATATATATAAAGCCCACTAAACTATACCAATAAACTGTATATACTGAGTGCCTCCTTTCATCTTTCTTTTTTTAACTAGTTCTTTTGATAGGTAAAAATTCAAACCAAAATAATAATTTCAAATAAAATGTTTCCAGATACGCCAAAAGGAGGTCTTTTGAAAATGATTTAAGTGAACAAGAGACTCCATTGACAGCTTAGTCACTCAAAATTATCATTTATTTTAATAGTAACAAATTTATAATTTCCACACTAGCTCTATTGACTGATTTGATATTAGACAAAGTTAATTTTTTTCCTGCAGATTCAACAAAGCATGGATTCACTTACTCATTGAATCAATACATTTAAACTTTAAATCAAACTGTTTTCTTTGGGGAGTGTGTACAAAAATAACTGCTTCCAGATGAAGATACAATGCCCCCACTTCAAGTGACCTACAGCCTAATGGGGACTACCAACAAGTAAGCTGGCATGTTGCTACACTGTACTTACACTACGGAAACAACTGTCATGTCATGGTCAACAAATATCTGGCAACTGCCAAATAATTGCTGGTAAACCAACAATTAAACTATTCCATTCTGTGAAATGTGGCACGTAGTTCTGTAAACATGAGTTAGCCTGTAGTAATAGAAGTGCAGTATCACTACTAGAGTTGTAATGGTAGTTATATTTATGTGATTAGACCAATGTTAACATTCATTTTCAATGAGAAGATCTCAGGGAAGCGTTTTGATGGCTTGGGAGAAGTAAAGGAACCTCGGGCAGAGACCATATCTGGGCCTAAGGCAGTTGTAGTCCGAGCTGACCCTGTGTGACTGGAAGGCCACACGAGTATGCAAGGGAATTGAAACTGAAAGAAAAAGTCCTGAAGGCAAATATTACTACCCTCCCAAACTGAACCTACACCAAACCTAAACCTCTTGAATTTTCAAAGGCAAATACTGTCATGAGCATATAAATGACAGAGTTGGGTCACTTGCATGATAAGGGGGCAGCTGGGCAGTGACGGTACAAGCAGAAATCCCACTGGGCTGAAAATTTACAGGAAAACCATGAGCTTTTGTTTGGTTCTTCCCCCAAATTGTCTAAGTGGTCACTTAACCTCTCCAGTACTGTCCTGACTTGTTAACTCTCAAAGAACATGATTCTTTGTGTTTAGCATGCTTTCTGATGGTTAATGAGTCAGCAAATGAAGGAAATGTCAAGCACTGAAGATAAAAAGAAATATTATTTTAATGGTGGTGGTTTGAAGTGTAACAGTTAAAGGATTAATTAAAGATGTGTTTATAGAAGCTGGCTGTCTTTGTAATCACTGGTGGGTCTCAGTATCTACAAAACAGGCACCCCCCCTCCTTTTTCCTTGCTAGCCTTTTTTCATTTCTTAATGCAAGATTTTCCTCTGTATGTTACTTTGGTGTCTTGTTCCATGCAGAAGGGATAAGATGATCTAATAATAAATAAGTTTTGGTTGTATTATAAAAGATAATGAATTAACCATCTTAAAATGCTTCAGAAATTCTTAGATGAATGCAAATTATTGTTTGGGGGACCTGCCAAATCTTGAACATCTCATTGAAGTGAAGAGAGAGAAAAGAGTTATCTTCATATGAAAGAATGGTTGATGGTTATTGTTTTAAGATATTTCCATAGCTAATGGGTATTTATTGTAAATTTCTACTTTAATAAATCTTTTCCTTCTTTCTACAAATCCACTACGTAATGACTTATGCAGTGTGCCTTAGGGTATTCTATCCTGGGCCAAGGCAAACTATTTTCCTCAGGACTGTTATCTATTATAACAAGTAAAGTCATAGCAGTTGTCTAGAGAGCACCCTTGTAAGAAATGACAATATTTTTGCTGTGTCTGAAAGGTTTATCAAGCCCAGTAACAGGAATGTCAGCTAACATTCATTGTCTCTGAACTTGTATTTGGAATACAATTAAGAAATAGATAAACAAGGAAAACATACTGATTTGGGGTTCCCCAAAGGATGAAGTTTCCTCCCCTCACAAAATAATCTGATGTGACTCATTCAGATAATAAGTATTTGGCCTTTAAAAAAAGCTTTATTATATACAAGGTATATGACATGATGTTTTGATACATATGTGTGTATATATATATATATAGATTAGTGCAGTCAAGCAAATTATTATATCCTGCATCCCATATAGTTGCCTTTCTTTTCTTATTTTTGTTTTGTTTTTGTGGTAAGAGAACCTAAAATCTACTCCTGGCAAATTTCCAGTATACAGTCCAACATGATTAACTATAGTCCTCATTAGATCTCTAAACTTTTTCATCCTACATAACTGCAACTCTGTGGCATTTTTAAGAGTCTAAAATGTTGTTCCAGTGACATGAATGAGCATTTCTAAATTAAAATATTATACCTATCAAAAAATGTAAAAGAGCTGAACCAAAATTTTGTATAGATCTGATGTTCAATGCAAACAGTATTCTCAACATCGAAACTGAGTGTTATGTCTTCTTTGATTTAATCCCAGTGGTCAGTTTGGTGACAGACAAGTGTTAAAAACAAACAAACAAACAAAAAACAAACAAAAAAAACTGATCATAGCTGAGATTCATTTAGATCAGATGAAGATGATCCCTGTGAACAGAAAAGGAAGTAAGGGACTTTCGGCCCCTCAGCTGACATGCCTTTTCTTTGCCATCAAAGTGTTATGATGTTATTAGGTGTCTTATGACAGAGTTACTCTCATTTTCAGTGACCATTTATTTAGCCAGTTCATTTTCTCATAATTTCACCCCAGTCCCTGAAAGACATTATTCTTCTTAAGAACTCCAGCCTGATTCTGACTTCCCTTTGAAAAGTTTACAGCCAGTGTCATTTCACCCCAAGAAGGACTTGCTGCAGGTAGAATTTCTAAGTTTTAGAAGCTTACCTTTGAAATCTACAATTTTTTTTTTCTTTGAGATACGGTCTCACTCTGTTGCCCAGACTGGAGTGCAGAGGCACAATCTTGGCTCACTGCAACCTCTGCATACCAGGTTCAAACGATCCTCTTGCCTTAGCCTCCCAAATAACTGCGACTACAGGCATGTACCACCATGCCTGGCTAATTTTTGTATTTTTTGTAGAGACAGGGTTTTGCCATGTTGCCCAGGCTCATCTCAAACTCTTGGATTCAAGTGATCCTCCCGCCTTGACCTCCCACAGTGCTGGGATTATAGCTGTGAATCACGGCACTTGACCATTTCCCATTTCCTTGTGTGTACTCTCTGCCACACACACCCCACCCCACACTCAGTGATCTGGCAGTACTGTAGTCCAGAAAGTTTTGTTATCTAAATCTTGGGGTACACACTTTACCATCATCAAGCATAGCTCCAAGCTCCAAACACCCCTTGGCCTGGCTTCCTGAAATGTTTACGCTCACAAATATTTTGTGAAAGCATCCTGTGTAATAGTTACAGTCCAGTCAGAAAACAGAAATCATACTAGTTATTTTAACAGAGAGAATTCAACACAGGCATTTGGTGAAAGGGGCATTAGTAATCTTAAAAAGCAAAACAGAACACAATGAAAACAAGACAACACTTTTGAAAGCCATTACTTTCTCTAGGGCTGAGAGGACAAAAGGAAAAGGCCAGGGTCAGCAGATCCTAGAAGGCGAGAGGAAGAGCCTTGTGGAGTTGGGAGTCAGTCCTCTGAGAAAGGAAGCCACCTAGCTAGTGCTGGGACTGATACCTCAGGAGCTGGGCCTCAGACCTCTGAGGAGAGAACTGCCAGACTCGTTGTGATACCCATGAGAATAATGAAGTTCACTCTGGGAGCATTGAAGGAAGCTGGAAGCTGGAACCAACTGTAGCTGCCAGAGTAAAGTACCATTGTTGAGGCAATGTGGGTGGAACATTAAGAGCACAGGAAGAAGCAAGTTCTTTTCCCTCCTCCTGTCTTCCAGTTTTCCTCTAGTGCTCCCTAACTGCAGTGTCTAACAGGGAGCCCGGAGCAAAGGCGAAATGCAATTTGTAGTATCCCAGTTTCAGCATCTGAAAGCAGAGTACTAAAGAGAATATTCGGAGCTAAAAGACTTTGGCTAAATAAAGGCTAACCTGGATGCTACAGCTGAATACAGAAGGCAAGATTATGCTTAACTAGGCAGAGGTGTGAAACCTAAGATTACAAAAGTGGTTAATTTTTGCTAATGAAAAGGAAGACTTGATCATCCCCAAAATAAAATTATGTGAAAACCGGGAGGCTGAGGCAGGAGAATGGTGTGAACCCGGGGGGCGGAGCTTGCAGTGAGTGGAAATCGCACCACTGCACTCCAGCCTGGGCAACAGAGCGAGACTCCGTCTCAGAAAAAAAAAAAAAAAAAAAAAAATTATGTGAAAACCTGGTCAACAAGAACCATATCAAAATGGCTCTAACTAGCAGTTTCCAGTATAATTTCTCTCTCAATGCCCATGAAAATGCAAGAAATAATAAAAAAATCACAGTGGCTCTAGAAACTGATACCAATAGAATCTGGGAGAAATAGGTCCTATTTATAAGGCATGTAGAGCTTCAACTCCATAGCATAGCCCTCTTTATTGAATAAAAGAATTAGTATGGTGAGAGGTAAGAATATGCTTCACAACTCTTTCACCATCTGCCTGCTGACCTAGTGAACCAGGAATTGTGCCAACCAGAAATCTGAGCAGAAATCCCTCTCTGGCTCTTGGGAACTGCTCTGAGAGATTATCATTTTCCTGACACTTCAACTGTCACCTTTCTACAACAAACAGATATTGAAATTCTCAGGAAGCAAACGAACAGAAAGTAGGAGGATGTTAACAGTGGTGCAGGGCATTCTAATAAATACAATCTTTATGAGAAAGCCAGTGTAGGAAGTGGGACATAGATGGGAAAAAAAATTAGCAATGCAGACTGTGAATTTCAGTTTTCTAAGTGCTACATGTAATCAGAATAAAGCAAATAACACACCTGAGAATGCTCCAATTCAAGATCCAGAAGAAATAATCAGAATACTGTATTGCAAGAAAACAAGGCCTCTATCAAAAGACAAAAATATGGAATAGAAAGTAAAATGATGAGGTAAAGGACAAAAGAAGATAAAAAGCAAACAGGAGAAGATGAAAGATTGTAAGGAAGCTAAAGGCACAAGAGCAAGATTAAAATACTCATTGAGAACAGTCAAGAACAGAACTGATCCTGTAGAAAATCAGAATGTGATGGAAGAAGATATTTGAATAAATCTCTCATGATGGTGCAGAGAAGGATAAAAAGATGGAAAGAAAAGGAGAAGGAAAGTGATGATATGAACAACAGAGAATGGAGGACCAACAGATAGGTATTCTTACTCAAGAAAGATCAAGTACAAATAAAATAAAAGTGGTAGTCAAGAGGATAAGAGGAAAAAAATAAATTCTCTGAATTGAAGAAAAACAATAGAAAAGTTCAAGTAAACTAAGGGTAGGTTTTTTGAAAAGAAACAAAATTGACAAGCATTCAGCTAGGCTAAGAAAAGACTCAAATAAGTAAAATTATAAGTGAAAGAGGAGACATTGCAACTGATACCACAGAAATGCAAAAGATTATAAGAGACAGCTATGAGCAGTTTTGTGCCAATAAATGAGATAACCTAAAAGAAAGACATGAATTCCTAGAAACATATAACATACCAAGAGTGAACCATGAAGAGGTAGAAAACCTGAACAGACAAATAACCAGTAAGGAGATTGAATTAGTCGTTAAAAACTTCTGAACAAAGAAAAGACTAGGACCTAAGGGCTTCCCTGGTGAATTCTAGTAAACACTTAAAGAAGAATTAACACCAGTCCTTCTCAAACTTTTGTGAAAAATGGAAGAGGAGGGAGCACTTCCAAACTCATCTCATGAAGTCAACATTACCCCAATACCAAAGCCAGACAAGGAAATTGCAAGAAAAAAATTACAGGCTAATATGCCTGGTGAACACAGATGCAAAAATCCCTCAGTAAAATACAAATAATCTAAATTCAACAGCACATTAAAAGGATCACATCATGATCAAGTGGGATTTATCCCTGGCATGCAAGGATGGTTCAACACGTGTAAATCAATAAATGTGACATACAACATTAACAGAATGAAGAATAAAAATCATATGATCGTCTCAGTAGATGCAGAAGAAGTATTTGAAGGAACATATGTTGACATAATGAAGGCCATATATGACAAGCTTACAGCTAACATAATACTCAACAGTGAAAAGTTAAAAGCTTTTCCTCCAAGATTAGGGCAAGACAAGAAACTCACTCTCACCACTTCTATTCAGCCTAGTACCAGAAATCTTAGCCAGAGCAATTAGGTAAGAAAAAGAAATAAAAGAGATTCAAATCAAAAAGAAAGAAGTAAAAATTTCTCTGCAGATGACATGTTATATGTACAAAACTTGTGATCTTATATATTGAAAACACCACCAAGAAACTTGTAGAACTAATAAACAAATTCAGTAAAGTTGCAGAATGCAAAATCGACATACAAAAATCAGTTGTGTTTCTAAATATATTAACAAGGAACAGAGAACAAAATTAAGAAAACAATCCCATAGCATCTAAAACAATAAAATACTTAGGAAAAAAATTAGCCAAGTAGGCAAAAGATCTGTACACTAAAAAACTATAAAACATGGATGAAAGAAATGAACAAAATCACAAATAAATGGGAAGATATACTGTGTTCATGGATTGGAAGTATTAATATTGTTAAAATGTCCATGCTACCTAAAGCAATCCGTAGATTCATTGCAATCCTTATCAAAATTCCAATGTCATTTTTCTTAGAAATAGAAAAAAAATCCTAAAATTATATGAACCACAAAAAATTCCAAATAGCCAAAGCAATATGGAGCAAGAAGAACAAAGCTAGAGCCCCATATTAACTGTTTTAAAAAGATACTATGAAGTTATAGTAATCAAAACAGTATAATGCTGGCACAAAAACAGACATATAGACTAATGAAATAGAATAGAGAGCCTAGAAATAAATCCATGCACTTACAGTCAATTAATCCTCAACAAGGGTGCAAGAGCACACAATGAGGAAAGTATAGTGTCTTCAATAAATGGTGTTGCAAAAACTGAACTGCAGATGCACAAAAGTGAAATTGGACCCATGTCTCACAACATATACAAAAAGCAACTAAAAATGAATTAAATACTTAAACATAAGAGCTGAAACTGTAAAACTACTAGAAGAAAACATAGGGAAAACCTTCTTGACATTGGTCTGGACAATGATTTTTTTGGATATGACTCCAAAACATAAGGACCAAAAGCAAAAATAGACAGATGGAATTGCATCAAACTAAACAGTTTCTGTACAGCAAAGGAAACAATCAACAGAGTGAATATACAGCCTAAAGGAATTGGAGAAAATATCTGCAAACCACACATCTGATGAGATAATATCCAAAGTGTTTAAGGAACTCAAACAACTCAATAGCGAGAAAACACGTAGCCCAATTGAAAAATGGGCAAAAACTGGAATAGACATTTTTCCAGAGAAGACAGACAAATGGCCAGTGGGTATATGAAAAAAATTCTCAACATCACTAATCATCAGGCAAATGTAAATCAAAACCACAATGAGATAATACCTCACACCTGTTAGGACAGCTATTACAAAAGAGAAGAGATAAAGGTTGACAAAGATGTGTAGAAAAGGGAGCCCTGACACACTGTTTGTGGGAATGTAAATTGGTATAACCATTATGGAAAATAGTATGAAGGTTCCTCAGAAAAATTAAAAATAGAGCTACCATGTGATTCAGCAATATCATTTCTGGGAATATATCCAAAGGATATGAAATCAGTATGTCAAAGAAATATCTGCACTCCCATGTTCATTGCAGCATTATTCACAATGGCCAAGATGTGGAATCAAACTAAGTATCTATTGACAGATGAATAACGAAAATGTTATACATACAAACTTACAATGTGTGTATTAATCAACACTAAAAAAGAAGAAAATCCTGTCATTTGTGACGACATGGATGAAGCTGGAAGACATTATGCTAGGTGAAATAAGCCAAGTACAGAAAAACAAATATTGCATGATCTCATATGTGGATACTAAAAGAGTTAAACTCCTAGAAGTAGAGGGTAGATTAGTGGTTGCCATGGGCTAGGGTATAGGAGAAATGGGTACAATGTTTCAGTTATGCTGAATGAGTAAGTTTGGAGATCTAATGTACAGCATGGTAACTGTAGTTAGTAATCCTGTATTGTATACTTGAAATTCACTAAGAGAGTATGTAGCAGGCAGGATTCTCCAGAGAAACAGAACTAATAGGCTATATATATATGAGGAGATTTATTGTGTGAATTGGCTCATGCAATTATAGAGGCTGAGAAGTCCCATGACATACCATCTGCAAGTTGGAGAAACAGGAAAGTGATGGCATAATTCAGTCCAATTCCAAAGGCCCGAGAATCAGGGGAGCCTGTGGTGTAACTCCCAGTTCAACACGTAAGGCCCGAGAACTGAAACTGGGGGGTTTTGGGGGGTTAGTGTAAGTCCCAAGAATCAGCAGTTCTGATATACAAGGTCAGGAGAAAATGAGGTCCCAGCTCAAGAATAGAGAATTTGCCCATTCTCTGCCTTTTCATTCTGTCAGGGCCCTCAACAGATGGGATGATGACAGCTCACAATGATGAAGGTGGAATTCCTTTACTCAGTTGAATGATTCAAATGCTAATGTCTACCCTTACGACCATACCCAGAAATAATGTATTACCAGCTATCTGGGCATTCCTTAACCCAGTCAAGTTGACACATAGAATTAACCATCACAGAGTAGATCTTAAATGTTCTCACCACACATGCACATACACATGCACGCACACACACACGCCCACTCACATATCAAAGACTCACACTGTATACCTTAAATAATACCTAGTATTTTACACTAGGTAAAAAATACTTTTACCTAGTATTTTACCTAGGGAGAAGGAACCCCTAGTCTCACTATAAATAAGGAGCTACAGTTTCTCAGCTTTTCTCAAAGTTTATCTGGAAATTCTAGTCAATGCAGGACAGGAAAAAAAAAAAAAAAGAAAGAAAGAAATAAAATTGGAAGTGTAAGTACCAGAAAGGAGAAAAAAGTAAAATAACTAGTAAATGGTATAATTGCCTATCTGAACAAAAGAACAAAATGAAATAAAAAGAATCAAACAAAAAACTACTCAAAACAATGAGTTTATTAGGTTACAAAATCAATGTGCAAATATCAATAGCTTTTTAAAATCAGTAATAAAAGAATGTAATAAAAGATAAAATCATAACAAAGTGTGTAATATCAAATAACAACTTTAAAAGGGGATGTTCATTTCCTATTTGGAGGAAATGACAAATGAAATTGTGGAACATAAAAGAAAACTTGAAAAAATGGAGGGATATATTGTAAAGTTAACAATTTTTCTCAGTCTACACATCAGAATCTTAAAAGAAGTTTTTGAGGAGAAGCCTGACAAAAATTACTCTACATTTTATTTTGAAGAATAAATGTGCTAATGTAGCCTAAGATTTTTAAAAGAGCAGTAAAGATATTTGTCCTACTTTAATTAATACATATTATAAAGCAATAGTAATTAAGATAGCTTTAAACAGGCACTGAAATGAAGGTGTCTGTCAGTGAAACAGAAGAGACAGTATAGGAACATACTAAAATTTACATAAAATTAGTTTGAAAATAAAGAAGACATTTCAAATGGGAGAAAACAAAATGGATTATGTCATTTGATTCCTAATGAATTAAAAATTTTAGTGTAAGAAATAAAAGGACAAAATTGGTAGGCTATATTAGTTATGGAATTTTAAGTTATAGAAGTTGTTATGGTTTGTCTGTGTCCCCACCCAAATCTCATCTTGAATTCCCACATGTTGTGGGAGGGACCCAGTGGGAAGTAATTGAATCATGGGGGCAGGTCTTTCCCATGACACTAAGTCTCACCAGATCTGATGGTTATTATAAGGGGGAGTTTTCCTGCGCAAGCTCTCTTTGCTTGCTGCCATCCGTGTAAGAGGTGACTTGCTCCTCCTTGCCTTCCACCATGATTGTGAGGCCTCCCCAGTCATGCAGAACTATAATTCCAATTAAACCCCTTTCTTTTGTAAACTGCCCAGTCTTGGGGATGTCTTTATCAGCAGCATGAAAACGAACTAATACAGAAGTCTTTCAGAGCGTGATCTCAGGGATGAAAAACACAGTTAGATATATATAACTATTAAAAAGTTAAGTTTTCTGTATGGCAAGAAGCATCATAAACAAAGTTAAAATGAAAATGACAAACTGAGGGGAATTATTCGCCATAAACATGTGACTAAGTAGGGGTTAATATTTTTGATATGTAAAGAACTCTTAAAAATAAGTTAGAAAAAAGTACCCCAAAAATGAATTAGGGGTTTAACACAATAGAGGCACATCTTTTTATAAAACTTAGTGAGGCATACCTTTTTCATAAATATTCTGAATTAGAGTATAAAATGACAAATGGAGAATTTTCAAAGTTAAGGAAAAATCTCCTAAATTTCTAATAAAATCTATATTGTATGGGGGTTTCTATATAATCCTTTAGAGTGATACATATATGTTGTATATGTATTTATGTAATAAATGTAAAATGCAATAGACTATATATAATAAAGGAAATGTATGCAAAATGTAATTTTAATTACATATAAGTTATTATGTTGCTGAGTGTATGCAAATTAAACATGCATCTGATATGTCTCCACTAGGTAATTCATTAGTGAAAAATGCAAGCGATTAGTAACCATGAAAAAAAAGTTTATCTTAAGGAAATAAAACCTAAAATAAGATGCCAATTTTCTTTATTTTTTTTTATTTTTATTTTTTGAGGTGGAGTTTCGCTCTTGTTGCCCAGGCTGGAGTGCAGTGGCGTGATCTCCGGCTCACCGCAACCTCCGCCTCCTGGGTTCAAGCAATTCTCCTGCCTCAGCCTCCCTAGAAGCTGGGATTACAGGCATGTGCCACCACACCCGGCTAATTTTTTTTGTATTTTTAGTAGAGACGGGGTTTTTCCATGTTGGTTAGGGTGGTCTTGAACTCCCAACCTCAGGTGATCTGCCCGCCTCGGCCTCCCAAAGTGCTGGGATTACAGGCGTTAGCCACCACACGTAGCTAAGATGTCAGTTTTCACCTATCATATTGGCAAACACCAAAGCACCAATGTTGGCAAAGATGTGGGAGAGGGACACTTTCATATTATGCTGAAGAGTGTCTACATGGAGTATCCCTTATCTGAAATGCTTGGGACCAGAAGTGCTTAGGATTTCAAAATTTTTCAGATTTGGATGTTCGCATATACATGATATATGTATTCTTGGGGATGGTACCCAAATCTAAATATGAAATTTATTTGTGTTTTATAGACACCTTATTCAAATATCCTGAAGGTAATTTTATACAATGTTTTAAATAATTTTATGTACAAAACAAAATTTTGACTGTGTTTTGACTGAGACCTGTCACATAAGGTCAGCTGTGAAATTTTTCGTTTGCAGCATCGTGTCAGTGCTCAAAAAGTTTCAAATTGTGGAGCATTTCCAGTTTCAGGTTTTCAAAGGGATTCTCAGTTTGTACAGACTTTCCAAAGAATTAAACATCTTTTTAAAAATGCATACTTTTGGCCCTTTATTTTTACATCCAGTAATTTTCTTAAAAATTAATGATCTAAGAAACAAAAATGTAAGTAGATATTGATTATGATGTTTATTTTAGCCATAACATTGAAAGCAGTCAATCTAGTAACTGGAAACAAATTTGACAAATCATGGTGCATCCATATTGTGGAATATTATGCAGCCATTAAAATGTAATAGAGATGTATATTTATTGATATGGAAGAATGTTTATTAACTTTTTAAGAAGCAAGTTAGAAAAGAGTATATGCAGTATGAGCCCATTTTTTGTTTTAAA
Source organism: Papio anubis (assembly GCF_008728515.1). NCBI lineage: Eukaryota > Metazoa > Chordata > Mammalia > Primates > Cercopithecidae > Papio > Papio anubis. The sequence goes on from NC_044982.1 coordinate 150,005,069, forward strand.
AAAAAAAAACAAATTCAAATAAGTATGGAAAAGAAAAAGTTTGGGGAGGTAAAGACACAAAATACTAACCCTTTCTGGATGGTAGATTATTTGAGACTTAATTTGTTTTCTTTTTACTCTTCCGTCTTTTCTAACTTTTCTACAATAAACCTGCGGTATTTGGGTAATTAGTACATTTTCTTAGCATTTTAAAATAAAACAATCCACGTAAGAAGCAAGGATACAATGAAAAGCACACTTCAGTGCCTGTAGCACAATACCAGTGTGGTACAGCGATAAGAGCACGGATCCTGGAGCCAGACTGGCCTGGATTCAATTCATCTGGATTTTCTGCTAGTACTGACAGTGTTACCTCAGGCAGGTCATTTAACATCTCAGATTCTGCGTCTGTAAATTGCTCTACGGATTAGCAAAAATGTAAATCACCTAACACACAGTCTCTGGCACATACTGTGCACTTAACAAAAGGTTAATCCTTATTGTTGTTGTTGTAAATGCCAAGGAAATTAATTGGCCTGAAGACCAGAAACAAATTTGTATTGTTGAGAAGAAACATGGATTAATCGTTAAGAAATTTTGGTTTGTAATGTGTCATCTTACCAAATACAGAAGATGTATATTTAATCCATGGTTTCACCAGAAAATAACTGCTTCTCAAAACTTGTCACAGGTTAAAAAGTTATGTACTTGTAGAGCATGTGCCTTTCTGGAGGACTAACCAGGAAAGTTTTCAGTTGAGTAATTTTAGATCCTAAGCAAGGTATTTTGTATATAGTAGTTGCTCAGCAAGCAGTAAATGGAGTGGAATTCAGGTTGTTTGCCTGGACTCTCCTCTGGTTACACTTTTCTTGCTGAATGCCCTTCACTATGTGGTGGCCTGTGATCACTAAAGCCCTTATTCCCAGAAATCACTTAAGAAGATAAAGATCAACCAGGCTCTCCTAAGTTTTATCTTTAGGAATTAGAGATAGGGAGTTCTGTAAATAAAAGGCTCCTGCTTTCTGTATCAGCTGTTGGAATAACTAACACATTGGACCTTTTATGGCTAAGTTATATTTATTGATATTTATTAATATTCGTTGACTCTGTGTTGGGCACTGTGCTATTAACTACTTTACTGCAGGAATTATCTTCTTTCATATGACAACCCTATAATGTAGGCATTATTATTCCTTCTAGTAGGTGATGATCCCTGGACTCACCCAAGATCACATGAATAGTAAATTCACCTGGGAGCTTGAACTTGATTCTCTTTGATGTCAAAAACTATGCTATTCAACACTTTGCTACCTTACTTCCCCTTTCCTTCCAATCAACAAGATTTTTTTTTAAGTTTGTTTCAGTGTGTCTCATTTCTTACTATGTATTTCGTGGATTCGATTTAAGTCCTTTTCTTTAATACTGATGCCATGAGAAGCCTTGTTCTAAATAAGTATATAAAACAAACATTCTTGAAAAGTGTGTTTTTCCTCAACTGAATTTTGGTTCTAAAATTTTGTTATTGATTTGTTATATATATATATATACTTACCACACCTCCCCTATTGGAGTTTTTAAGTGTTCGAAGGCAGGGATTGTGTTTCACTCCTCTTTACAGTCCATGCCCATAGTAGGTGGACAGTACATATTGAATTGAATTGCATGCCTCCATTGATCATATTAGAAAGCAAACAAGGGCCGGGCGCGGTGGCTCAAGCCTGTAATCCCAGCACTTTGGGAGGCCGAGACGGGCGGATCACGAGGTCAGGAGATCGAGACCATCCTGGCTAACATGGTGAAACCCCGCCTCTACTAAAAAATACAAAAAACTAGCCGGGCAAGGTGGCGGGTGCCTGTAGTCCCAGCTACTCGGGAGGCTGAGGCAGGAGAATGGCGTAAACCTGGGAGGCGGAGCTTGCAGTGAGCTGAGATCCGGCCACTGCACTCCAGCCTGGGCGACAGAGCGAGACTCCGTCTCCAAAAAAAAAAAGAAAGCAAGCAAACAAAAATAATCATTTTCTATTAATCTGTTAATTTTTTACTGCAAGTTTATAAGCAATTCAGTGTCAACCCTTAGATCTGCTGCTATCTGTCTAGGTTCCTAGGCACAGAGATATAGCACCTGCACCCTCAGTCTCTGTCGGTTGTGGTGTGTCACAGTATTTAAGAACTGATGTTTCCAATTATATATATGTATAAGTATACATATAATAATATAATTATAGACATATAATAATATAATATAATATATATATGGCTATCGTTCTGCCCAGAAGAAGCCACTCTTACCCACTTGCATTCCCATTTCCTTTTTTGTTTTAAAAAATCTCTTTATAGACTGGGCGCGGTGGCTCACCCCTGTAATCCCAGCACTTTGGGAGGCCGAGGCAGGTGAATCACGAGGTCAGGAGTTCGAGAGCAGCCTGGCCACCATGGTGAAACCTTTCTCTACTAAAAATACAAAATATTAGCGGAGCATGGTGGCAGCCACCTGTAGTCCCAGCTACTTGGGAGGCTGAGGCAGGAGAGTCGCTTGAACCAGAGAGGCGGAGGTTGCAGTGAGCTGAGATCACACCACTGCACTCCAGCCTGGGCGACAGTGCAAAAACTCCATCTCAAAAAAAATAAAATAAAACTCTTTATAATTTCTTGACTTTTCCTTTTAATTTCCCTTACTTTATATAAAGTCTTAGTAGAAACTTTAAAAAATTGTTTATTTTGTAATTGACAAATAAAAATCGTATATATTTAAACAGTGTACATCGTGGTTTGAAATACATATCCATTGTGGAATGGCTACACACACTAATTAATATATGCCTTCCCTCGCATACTTTGTTTTGTGGTGATAATTCTTAAAATTTGCTCTCAGCAATTTTCAAGCATATGATACATTGTTCTTGACTGTAGTCACCATGTTGTGCAATAGATCTCTTGAACTTATTCCTCCTGCCTACACATTTGCTTTCTTAATGCCATCTCACCTAGGACTCAGCCTGGGAGTGGCTGTGCCCATGAACATCATCTGTTGTGCGCCAGCCAAAACAACAGTTGGAAGTAAAGACAAAACCAAAACCTCGTTAGATTCCCAGCTCCACCACTCACTAGCTTTGTGACCTAGGCACAAAACTTACCTTCTCAGACTGTTGTCAAAAAGGGGAAAATTGATGCAGGTGTATGTGTGGAGCACTTAGCACATGGTAGATGTTCAGTAAATTCATGGAACTCTGGAAAAAAAAAAACCCTTATTTTTTATAAACCCTCCACCTTGCCTTAAGAAGTTTCATGATTCTACTATGAATAAATTTAAAGAAAAGTGAAACACAGATATGGGATTTAAAAAACAAGAAGGGAAAAAGGCAGCCACAGGCCTTTTGGGAAGTATCTGTACCTGAGTGATGTGAGAAAAAACTTCAGTCTTCTGGAATTGAAAAAGCATTCTTCAAGCAGTTCAAGCTGCACTGATTTGAGGAGCATTTTTGCTTGCATAAATAAAACACTAAAAATGTTATTGAGCTATTCCATGGAGGAGATGCATACCTGGTAACGTAAGACTATGTTTTCATGCAGTTTTTATTCAAGGCAAAACATAAACCAGTGAAAGGAAAACAGAAAGTGAGAAGTAACATGGCTATATTTTCCATGAACATATGGTAGGTGTTTAAAATGAGGTATGTCAGCTATTAATTCTCCAGGTGCTTGCCTTAGCCTTGATAATAAGGTTTTCTATGGAAGGATTTCCCATCTCTTGATATTTTGATCTTTGGGAAAATATGAGACCGACTCTTCTCTCTTGGGCACGTGTTAGTGGGAATATTTAAAAAGCATTTTGCACTGATTGAAATGCAAAGGGTTTCAAGAACAATTCTGATGGGTGTGTCTATCCTAAATTCAGTTATATTCTCACCCCAAACCCCAGAGAAGCCAGAGACTAGGGAAAGACTGTTTTGTTCTCGACTGAACATGGCACGCAGATTTAACAGTAGGACCTGGTTCCTCACGCTGGCTGTTTCCTCGTGCCATGTCCGTCTGATACTGGATTTAGCTTACAGAGGACGTTAACCCATGTAAGTTAAAGCCACAAACTTCAACATCCAGAAAGTATAAAGTGGGGTGAGGGGCAGCCCTATAAGATAAGATCTTATTTCAACATGATTAAATGCCTTCTATTAGGAAAATTGCTTTTTTGCTTCTGTTTTTCATACGTAAATGTTAACATGGTATGTCATAGCTCTCAAATAATTTGGGATAATATGGAAAATCATTGAAATATTGATACACGTCAAATGACTTAATTTTTGGAATATGAACAATTTGATTTTTGGAGTGTGAACAAAAATATTACAAATGAAATCAGTGGACTTAATGGCGTTACTGGGGTCAAATTCTGTGGCTTGATGGAAAGAAAAAATAAATGAAATATGTAGGAGCTTGACATATGAACACTCAGAATTCTGAAATTCATTTTTTAAAATTTCACTATGATGTTTGGTGTTTTAAAACACAAAATTGTAGATTCAATATCAGCCCTGATATAGAATTTTCTGAAATAACGAAGAGCTTGCATTTCACAATATAGGATAACCAGACAAGAATTTATCTGTACCTGAAAGTTTGGTGACACTCTGAATTTCTAGGAATCAGAAATGTGACTGATTTTTATTGAGAGTTTTAAAGGTCAAAGATAGGAACTGCTCTCAGGGCATGATAGCCAGAAAAATCGAGGGGGAAATTGATGTGAAATATTGCTGAATTAGCTGTTTAGAAATATGTAAGTACAAGTTCTGGCAGGTATCCATAGACAACAAGGCATATATCATCTTTAAATATCATCAGGTTAATTTTGGAAATCAGTGGATTTGCATATCTCACAAACATTTCAAGTGGAACATTGGTGTTTTTTTTTTTTAAATAAGACGAAAACAATGTCATTAGTTTTTAGGTTTTTTTAAATTAAAGGTACAGTTATAGTGTTTTAGTGTTAATATTTTAACTTCTTATTTGAACATCATTACTCCAGTCATCCTCTTTATTTTTTCAACGTTTATTATGTGCAGAGCACCAAACCTGATTGTTCTAATTACAGATTGTATTTTAAATGGCAATTGGGATAATTTAAAATAGATGAATGCTTTGGGTTTATTCACTCATGTTTTCTTTTTTGAACAAATGTTTTATAGCACCTACTAAGTTCCAGGCTCTGCATTCTGTAGTTTTATGCCTACTCTCCTTTTCTCCATTTGAAGAATGCAGATCTAAACTCTAAAGAGGCAGCAGTATCCAAATAAGAGTCAGTGCACTTAACCAAAGAACAGCTTTTAACTGTTTCCTAGTGAAACATTTTGAAACAAAGGTCTTGCTACCGGGGCAACAGGTGTTGTGCCAGTGTCACACCAGAGAGTAGAAGCCTTTGAAGAGTCCTTTTGTGACTTGGCCACTCTGCAAAACTCTGTGTCTGAATCCTCAAGCTAAGTGGAATCCTGATTATGTTTTCTATTTGTAAATGCTCTACAGCTTATCAAGGGTGATTCTATCATTTTCTTACTTAATCCTCCCAAATACCTGTAAAGCAGGTATTACTGTCCTATTTTATAGATGAGCAAACTGAGGCTTAGAGAGATTAAGTGACTTTAGTTTCCGATGGCCAAGTGGAAACTAAAGCTTAGTCTTCCTTCCTCGGCTGTGTTGGTGTATATCGACAAGTAAAAGGTATGTATGCAAACACAGACTAATTCTAGCACATACTTAAGAGATTTAAAAGATAGTCGTTCAGTCAGCCCATACAAAGAAATTGTTTCTTAGTCCTAAGCAATAGAGGTAGTTTCAACAGATTTGTAGACTTTTGATATGGGAAATTGGTTTCAAAACCAGGAGTCAGGGACTTTACTGCTTTTCATGCACAGAAAAAAAAATGTATCTCTATGAATTGTCACAACCGATTCCTCCAAATTCTGCTTTAGAAAAAAAAAATTTGTTATATACTTGAATCTTAAACTGTAGTAAAATTAAGGTCATTTGGAAACCAGGAGAAGTTTTGGTCCCTGGGTTTCCTTTGAATCATATCGTATCAGAATACACTATTGAAAGAAGGAAAAAACAGGAAAACAAAAAAAACAAAACTTTTAAAAGGCATGAGACTTATAAACGAATTTTAAAAATAGTTTCTATCAGCCGGGTGCAGTGGCTCACACCTGTAATCCCAGCACTTGGGGAGACCAAGGTAGGCAGATCACTTGAGGTCAGGAGTTCGAGACCAGCCTGGCCAATATGGTGAAACCTTGTCTCTATTAAAAATACAAAAATTAACTGGGCATGGTGGTGGGTGCCTGTAATCCCAGCTAGTCTGGAGGCTGAAGCAGGAGAATCACTTGAACCCGGAAGGCAGAGGTTGCAGTGAGACAAGATTGCGCCACTGCACTCCAGCTTGGGCAACAGAGTGGGACTCCATCTCAAAAGAAAAAAAAATTACTATCACAAAAGCACAGCTCTTTAGGAGTGACCACTATTCGGCTACTTATTCCAAATGTGGAGAAAAGTAATATGCTTCTTTATTTAAAAACTTAGTAAATAGATAGTATCCTTTCAAGTGGTGTTGGTATTTTTTTAAAGAAGTTTAACTTCTGAGTCAGTGTGGCTAATGAAGACAGCCATGCACGAGCTAAAGATCTAGCACATTTCCTCCTGTGGCATGTATTAAGGATCTTGTGGATAGTACAAGTACTGTTTGATGATCCTTTCCCATTTTTTCAGCTGGGCCTCACCAACCATAATTGAATAAGTCAATCCTATCCATTGAGTAATACCTGTATTGACATAGCCTCTGAGTTACTATTTAATTTCAAGCTGCTTAGAAGTGACTTGAGGTTGTTTCTGGGGGTTTTTTTTTAAGAACCTTAATTCTGCCTTGACACTCATTCACTCACTCATTCATTCCACAAATATTTATCAAGTACTTTCTGTATGAACCACCTCCAGTGCTAGGAACTGGAGATACAGCAATGGTTAAAAAGAATAATGTTGCTGCTGCCCTTGTGGTGCTTATAGCCTGGTAAAAGGACACCTGGGGTCAATGCCCCAGGAAAATAGCCTAGAGACCTTTGAGAGATTGCAGTAAGATGGAATTGACTTGATTGGAAAGGTCAGCATCGATTAACTTGAGGTCTGAAGCAGGAAGATGTGGGCTTTGGGGACTGTGAGATGGGGTACAGGGGAAAAAGCCAGGAACAGCACGTGCAAAGGCCCTGTGGCAGGAGGAAGCATGGTCACGGTATGAAAATGAAAGGGCAATGTAGGTGAAGGAGAGAAAACAATATTGATAAAGGTGCAGTATGACTCTGGAGGCAGACCATCTGGTACCCAGATCATCAGGTACTTTGAAGGCCATGATAAACATTTTCGTCGTCAGCCTGAAAATAATGGAAAGCCACTGAAGCATGCCAAGCGGTAGAGGGACAAAATCACATGGGTCCTTTGCAGTGATCACTCTGGCTCCATTTTGGAGAACAGAAGGAGGACTAATGTTAATGCTCACCAACTAGTCAGGGTGTTTGTTTTTTTAAACTCAGTTCTTTTAGTTACACTTTACCTCTTAAGGTTCATTCTCTTCCTACTACATCTTATCATAACTTACATTTGTGCTACTCAAACAGAAGTTTTTCTTTTTTAAAACTTCTTACTGACAGCATAACAGAACGTCATGAAAAAATTTTGCCACCTGAAAAATGCCATATTCTCATTTCTTCAATAAAGTTAGTTTTACATTTATAGTTTCTGTTTCTATATTGTTGTCCTATTGATATTGCAATGTCTTTATCATATTCCACTGAGATGTATTAAAATTTAGTTACCTGTTGCTCCACACTTGGACATTTAGGGAAGAAGTTTTAACTGCGGATGACAGGGATCAATGAAATGCTGTCCAAATATATTCTTTTTCATTTTGCAGCAATAGAAACTAAGTTGGGAGAGCATATTCTGCCACTTTCAACCCCAATTATGCGAAAATCCCCCTTTATGAAGAATGTAAAGTCTCTAAAGTATTTGTATTAAGAGTAATGCATGTTGCTTAGGCTGTTAAAGAAATATTGATTTCTGACCCTTAACTGAAATACTTAGCTTTCATTTTTCTTCTTTTTACATAAATTGTGTATATTGTGTTCCCCTCAGGGAAAACTTAAAAGCATTTTGTGTTATGAAGGCTCCATTCTAGGATCTTATTGCTTTTGAGATGAATAAATGGAACGCTTGCTATCACTGGAACAGCCCTATTTTTTTTTTTTTTTTTTTTTTTTTTTCCCATGTAACAAGGCATACAAGTAATACAGGGCTGAATTTGGCCCCAGAACTTCTGAAGTTTCAAGCCAGTTTCTTACGGCCAAATTTAGCTTCCAGCTTTCAGCTGATGAGGAGCTTTGGCATATAGGCAATCTAATTTTTGTTCAGTAAAAACCTCCTTGGGTGTTTTAAATATAACTTTAAAGTTTGTATTACCAGGTGATGCTTAAGCATTTCTTAGAGATTGACTCTAAATAATTGCTCAGAAAACAATGTGCCTTAAAGGTGCTTTATACCAGCCTTCGAGGTATTCGAATGAAATGGGTTGGCGCCAAAACATTTCAATATGCTATAAGAGATGAAATATGGCCAAGTAGGTTTTTATGTTCTGATTATTCCTTTTTCCTGTTACTAGCCAGAGGCAAGTAAATCAACTTTACATCCCCCCACCCCCGAACCCCACCACCACCACCATTTTATTTTTATCAACCCCTTAGGAAATTTCAGAGAGTTTTTTTTTCCTATTCTTTGAACACATACAATGGGAAAATTAAAACTTCTGAATGTTTCTTATCTATTAATCTGTTGATGAGATGTTGCTTTAAACACACTTTATATTATTAATTAATTTAATTATACATACTGTAGTTGTATTAACACATTTTCTATTCTCTGCTCTAAGGTGACACAGTCCACTCCCACAGCCACCTTAACCTAAAGCTTTAATTGCTTTCTCCTTAGCCTCAGCTCATGTTTGATTTATCTGATTTCTTTGTATAAAGATTCTCTAGTTTACGATGTGTACACAGTCATTAAATTGGTGTTGATGTTTATGCAGTGAACTTGCCAACTGGTTACAGCAGACATCCCTTTATGAATTTATGATGGGGCAATAAAGGCAAGTGTCAGAAACCTCTTGTCTGGGAGGGGAATCACTTTCCTTGTGCTATGTTGGGGACAGTAATGTAGACACTTCCACTTATTTGTATAGCAAAGGATAATGTTGAAATCCAGATTTTCTTTCAAATCGTGGGCACTCTCTGATTTCCTATAGCGAGATTTTTCCAATATGGGCACTCTTTAATTTCCCGCAGAGTGTGTGTGCATGAACATGAGACACACACACACAAATGTTTGCACTTTTTTTTTTTTTTTTTTTGAAACGGAGTCTCGCTCTGTCGTCCAGGCTGGAGTGTGGTGATAGAATCTCGGCTCACTGCAACCTCCGCCTCCCGGGTTCACGCCATTCTCCTGCCTCAGCCTCCCGAGTAGCTGGTACTACAGGCACCGCCAACACGCCCAGCTAATTTTTTTGTATTTTTAGTAGAGACAGGGTTTCACCGTGTTAGCCAGGATGGTCTCAATCTCCTGACCTCGTGATCCGCCCGCCTCGGCCTCCCAAAGTACTGGGATTACAGGCGTGAGCCACCGTGCCCGGCCAAATGTTTGCACTTTTAAACAAAACTATATTATATTTGATGATTTTAACCAGGGATTCAATCTTTGTAAATGTGACTGGCTACATAGCTAGGTTATTTACAGAGTCAGTGTCAATAATCCAGAATTCTCCAGCTATGATAAGTAAATGAAGTATTAAATATTTAAAGACAAGGGCCCTGTATAGTTTTCTTATATCTGTACTTTTTTGCAAAAGAAAAAAAAGCCAAAAAGACATTGTTCTTGAGTCTTAAGTTATGAGGAGCTGAAATTTACATTGTTTTTCATTATGGGAAGATCCTCAAAGATTATAATTGTGAGTTTAATTTACTAACAAGGAGAAGGCACGAGTCTTCTTGACTGAGAATACGAACATACTAATGTAAAAATAGCTTTATACGTATTGTATTAGTGCTTCCTCCTGTGTACATATACTGGTTTGATCTTTGCCCTTTTACTTCTCATTAATATTTGAAATTAGAAGTCAGAAAAGTTGATTCTTAATTTTCATATACACCACAGAGGATTTATCTGTAAATATTATTTATTTCAAATTGTCCTATGTATGTCTAAGTTTGTTTTCATATAAACAATACCTTTAAATAACTAAAGAATTAAGGTAGAATGTAAGAGCTCAGAAACATAGGAAGAGTGAGCCAAATAAGGAAAAAACACTTTCGTGTTTGAAGAAAAGGATGGACGAATAGGGAGGTGGAGAGAAGGAAGGAAGGAAGGTGTTCCAGATGGTTTTAAAATTTGTGCAGTAGAGGAGAAGATTCTCAAATGTCATGTGGTTTTCTGAAGAGACAAAAACAGGACTTTAATGTTGATGACAGAGTAGATAAACTGGAAGTGAGATAGTGAAATTCATTTTTATCTACATTTCCTCTCAATTCTCACCCTTTATGGGAGCTCTTTTTCTTCATCCTGAGAAAATTCAGATAATTAAATGCAGTTAAGAGTGCAGACTAAGAGAAGAAATACATACGACAATGTCCCATTAGTAAGGTTGTGGCTGATGAAGGCTTAAAATACTTGCTATCACTTAACAAGTAAAAACGACTGAAATGTCATAGAATATTCTTCAAATGCCTTTAACAAAAAATTCAAATAAACTGGAACTAAATGATGGCCGGTTTACATTTCAAGATGAGAAAGAGAAGTGAGGAGGACTGGTTTTGATCTGCAGCAATTACCTATTCAATAGATACGTTTTTACTGAGATCCTCTACTATACAGTTCTGAGCTAGGCACATGCAAAATAAAGAGCTGCGTGAAATGTGGCTCATTTTATTGAGAACCTTACTCTTTTACCCCCGGTTTCTATAATGCAAGTGCTATAATGCATATCTCTCCTACATGATAATATAAATGAAGTGTGACCCAGATATCAGCTGATTCCTTTGACTGCACAAGTGAATCGCTTTTAAACCAACATAGACTTGATGCGAAATTCAGCCGCTTCATCAGCTTCCTTAAGAAATCCAGTCATATCCAGGATTTTGTGAATTCTCTAGTTTTACTGAAGACTTTTAGTGTCAAGGGGAAGTGTCACATCACATAGCACACGTATCACTTGAAAAACTCCCTTTATGCAATCTCTTCCCAGGCCTCGCCTCTTAACTTTAATCGCCTCTCCACCTCTTCTCCTAGGCAGCTCTCAACACAGCTTCTCAGCAATTCAGGCTGAGTAGCTTCCTGCTTTGACAAGAAACTTGGCTGCCATTAGAAACACAGGCCTGGGGGATTTATTTCAACCCCTATTTTTCAACCCCCAGGCTTATCAAAGATCCTTTTCAATAGAGCTGATTCTTCCTACAAAGAAATTTCTAACCAGCATCCAAAAAAAAAATTTTTCTCTGTATGATTTTTTTAGAAGTACAGAGAAAGGAAAAATCACTTCAAAGTAGTGATCAAGGAAGCTTGATCTTGAAGAACTGTATATCAATCAGAATAGGATTTGTTATGCTGCTTCGACAAATAGCACCAAAAACCTCAGTGGCTTAACACAAAAGAGTTGTTTTTTGGGCACACAAAATCAGTGGTGAGTGTAGGCTACTCTCTTGAGGCTGGCTGTCCTCCTTATACAAGCTCAGCATGTAAAGTTTCTTCCACTTTGTGACACCTCACTCTTAACAAGTACCTCCATGATTGCAGCAGCAATAGAGAGGACTGGGGGAGTTCATAGCAGCAAGTGAATTCTTCAGTCCCCCAAATAGCACACATACCCTTCATCATAGTCCTTTGTCTAGTGATCAGTTGCATGGTCCTGCCCAATTCATGGGGAGGAGAGGTGTAGAGGGACTTGGGAAACACAGTGTTCCCTGTGTATAGGAAAAGGGGAGGAGAGAAGGAATAGTGAGCATTTGAATATCTGCAGGATGGAAGGTATTTTGGTGGCAATAATAGAGGAATAAAATGGACAGAGAAGACAATGTGGTTTGGTTAGGATTTTATATTTGTGTTGCAGAGTAGTGGGATATAAATTTGGAAAAATAGTTTGGGATATTGTGAAAGGCCTTAGAATGCAGGCCAAGAATCTGTTTTATTGGTGGTATGGAGCCATACAGGTTTTGGGAAGGGTATGAATGATCCTTTTGATGTCTTGTGTACTTGCGAGGTGGTGACTGCTGGGGCCAATTTGTAGTCAATTTAGAGACATGAAGATCAGTTAAAGACTTTCTTCCAAATCAGGTTAGTATAAGAAAAATTCCCACATTCTGGTGTTCTTGGGGAGAATGCAAAGGACACTGTCCTAATCCATCTTCTCTCTATACATGTCCCAGCCGAAGATTCTTTTTGCATCCTATCTCACCTTTTTCAATCAAAATACCTTTTAAAAACATCACTTTTAAGACCCCCCCAACAGGAAAATAAGATGCTGAATAACCACACATCACAAAATGTTTATATTTACACACACTAGTGATATCATGAGCATTTAAAATGTGTTAGGATATCGCTATGTGAGGATGACAGGATTGATGTAGACAACTCCCATTATGTGACAGAGCAATGGAAACAAGGAATGATTCTGATTTATGACTGTATTTACCCAGTATGAATAAATAAATAGCTACTATTTATTACGTGCTTAATTACTATGTGCCAGACACCATGTTAGTACTTACATCCTTTAACATGACCCACAGGCCCAGGATGGTCTGGCACCAGCTCCCTCTCCAGCCCCCATCCTTCCACTGAACCCCTGTCACTCTGCAGTGGGGCTCTGGGCTCCTTGCCATCCTGCCTCCTAGCTGGCTCCGACTACACTTGTCTATGATCAACTGTCACCTTCTCAAAATGCTCTCCCTGGCTACCCTACATAAAAGAGCAGCATCCCCAGTTATTTTCTATCTCCGTATAGTACCTTGTTTGTCTTCATAAAGTTTGTTACCCCCAGGCAGATTCTATATTTTCCATTTAGTGCCTTTACTCCTTGCCAGAATATAAGTTCGATGAGGTCAGGGATTTTTCTCTCCTGCAACAGTGCCTGGCACTCAATATCTATTTGTTCAATTAATACGTGACTTATTTAAACCTCGTAAGAACCCTATGAGGTAGGTACCATTATTTTTCCTATTCTATAAACGACGAATTCAAGTCCTGGGGTGATTCAGTAGCTCCTTCAAGGTTTCACAGTAAGTAATCTGCAGAGCCAAGATTAAAAGCCAGGACCGTCTGATTCCAGAGCCCCTACTTTTAGCCATAATACTCTTCTGATGATGCTATACTAAGATCATGGTAATTAAAAGTTGCTGTAAAATTATTCCTTGAGAATGTGTATGCTTGAGCCATTTCTCTGACATTAATATATATTTATTGAAAACATGATAAATATTTCTATACGTATGAGAAAGTGAACTTACTTCCCCCCTTTCTCCCCCACTAAAAATGGTGTCTTGTGGAGCTAATAGATGGTGATCTTAAAGAGCGAATTTGCTCATATGGGCCAAATGTTTCCTCCTGCAGAGTGGGCTGCTTCCCAAAGAATTAGCCCTCCTCAAAATGAATTATTAACCCCAGCGTCCTGGCCAAATTCCCACTTGGATAGCCTAGGAACTGTTCAAAACTTGGAATCTATTGAAATTAGCCTGGCTTGATTGCAGTTTCTGCATTAATTGTGATATAATAGAGTTTCTCCAGAGATTTGAGCATATATTATTCTAATGTGTATAAGCTCACTTTGTCTCTTAATCTTTTTTAGTTTCTTCTTCCCCTTGTGAGATATGGCCTGAATTTCTGCATAAGTTTTTGTTTTTGTTTTAATTTCCCAGAGTGAATGACAGTGAGCTCTTTTTTTCTTGGACTTGTCAAAGCTTTTTCTCACTTGAATGACTAGTTAGTCTCCTGGTCATTATCGCAGTGTGTTGCAGACATTAGCCACAGAAGTTTCTAGATCCCCAACTCTCTTGTGCAACTATAGCCTGGGTTAGGGAAAAGTTTATTCCACGAACTTTTCCTAATTGTTTCTTTGAAGTTTCTTCAAGAAGCTTATGTTCTGGTGGGAGGCATATAAATATTTTAAAGTTTAAATTAACTGAACTAATGGTGGAACTATTCAGGCCTTCCATATTCATCCTATGATTATTGGCTTTTAATTTCTTTAGACAGTTTTGTTAAATGTTATAGGCCACTTGTGTTGTCCATGAGCAGACATAATATCATTTACATTCTGGAGGGACAGAGAGGTATGAGTTTAGTTAAATTACTAAATCTTACACAAAACTAAAATACCTTAGAAATTCATTGTCTTGTTTGTTTTGATGGCAACTGTAGACCTCATATAATTAATCACACCTTGCCAATATCACATAATTATTTTATCTGTAAGTTGGCCTTGCTTGCCTTGAGGTGGTATAATCAAATCTTCAGTGTAATAGATTATATTAGAATGGGTGACATCACCAATGTTTTCATCTCCAAAGTTTCTCTCTAATCTATATGAAGAATAAGAATGAAGATTTTGTTAAAAGACAAATAATCCTTGGAAGTAGTTAGCCTCATGGATTTTCACCATAGGGAAAAACATTGAGAACTCAAAACTTAAGTTCTTGCGTTTTATTCTGCCTAGATCACAAACAAGTAATAAGTCACAAATGCTTCCTGCATTCGGTTCTTTACCTTTATCAAGTGAGATGAGACAATGGATATGAGCCATGTGCACTTAGAACTTCAGCAGCTAATATTAGAAAAATGCTTTGAAAATGACAGATGGAAAGAGCTATAAATGCAATTGCTAATGGATTTATGTGTTCTGTCTCTCTCCTTCCAACCTATTTCTGCCAGTATTTTCCAAAAAATTTCCCAGAGCTCCACCTGAAGTGTGACCTGATGACACCATAGCACATGTGTTTCCTCAGTTGGTTGAGTGTTTCCAAAATGTATCTACACTTTAAATTCAAATGTTTATCCATTAGGGTATTAAATTATGGAAAGTGTTACTGCCTTGGAATGACAGTCATATACTTCTGCCCAGACTATTATGACAAGTTCTATGGGGCTTTCTACAGGTTTTTCCCTTTTTTCTGAATCAATATGGGCTAATATAAATATATAATTTGTCATGAAAAAAATTCAGATTTTCATTAATGTAAATCAATTGAGAGAGAGTATGCTTTTACATCTGTAACATGCAGAATTTTTCCCTCCCCTTGTCATTAGTCTCCTCCCAACTAAGTGGTTCTAACTACTAATTTGAGAAGGTAAGGACTAGTATTTCCCTTGCTTCCCTTGTGCACTCTAAATGAGACATTCCATGTTTCAGACTCAGGTCAAGCACTGAAAAAATATTCATTCCCTTACAACATACTTATTGAGCTATACTGATCTCCTAGACTGTTTCCTAAGAAGCTGGACATACAGCAGTGAATGGAACACAGAAGAGAAAATCCAAGTGCTTATTAGTCAACCCACCAGAATGTTTCATTTGCCATTTTTTTGTAAACATCTAGATTTTTTCATAAAGAAATCAGACAAGCATTAGTCCTTTGGGGAGTATTAATTGTTTTGCAAGAAAGTTATTTATCTTACAAAAGGACTCACTTTAGCAAACAGCAAACTCCCTTCATGATCCAACTTACGATACTTCAATTTGCATTTACTTCAGTAAAGCACAATCTAAGTTGAAGTTCCCTTGCTGACAGGTTTTATGTTTACAGTAACTTAGGGCTCATAGTCCTAAATGTCCAAAAGAAAGTAATGTCTCCAGAGAGTGCGGTACCAGATTCTTCTAAAACATCTTTAGCATTCCATTCACTTAAAATGAAAACGGTCAATGTGTTCAGGAACTTATGGGAGAGACTGAAAAGAAAGCATAACCAGTCAAATGCCAAAATGCTAATTTCAGTCTCTGTTTCGACATTGCTCCAGTCACGTGACTTGTTAAAGACCTCGCCTGGGATGAGGCAGCTATCCATCAATTTTTGTAGAATCGTACAAATACCACAACAATAAAATGAAGATAGGTTTATTCATTCCTTGTAGTAGTATATTCCCAGGCCATTTCAAAATTGGCTAGTTAGGTTGAAAAGAAGATGAAGACTTTACAAAATAGTGGTTTATGCATTTCTTCCTTAATTTCCTGTTTGTGCTCTACACTGTATGAAAATTTTACATGTACAAATACCTGAACTGACAAAGTCTTTCCTTTAGTTTCTGCCAGGTCAGACTTGGTGCTAAATAGAGGAGAGTTTGTCATTATAGTTTCCTCAGTATCCAGGTCAAATCCAAGTTTCACTTATTTTTTTTTTGAGACGGAGTCTCGCACTGTCACCCCATCTGGAGTGCAATGGTGCAATCTCGGCTCACTGCAACCTCTGCCTCCTGGGTTCAAGCGATTCTCCTACCTCAGCCTCCCTCGTAGCTGGGATTACAGGTGCCTGCCACCATGCCCGGCTAAATTTTGTTTTGTATTTTTAGTAGAGTTGGGGTTTCACCATGTTAGCCAGGCTGATCTCGAACTCCTGGCGTCAGGTGGTCCACCCACCTCAGCCTCCCAGAGTGCTGGGATTACAGGCGTGAGCCACTGTGCCTGGCCAAGTTTCACTGTTATATGGGGAGTCAGAGTCCTGAGTTGAATGGTGATTTTTATCCACTGTTTTGATCTCTTTGAGAAAAATTTGGTTCCTCCTATTAACGTCTTGCTAAAAACTATCCTGTCTTACCTCCTATCAGTAAATGTCTTCATTTAGATAAAGCATAATCAATATTTTCATGGTACATACATACAAATAGTATCTTAGATTTGCTTTATGATTTTCTGCTCAGAGTCTAAAGGCCATTTCTGGCTTATTTCTTGCCATGTGGCAATCCTTAAGTGTTTTGCTAACTTAGAGAATGAAACCCACTCAGCTTCTGTTGCATGAGGTTATATTTCCAATTACTCAAATAAAGGTATTTAAATTAAATATTTTAATGGTGTATATGATTCAGTCAGTAAGACATGAGTAGCCAAGATACCTTCAAACTGTTCTTCAGGCCACAGTCGGACCTTTACATCTGCGGGTTCCACATCTGGGGACTCAACCAACTGCATATTGAAAATACTCATGGAAAAAAAGAGACAACAAAAAATAACACTACAACAGTAAAAAATAATGCAAATAAAAAATGTAGTATAACTATTTACATACCATTTATATTCTATTAGGAATTATAAGTAATCTAGAGATCATTTAAAGTGTACAGGAGGATGTGCATAGGTTATATGCAAATACTACACCATTTTATATTAGGGGCTCGAACATCCTCATATTTTGGTGTCTGAGAGAGTCCTGGAAGCCATCCCCCAAAGACACCTTATTTCAGATGAAAAAGCATCCTATTCTATGGTTAACTGGTTAACTCACCATATTCTGATATATGAACGCCCTTCACATTATGCTGGATATGGGTCAAACTTCAGTTCTTCTGCCAAAGCCACAACATACTAGGTATCAGAAATGCTAGAGGGTTTTGACCGTCATGCAGAAAAACATAATTGTTTAACAGCAACCAACAATTCAATCTATTTAACAGGCACCAACTGTCAGAATGAATGCTAATCAAAGCAGTTGCTGGCCATAGTGGTTCATAGTAGTTGAATTTAGCTACATTAAAAATTTGTCCTTTTAAGGTTCTATTTTTGTGGAGACAACAATTTTCAGGACTTCCAAAATCCTTATAAGAAATATATTTATGCAAATACAGAATTGTTTATTTCTAAGAATATAAAGATATACTACTAATTTCTAATATACAGATCAGGAGGAATAAGAAATAACTATTGCTTTCTAGCAAATCTTAACTGCTTAAATTGATTTAAAAAATGACTAGTGTATACCTTCACATATTTATATTTTAAATATGTCTGTCATTATTTCTCTTTCTTTTGTCCAGTTGATGAGTAGAAGCAAATATAGTAGAGGGATAATTAGACTATTTTCTGCTGAAGTCAACTTGTCTACCCAAGCTAAGAAAAGCCTTTTCTGAATATTTTCTGATTTTTTGTTCAAATTAGGAAAAAAAAGCCACATATTAATATTTAAGTAAATGATAAACGTATATCAGCATGTAGCCTTATTTTTTGCCAAGAATACTTTTAATTTTATGTCTGTACTTTCTTTTAGTCCATAAATTTCCAATTTATTTGGATTTACTCAGCATTGCATTCCATTATGGTGGCAAAAGATTAAATACTATCAAATGGTTTGATATTTTAGTATTTAATAACTTTTGTCTTGAACGAGTGAATGTTTAGTCAGTAGATAGCCAGATCGTGAAGATATGCATACTTATTTTTGGGAGGTTTTGGTTATGGTGTAGATTAGATCATTTATGATCTTATATTTTAATTACCAGAAAAATATATATTCATAGGTTTGATGAAAAGACATTTTGAAGGTGCTCTATTTACTAATCAGTTGATTTTGTCTATATACAAATTAGAAACTCACATAGTGATTTTCTTTTATATGCTCAGAAATACTTTATATTTAATGTATTTATGCATTCGAGAGTGTAGGTAAAATAGTAATAGGGCACAAAGATAGATAATGTTGTGGCAGTACCTTGCTCTGTCTCCATCTTGATTTAGTTTAACTTTCACTGCAGAGGCTGCTCTAAAAAAAGGGAAGGAAAAACAAATTGATAAGATAAAACTGGGGAGTTCCAAAACAAATACTGCTAACTGACCTTTTTTGATGGCCTGGGTAAGAGCTTTCTTATTGTGGTTGGTTATTATAGTTGATTGCTTCATTTACTAGTACAATGCAGAACTAAACTAAGGTAAACACTTGGGTGATATCTTGTTTTATTTTGTCATATTTTGTGGCAGACTGGTAATGATGCTTATGTATTTTTAAAAGTCAGATAAATTCTGAAACATTTTAAGAATATGAGACTATAATTAAACAGAAAAAATGTCAGATGTTTTGAGCCTGCCTTTTTTAGGGTGTTCATCTAAGTTTCTAGTTGTATGAAACCCTCATTTATATGCAGAAAGAAGTTCTCTGTATATGTTAGAAAAAGAAAGTAGTTCTGAACCTTTCAGCCAAGTTCCTAATGCTGATGTTTCATACCTCAGAGTTACTGTCCTGGTGAACTTCAAAAATGAAAGAACTAAGTCTTATTAAGGGGTTGCGTTTCATAGCCCTCCTGATTGAGACTTTCTTCATAATATGGTGCAAGAAATGGTCAGTTACTATAAAGGTTCTCCTTTTAACCACTCCTGTCTATCACAAGAAGTCACTAGTTTATAGCTACTTCCTTCTTGTTTTTATAACTTTTTAAGCTTATCATTAACCCCATTCTGTTATCCCATACTCTGAGATGAGCAAAGAAGATACTATCCACAACATTTCCATTGCTTACTCTAGAGATAATAACCTTTTTGAAAAAAAAGATAACCCTCAGCTTCTTTAAACAACCTCTTCCCCTTTAAATCCATGTTAGCTATCTCTTGTCCAACAAGACCTTCAGTGCATTCTTCTGGTAAATCAGACAAAATTATTCATAGCATAATCTGTGCATGTAAAAGTGAATGGGACATACTGAAATTATTTATTGTAGCTTTTAATGTTGCTTAATAATTCCTTAATATTTGCCCCAGATTTTTTTCACCTAGACTTTTTTTTCATGTTATTAAAGAAATGTTGTAATGGACTAATCGCTAATCCTCATTTCCTTCTAACTCAGTCTCATAAGGCACTGTGTCTGGACCTGTTAAGTAGGATTGTTGTCATAAGATTAGATACAAGTATCTCAGTTGTCTAGACATTATATAACTCTCTGCTACATACTTCAGACCCTTGTTTTAAAGCAATCCCTTAGCCTATTTAAAATGAATAAATTAAATGTTAATGAAAACTCCAATGCATTTATTTCTTTTCCATAGTGTCTCATTGTCACCATCTGGATTTGCCATTTCTTCCCAGTTCTCTACATGTATAAAGTTTTACTCTTGTTTTAAGTAAGGGCTGATTTTCACTATTTCAAGTTTGATGTGGATAAAAAGTTGGTATTTTCTGCCTCTTTGTGTTCCTAAATCTTCCTTCTCGTTTGCTGTCTGGCTTTTACCTCCACTAACTTCCCTTTCTGTAATTTTAAAATAGTATTTTGGGGATGCAAAGAATTCACTTGTCACCTTTTCAAACTTGGTTAGTTCAACGTGTATTTATTGCGTACCTCTTAAATGCCAGGCAGTGAACTAGCTTCTGGAAGTAAAATACGGATAGCCAGTCTCTACTCTCAAGGCACATATGGTCTAATAGGGAAGCTAGACAAACAGGCAAGCATTTGTAATGCAGTGTGGCAAATGGGGGAAGATACGGTGGCACAGAAAGACATAGGATATGGGTGTTATTAAGTAACTTGCGGGAAAAAAATCTGGATATTGGCATCTATAATTCCTAGGTAGAAATAAGATGTTCCATAAGAGTGTTCTCTGAGATCATGTGTGTGAAATTTCTTTCCACTGGAGAAATCACGGACATCTTAGAAGAGAGGAAAGCTAGTGAGGCTTGGCCAAGCCATTTTGCCTCCGTCAACCTCAGTTTTGTTAGGCATAAAATGAGAAGTTTGAGTTAGATGACCTCTAATATCCTCTCTAGGTCTAAAACTCTGAATCTGAGTTTTTCTTTTGCAGTTCATTGAAAAATCTAAATAGCCTAAACCTGTTTTAAAATCTATTTCAACAAATGATCCATAAAATAAATAAGTACAAAATTCAATTTTTTGGAAAAGTGGTCTGACTGTAGAATTGAGTGGCCCCATAAAATATTAATTTGGTCATAGTGTGGAAATGTGAAATGATTGTTAAATGAGTCAACGCCTTATTTGTGGCTTTTGGCTCATTTAGTAAGATTACCCATTAGCCATGTAGGCAGCATAACATGCATGGCCAAGCAGCTCATGGGAGCATCCTAACAAATGTTACATAAAAATTATCTTTCTCTAGCCTTGGGAATATATTTCTGTTATATTCGAAATAAGATTGTGCTCAGCTTTAACGTCTCAGTCGATAGGAAAATAATTATATTTGTTATGCTTGAAATTCTGAATCTTAGCTGCAATATTTTTGTTGCCTTTTTGGAAGTTTAGAGGTAAAATGAGTGTTGGTGGTATTGGACCATCACTTAATTCCATCACTCCCATCCATATAAACTCCCTTGATACTATTAGAATATGTATATGTAACATTTCTCCTTGCAAATGGTTTTGTTTCTCCTTGTCCTAAAATACTCACCTTTTTTTCCTTTTAGTCATTAACTTTGGTATCTTAAAACATTCCTTCTCCACTTTTCTATTTTATCTACATCTTAATAATAAATTTAATAACTGTTCTTAAAATCTTTGGATGATAATCCAAAGATCATTCGGTATTCCTTTAGCTTATCTACAGAACACAGTATGCTTTTCTCTTTGCTCTTTTTAATGAGGCCTTCCCACTGTGGCTCTCAGTATCTACCAAACATTTTAATTTCTTAGGATCTGGCAATTATTAACATCTCTCAAACCTTTTCTGAATTTTATAGGATGCTATTCTTATAATTCAATCTATTTACCTCCATGTAAACTCAAATGGAAGTGAATCTTCCTGAAATGGTCACTTTCCCCTCCTCCCAAATATACCTCTGGCAGTAAATCTTTAAAAATTACTATTTTGAATGTGAAGCCTGTGTTTCCGTAACATCAGACATCTGGATGAAAAGTAAAAACTTCAGAGATGTCTTCAAATATCCAAATATTGTGTTCGTAAAACAGTTAAATGATTGTCTCAATCTCTCCACATGTATCTGAGTACTTATGTGTCTTATCTGTGGCACAGTTAGTCCTTTCTGTCAGGAAACACTACCAATTTCAGAACCAATGCATTCAGTAACAAGTATGTATTGAACACCTGTTCTGTAGGGAACACGGAGCTAAGTGCTGTAGAAAGTTCGAGGTTAAATAATTCTTGAACTCTGCCCTCAAATGATTTGCAGTCCAGTGAGGGCTGTAACACAGATGCACATGTATACATAAAAGACAATATGAAGTGAGTAAAAACACGAGAGGAGGAAAGAAAGCACTGTGGAAGTTTGGGGGAGCGACTGCTTCTGGCTTGGGAGGGTTTTCCACTGTTTGAATGGACTATGATGGATAGCAGGGCTTGGACATGCCAGAATCGTGGAAATGGAGGGGAATGTTTTGATCCCACACCATTTGAAATATACTGTCTTTCAGCAGCTGGGTAGGGGAATTTTACTGAAATCAAATAACCCTAAATTAGCCAGATGATTGCAATAGTTTTTGTATCATTTTGCATTATCACAGCCTTTGGTTGCTGTAAGGTTATTGAGTCTAAATGTGTTTTTCAGGTATTTTGAATTTATATCAGCAAATTTATATTCATCTCACTTTAGAGTTTCAACTTTACGTGAAAAACATGCTAAAATTTACTCTCTATGGTCATTTTAAGAAACATCGTTAAAATTCCACCTTATCCTTTGCTTTTCAAATTTAGATACAAAATTTTCACACTTCCCTATACATTGCATGCTTAAGCCTCTATCTTTCAAATTATATGATTTTTTAAATCTATTGGGATCACTACTCTGATAAACTTTTTAAAAAACTTCAATTCTAAAGTTTTCATTGTTTGACCAGAGTCTGTATTTCCATAGAAATTAAAGCAAAATGATTCATTTCCTTTTTATTCTTTTCCTTTTTCTTCTTCCTCCTCCTTTTCCTCCTCATGCTTCTCCATTTTTTTTTTTTTTTAAACAATCATTTCTAGCGGGAGGGGAAAAGGGAATAAACTGAAAAAGGTCCACATAATCCAAATCACACTATGTTTATTATTCAGGACTAATTTATTGGCTGAAGTGACTGAAAGGTAAAAGGTGGTTACTTTTAGGTAAAGCTTAATTTAGGTGTAGAAATGATGTTAGGAATATATTTTCTGCCGGGCGCGGTGGCTCACGCCTGTAATCCCAGCACTTTGGGAGGCTGAGGCGGGCAGATGACGAGGTCAGGAAATCAAGACCATCCTGGCTAACACGGTGAAATTCTGTCTCTAGTAAAAATACACGCACACACACACACACAAATTAGCCGGGCGCGGTGGCGGCGCCTGTAGTCCCAGCTACTCGGGAGGCTGAGGCAGGAGAATGGTGTAAACCCGGGAGGCGGAGCTTGCAGTGAGCTGAGATCCGGCCACTGAGCTCCAGCCTGGGCGACAGAGCGAGACTCCGTCTCAGAAAAGAAAAAAAGGAATGTATTTTCTGTAACTGTTGGCTCTTCTTTTGTCTGCATGAGCTTCATTCTCAATCAAGTTCTCTTCATTCAGTGACAATAATAGCCATTAGTAACTCCAGGCACACATTTTACTGACTTGGTAACTGCAGTGAAAAAACAACACTTTTAACAGTTTCATGACTGACTCCCATTAACCTAACTTGGGTTCCATCTTTCATGCAAACAGTATCATTATCTGTGTTGACTGGCTAAATGTGAGTCACTTAGCCACCACTGACTACATCCCTAAATTAAAATCAGGGCACTCTTATCAAAAAGAAAGGGGAAGTGGTATTTCAATATAAAACATTAATGTTAGAGTGGAAAAGTCCTCCACTAAATGTTAGGAGAGCAGGTGGTTATCCCAACTCTTGCCAAAGCCAATTTATATGACCTGATGTAGACTATTTAAGCCTTGTGAGCCTTGGTTTCCTTATTTACATAAATTAGGTCTCAGATCAAGTTCTGTCCAAAAGTCTTTTGACTCTTAATGTTTTGTGGTTCTGATTTCAAGAGCTAGAGACAAGGATGAGACATCCAGAAAATATAGAAATTTGAATATAGAAACACAAATCAAGAGATACATACTGTTTCATGCAGAAGTGCTTCAGGTGGAAACGCAGTTAGCTTGGCAGTAGGATAGCAAAGGATTTTTACTGCATCCTGATGTAGTGGCTAGAAGCTCAGACAACTTGAGAGGGGTGTGTATATGTTTGTCAGGGAAAGAGAGTCAGAGCAATTCAAAATTAAGCATCACAAACCTTGTTATTACAACCTCTATAGGTGTTTTATATCCCATGTATGTCTTTGTTAACCTTCTCTCATTTTACCATAACAGAGACTGCATCCCAAGCAGTCTTGTTTAAAGTAACAAAGCTTGAATAAGAACTATCTAATTTTTTTCATTTTTTCTACAGATATTTAGAGACATTGAGAAAGAATGGGGGAGAAATACGAAAGTTAAAAATCCCAAGGCTTTGCCTTCAGGAAGTTATACTTAACAGAGATGTAAATAAAGTATGACAATGAAAAGCTGAAAATTATGAATACCAAGTAAATTGCTATGGGAATTTAGTGGAAAGGTGCTTTTCTTCCACTACAAGGATGGGATTGGTTTAAAATATCTTAATTGTTTCTTGTTTTACCTTCAAAATTCATGAGACTATACATTCTATTCATAGCATAAGAATTCTTGTTTACATAATAAAAAAGGTATTTAAAAAGGAAAAGGCATTAAATTAAGGACAATTGAATGCATTTGGCATTCCAGGAAGATGCATTTATTTATTGAGGGGTTAGGTCCTTAGCATGTCTGCCTGTACCCTATTTCAGTAAGCATAGTCCTAGATCAATGATATCTGCCCAATGCATTTTTATTGTCCACATTAGGGAAATTACTTAGAGGGTTTCATGAATTAGTGGATCATCAGAGTGAAGGTCACCTGGATTAACTCTGTAAAATATACGTCTTGGAGGGGAGCAAAGAAAAGGAAGTGATCATCATAATGATCAGTTTCCACACATTTACTCAAACTAAGATTCTACTCAACAAGTTACTTGACCATTATCTAAATGATTGTATTACGTTATCACAGAAGTAATGTGACAAATTGTACATTGTTCAGTCAGCGCTCATCTGGTCAGCTTTGTAGACCAGCAAGTGAGTCAGACTTACAGGATAGGAAGGTAACTTAAGAGGCAGAACTGATCTTGGAGATGTCTTGCTTTAAAAAAAGTCCATGAAAGAGTTACCACAATGCGAGAGAATATCACATTGTATTAAAAAGTTAAGAGGCTATAGTTTTTTAAAAATATGAAGTATATAAATTAGTTATAATTACAATTAATTATTTTATAATTGATATATTTTTAAAATTATTTAAAGCAGTACACACATAGACAATATAGGAGTATATAAACAAAAAGTTTCTACTCGATGCCCTACACAACATGAATTATTCAGTGTGTATTTTTCCAGATTTTTTTGCACTACAAGCATAGATATGTGTATATTTTATTTGTTTATTCATCAGAAATAGATGATACATATTGTTCTACAACTTGCTTTTCTAACTCAATAATTTTTGGGGACAACCTTTTCATGAGAACCTCACATTTTATTTAACTGTCATCCAGTTGATAGACATTTAGGTTAATTCCAAATTTTTAGCCTTCCAGATACTACCTTTTTCATTCATTGTACATATCTAATTTATGAGGTGATTCAAGGTATCACTTAAAATTTCAAAACATCAATATAAATTCTTTCAACACAGAATAAAGTTTATGATGTATCAGTTTCAGTTTGGATATCATCACAGAGGAGTTAATCACAAAAGAAGTTGACTATTAGGTGGTTTGCCCATAAAAAGTCCCACTGATATATTCCAAGGATATTGTAGATCTATTTCCATGTACTTGACAAACCTAGTTAACCCCAAAAGGAAAATAAAGAAGAAGAAGGCCTAAGGTCAGTATCTTGAATAAAGATAGCTTAATTTCAAATGAGTCCTTAGAAGAAACGTAATTAAAATACATTTTCTGTCTACATGAAGTCATAAGCCGTACATGTCTTCTTAGCTTTTTGAACAGCTGTCAGTTGATATTCAAAGTTAAAGGATCGTTGTGATTGACTTCTATTCAACAGTGGCTTTAGAATTCTTTCGAGATGTGAAAAAGTTTAACCTGTGCTGGCTCTTTCTTGATGAGGGGAATCCTAATCATTGCTATCAGGTTACGATGATGTGTGCTCTTATGAGTAAGCTGAGCCACCTCTGGGCCACTGGACTAGAGTGGGTTGACCCCCAACAGTGAACAGACTAAACTATAGCTTTAGTCCAAGAATATGGAAACTGACAACAAATTATTGCTTGTGGTCTACTTCCAGTTTTCAAGTGCAAGCATACCAAAGTTTATTTTAAATTTGAGCCAGTCAGACGTTTAGTAATACACATCAAAGAAGAAGTGAAGGCTTCCCATGTTTATTATTTCAATATGATGTCTGTTCTAATAAAGCAGAAGAATGCATATGATAGACCATGTAGTAGAAATTCTCTAGTTCCACAGTTTGGCCTTAAATGTATACATATATTTGTAAATTAATCCAAAACATATTGTCATGGTTCCAATTCCTCTGAAAGCTGATTGTTTTCAATCCCCTTTTTAATTTTAGAAATATAGTGGCTGATTGCCAGAGCACTTTGAGATAAACAGTCCACCCCATGTATAAAAGGGGCATGGAATCACGAATGTTCAAAAACCACAGACCGTTATTTAAATAAGTTAAAGTTATTATGGTCTTCCCTATTAATTAAAAAAAAGCCATCTGTGCAAGGTGAATTTTGGTAAGGTACCAATTTTTTTAATGATTGTGGATGGAATTTGCAACTGCTTTCATAGTGATTCCATACAGCTCAGGGATTCCCAAGATAAAATGCACCGTTTATGTAATTCTGTGGTCATTTGACTAAATTTCTAACAAAACATTGTAAAGAATTATTGTTATTCAATCACAATTTACAAAATTTACAATCAAACTTGAAGGAATTGACTCTCCAGTAATCTCTCATTTCAACTCTTCTGCTTACATCCTAAACCTTTATTTCATCTAAACCTTCTCTCTCTCTTGCTTAAACACACACACACACACACACACACACACACACACACAGACACCTAAAGAGAGAGAGAGAGAGAGAGAGAGAGAGACTCTACAACCCACATTTTGTCAGAACTGCCTTGGACAAATGCATCACAACAGTGACCAGTGAGCAAGACTAAACACACAAGAAAGATCAAAAACACTGCATAAAGAAACAGCACACTGGAAGACATTACCAATGCAGGTCTAGATACTCTTGTGATGCATTCTTATTTTCATTTTAATTTGTGCTATTTGCAAAATATATTTCTGTTGGGCAAATAACCTATAAACCTAGGCTCTAAAAATCTTGGAGGGGCAAAAAGTCAAAGGGTGCAACTCCCCTGAATTTGGCAGGAAAATACCATAACAGAAAGGATTTTTACATTTCTTTTGCCACCGCCCCGCCCACTCCAACCAGTGTTTTCAGTCCATTAAAATTTGTACTCCAGGCCTTTTCCAGTTTGAAGCCACACTGGCGTCAGTGATGAGCAATCCTTCTTGTTTGTGCAGTCATTCATTATCTCCATTACCAAAAGGAGAATGGAGGACAATTACATTGTTTGGACGAATCAGAGTGTTAGGAGGAGTATTTGTCATGGTGGCAGAGTGCAGCACCTGACAGGCAACGATTGATGGCCAGGAATGAGTGTGAGTGGCCAAAGCAGCCTCATAGGATGCAAATTACTGACTGTGGATTCCAATTTATCCTGTTCATTTTTCTTGCCCGTGCTGAAGACCATTAGTGGTTTTTGAAGCAGTGAAGGGGTCATTACTAATGTGGGTAGGCTCGAAGCAGGAGGGGGAAAGGAGGGGAAAAGCCTTCTGTAATTACACAGCTTTCAGGAACAGGCTGGAGGCCCTAGCCAAAAAAGTGTCAACACCTCGCAATCAGAAAAATTTATTTTCATTTTATGCTTAACCCATATTAACTCAACATTATCATCTTTCTTTGTTAACATTTGCAGAATATTAAAAGCCTGGCTTCTATATTAATACAAATCTAGTTAACCCCTTTGGCTATACAGGGGATTTTGTTTAACCTAATGGCATTTGGGTTTGCTAATAAGTAATTGTGCACATTTTGGATAATGTACGCTATTATAGAAGATGAAATACCTGAAGAATAAAGTCTTAGATGATTGAAAAACATTCAGTCTCTCAAATACTGGAATGATTAGAATACTCTGAATGGAATACTTTGTTGTTCCTAATGTCACCCTCTAATAATGTTGATGGGAAGTATTTATTACAAAAGGCTTTCTACTTTATGAACGACTTTGACATGCTAGATAAAAGTTTACTTTTTTGTTTAAGAAAATCAGTGAATGTACAGCAGAGACCTATTTAATATACTTATTTCATAATTATGTATACCCAGTACAGTGTCTTTTAAAGTAAAGGTATGGGTCTAAAATAACAATCCTTGATTTTAGAATGAGAGAGGAAAGTGGCTTGATAATGGGAGAACTGTCCATGATAAATGTTGGTGAATTTCGATGGGAAGTAAAGAATTAGAAAACAAGAAAACCTATGGCTTCATTCTCTTATTGTTGTAGTTGAAGGTAAAATATAAAATTTCTATATGAAGCATTGCACATAATTGGTTCGCTTTGTTGTGTGATCATTGTGTGACCCTGTTAACTTAGAGCAGTAACCAGTAACAGTGAAAGGATCTTCTGTTGTCCCATAAAGGAGTCAACAGAAATATACTGTAAGTAAACTGTGTTGTAATTGAATCGGTTGCCATGGCTTACGAGAATAGTTGTGATTATATACTACCTCACTTTCTAAACTTTTACTGTCAATAATCTCAAATTAACTAGGGAAGGATGATTATATTGAGCCATCTCACAAAGATAATTTAGAATAAGGGCTTTACATAGGCTGTCTAGGGAGGGGAGTGAAAGGGGCCTGAAACCAGTTCCCTTAGTGCAGCAGAAGCGAGGTAGATGACCAAAATTCTGACACCATCACAAAAGTGCTTTGCGTTCTGACTGATTAAAGAAATTGAATAACTTAAACTCCTTGCTTTTTACTGCTGGCCCTACAGAATGTGATAGGAACATGGGGCTGCTAATACAGGTTTCTGGGTTCTTGTCCCTGCCCACAATTTCTCAACACATGATAAAAAAGATGCAAGTAGGAAAATCAAGTCATAGACTAAAGAAATCACCAACGGTGGTTTTATTCTTAGAAGT
Source organism: Papio anubis (assembly GCF_008728515.1). NCBI lineage: Eukaryota > Metazoa > Chordata > Mammalia > Primates > Cercopithecidae > Papio > Papio anubis. Next base: position 150,034,358 of record NC_044982.1, read on the forward strand.
AA